>NC_079360.1:1424117-1724117 GCF_029582105.1 Oenanthe melanoleuca
GACAGCAGGGCTGGGAGGACCCAAAGGGGTCCCTGTTCCCCAGTGCCACCCAACCTGCTCCTCCCCTCCTTGAGGGGACAGAGATGCTGTGACAACCTCCCCAGCAACAGCCCAGCACAGCCCCACAGGGGTGACACGGGTGACAGCAGCCACCAAATCTCACCAGTCCTGGCCACGCTTGATCCCAGCCTCTCTCTCGGGGTGCAAGGATGGTGCCATCACCCTGGAGTCCCTGAGGGGACCTGCCACCACACACTCCAGTGTGCCCAGGTGGGGACACATCCCCAACCTCTGCTCTGGCACAAGCGACAGTCAGAGATTGACACCCCCGGATCAAGCCAGTCGAATAAAGGTTTTATTTTAACAGAGCCTGTCCCAGTGTCCCTGTCACCCCCCGGGGCCCACTGTGGGTGGATCAGGGCTGAGCCCACCCCCAAATCAGCGGTGCCCTGGGGAGCTGCCAAGCACCCATGGAAGCTGGGGGGGATTCATTGAAGCAGCCTCAAACCTGCCAGGGGGCTGGGGGGGGTCCCATGGGGTGTCCCCCACCCACACCCAGCCTCCCCTAGCCCAGGACAGCAGGGACACAGGAGGGGACACAGAGGTACTTGCATAGGTGACACAGGACCCCGAGCAGGGGGGACTTGATGGCACTACCAGGGGGATGTGATGGGCTCCTGGCTCCCACTGAGGCCCCACAGGTCCAGGCTGGGATGGGCACAGGCTCTCAGGGCCCGTGGTGCCACAGGGTGTGACAGGGACACGCAGGGACAGGGAGGCATGAGAGTGCATAGACGGGGTCTTGGCCTTGGTGTGCAGCTTTGGAAACCTTTGGCTGGGCAGGCAGGAGCAGCTCGGAGCTCTGGGTGGACAAGGTTCATGGCATGGCAGGGGGCTGTCCAGGCACTCCCTTCCCAGATCTCGATGGGATGAAGGCTTTCCATGGAAACATTTCCTTTCTCTCGGCGGATCCCACAGCACGAGGGAGCTGTGCTGGAGGCACCGGGGGCTGGGGAGGCTGCACCCCGGGGTGGTGCCAATGGCAGGTGTCCATATTCCCACGCTTCCAGAGAAAAGCAGCTGAGCAGAGACTGCAGGCATGGCAGTGAGCATCCCCCGGTGCCCGTGGGGGAGGCTGAGGGAAGGAGCCCCAGCAGTCTGAGCAGAGCAGGCTGCGCTGGACACGCTCTGGAGCTGAATCCCCCTGGATCTTCGGGCGTTGCCCCTCTGTTCAGCGTCAAGCAGGAAGGGTGGAGTCTCCGTGGCCGGGCAGGAGGTGGGACAAGGCAGCACTTGCACAAATAGCCCTTTGAAAGGAATCTCGCCGTGCTCCCGAGCCCGCGGGGAGGGGCCCTGCTGAACGGAGTCAGGAGCAAACCGGGGGCAAGAGCCGAGCAGGGCAGAGCCTGATGCACCCTCGGGGCAGGCAGGAGGGTTTGGCCAGCAGCCACCACGTTGCCACAGCATCAGCCTCAGCTGTCCCCACGGAGGAAAGTCCCAGTCCAGCAGCTCACTGGTGACCTTCAGCAGCCAAATGCAACTCATGGCAGTTGGGAACAGGAAAGATTTAAAATATATATAATATATACTTTTATTATTCACCCGTTAAATCCATTATATGCCAATCATGATCTAGTTTCAGCAGTTACATTCCCTCGATCATGTCTCTATGAGATGCAGTTAAATCAAACAAGGAGACAGCTGATGGCAGCGGGGGCGGTGGCTCCAGGCCCCCTCTCCTGGCGTGGGTCTGGCTTTGGCAGAAAGGATGAGGGCAGCACCTCCACAGGCCTGGCTCCTCCACGCTCTCCTGGCAAGGGCTCCCTTACTGCAGCACCAATCCAACCTGGGAGCAATGGAAATAGGGGTCAGGACGTGTCCTCTGCTCCGTGCCCAGCTCTGCGTGACACAGCGGGGAGGGCTCGGTGTTGTCTCTGTGGGTTTCCCCAGTGCCTCTGGGATCCTTGAGAGCAGCAAAGCCCTGGGTTTGTGGCTGAATGGGCACATGGGCCCTGCCCAGCTCTGATCTGGGAGGTGACCAATGTTTGGGGTGTGACAAACTCCTTCAGGTTAGGAGACAGCCTTGATTCATGAGCCAAGGATGTTTCCCAGCTCATGATGAGTAGAGGGGTGGAACACCTCTCCTACCAGTTGGGGTTGTTCAGCCTGGAGAAGGCTGCAGGGAGGCCTTAGAGCCCCTTTCAGTGCCAAAAGGGGCTCCAAGAAGGACTTTGGACAAGGGGAAATGGCTTCCCACTGCCTGAAAGTGTCTAAAGCCAGGTCACACTCCAGGATAGTGGAAGGTGTCCCTGCCTGTGACAGGGGTGGAACAAGGTACTCCTTTAAGGTCCCTTCCAACCCAAACCATTCCATGGTTCTGTCACTGAGAGAAGCTGCTTCCCAAGAGCCTGGTCCCTGGACATGCCCCTCTGGCACTGCAGGGGACTCTGCAGGATGTGCTGGTGGCCAGTCATGGCTCTGACCCAGTGGATCTGAGGCAGCCCCTCTAGAGGAAACATTCCCAGCATCAGGCTCCCCAACCTCCCAGCTCTCCCAGCAAAAGAAGGGATTGCTGACACCTCCTGGAGTTTCCTAGGAGGCTCAGTAGGCAAATGAGGCTGGTTTAGGGCACAGGGCTTGTGCCCAGAGACAGACCTGGCTTCACACCAGGGAACCAAAGCCCTGTGACTGCCAACAATGCATTAATTAGCTTTTAAGAGATTAATTAGCTGTGATGTAGCTGGGCAGATTCTGGTTCTCAAGCCCCATGCTCTGCAAGGTAGCTGTGGACTGGACAGGTGCTAAATCACATCTCTGGTGTGGAGGGACAGCAGCAATCAGGTGCCTCAGAATGGCCCAGGGCAGGCAGATGGGACTGCAGCACAGCTCTGGGAGCAGCTCAGTGGGGAACAGCTGCTGGCCCTGGGGACAAATGACATCCTGGGATCCTGTGGCTCAGCCCCCTGCATGTGATGGCAGAGCTCCTGTGTCACAGCTCCTGCTCCAGCCTGTCCTCTCAAACAGCAGAGTGGCCATTCCTCCCACCCCAGCAGGACACACTGACACCCCGGGCTGTGCAGTGACACCTGGGTCCTGTGTGGGACCACAGGACACTGTCACAACCCCTGGTGTCACATCTGGCACCCTTCAGCCCTCTCTGTCTCCTGTGTGCTTGGCCTCCTTCCTCTGAGGGAAGAGGTTGGTCAGAGGGGAAGGACTGAACCTGCACTAGTCCAGGAAAAAAATTAGCTTTGGAAGATGAGTGTGGAAGGATTTTCCCCAGGGACACTCTCTGTGCAGGCATGGGAGATGGCACAGGGATTCACCCATCACCCTGTGTGACACTGCAAGGACACCAGCTGGGCTGCAATGCTGAGGTGTGGCTGACAGCAAACCCATGTCCCCAGGGCTTTGGGATGAGACCCCTCCCCACAGCACTGACCTTCTCTGGTGCCATGCTGGGACACTTCCAATTGTACAGGTAATACTGCAGGTTCCCATCCCCGATCCCAAACTTCAGCTTCTCCAGGAAGGTTTTGTTTTCCATAAGATCCAGTGCATTGAAGACATCAAATCCTTTCTGCACAGGGAGACACGAAGCCATCAGTTCCTGCTTTTGTGCTGGGGAGTTCCTCCCACTTGTGAGCAGCCTGGCCCCCTTTCCTGCCCTACTTTGAATCCCAGAAAAAGGGGCTCCAAGAGGGGCTTTGGACAAGGGCCTGGAGTGACAGGACAAGGGGAAATGGCTTCTGCCTGCAAGTGTCTAAGGCCAGGTTGCACTCCAGGATAGTGGAAGGTGTCCCTGCCTGTGATAGCGGTGGAATAAGGTACTCTTTTAAGGTGCCTTCCAACCCAAACCATTCCATGACTCTGTCACTTGGGAGAAGCTGCTTCCCAAGAGCTTGGTCCCTGGACATGCCCCTCTGGCACTGCAGGGGACTCTGCAGGATGTGCTGGTGGCCAGTCATGGCTCTGACCCAGTGGATCTGAGGCAGCCCCACTAGAGGAAACATTTCCAGCATCCAGCTCTCCCACCACCAGCTCTCTCAGCCTTGGTGTCCTCACCCTCAATCCCACTGCTACAGGACTGCTTGCTGTAGGACATGAGTAACACCTGAGCTCAGCTCACAAGCTGCAAGGTTCGAGGTACCCCTGCATCCCTCTCCTGGTGGCAGATCCTTTCGGATTTGGATTTCTATAGTCCTGGGAACAAGCCCTTCCCACAAACCCAAGGGTGGCCAGGCTGCACTGCTGCCCAGTGAGTTTCCTGCTGAGCTGCTGTGAGCTGCCCAGGGCCAGGACAGTGCCAGCCCATCCCTGCTCCCTCACCGACTTGGCGAGGATGAGCGCGTCACTCATGAGGTCGATGAGAGGCGTCTTGGTGTGAACGTTGTAGAAGGAATAAGCAGCTTTCAGGCTCTTGTGAGTCGGGTGGTTCATGATGGTGGAGGGCAGCGTGTAAAAGCTCAGGAAGTCTGTCACCTCTCCTGGGGCACTCTGGAAGGCACAGAAGTGACATCACAACATGTCAGGCTGGGATAAAGCCTGACCAGAGCCTCAGAGGGGCTCTCCCAGTTGGAGACTCCAGGGCACCATCCTCCAACAAATTCCCATCCCAGAGGGGCATGGAGCTCCTCCCTGATTGTGGAGACCCTAAAAGTCAAACATTTACCCTTAAGAAAAGTCTTTTTAATTAATAAAGAAAGGGAGAGTTGTGGAGACCCTAAAAGGCATTCCCTAGCTAGGGAAACACAAGAGGCTTCTCTCACAGCAAGCCTTGTTCTGCCAAGCCAATGTATCCCTGCTCTGTTCCCTGGGCTGGCCCCGTGTCTCCTCCCTGTCCCTCAGTCTTTTGGTCACTCTCACCCTGTTTCCCATTGGTTCCCATGCCCTAACCTCACCTTTGTCCCGCACCCACATCCCCTGGTAATTGGTCTCTGATGTTCCCCCCACCCAAAGCCCGAGGTACTTGAACCCAGACCCTCAGCATGAAGTGACCCCTTTCTGCCTTTGCCTTTCCCTCTGACCCTGGACTGTCCATGCATGTGGCTGAAATAAACATCCCTGTGAAACCCTGGCAAAGGCCCTTTCTGCTTCTTTACCTGTAAACACCTTAACAGCCACCCAGACCACACCACCTGATCACTCCCACAGCTCCAGGTGAGATAAAAGCCCAGGAAAACACCTCCCACCCTGCTCCTGCCCTCACCTCTACCACGAAGGTGTCGATGATGTTCTCCTGAGGTACAAACCAGTGCTCCACCTCCTCTCTGCTCATCACGGGGGTCAGGTGGAACTGCTTCAGGTACTCGGTCAAGAGCTTGTGCACAGCAGGGATGTCCTTGTGCTCCATGGGCCGCAAGCCGGGAGTCTTGGGAGTCTGCAGAAAGTGGGACAAGTTGTTTTGTTGCTTGCACAGTGGTTTTCATCACTCAAGGGCTCTCCAACGAGCAGCACAGAGACACTCTGCTTAGATCAGCCCATTTCCAGCCCCCAGCCCTGCGTGCCCAGCAAAGATGGACGTGATCGGCCGTGACACCGCTGGCAAAGGTCACAGAGAGCACAGCATGTCCCAGATCCCCAAGTGCCAGGTCAGGTCAGGTCCCACTGGAAATGGTCCCCTACCCACTAACAACACAAACTCTGCTTCCCTCCAGGTTCCTGTTCCCACTCACAGCAGGCACAGGGAGGCATGTCCCAGGCTCTACAAGATGTTATTCCCAGTTGGCCTCAATTACTAATCTAGGGCTGGGATGGCTCAGCAAGCCCAGATCTGCTCTGGGGCTGAGTTTCTGTGCAAAAACCAGTAGCTCCAGCCCAGCAACTGCTGTCTGTGTGGCTGTGGGAGGCAGGAGCTGGGAGCTGCCCAGCATGAAAGCAGCACTTTCCACCCCAAAGGGGCAGCTCTGGCTGACAGAAAGGAGCCAACAAGGTCGGGGAAGGTGGTGGCAATTATAATGCAGTTTGTTTCTTTCTCTTCCATCTCCAGCTGGGGTACTTCCCCAGCAGGACAACTGCAGTGCCAGAACTGATCAGTGTGACTGAAGAATGAGGGACTAACCCGATCCAAGGTCACACTGAGGCTGTGTTTGGACAGATGAAGGCTGTCACATCTGCCTGCTTGTTTTACCAGGACGACAAGACTATGACTCACCAGCAAACAAAAGCTCACAGGGTCCTCTAACTGCAAGAACTTGCCCTTAAAATGCAGGTACCCAGGCAAAAATACATAAAGATTAAATAAAGCACAACTGCTTGACAGAGTCATTTACTACATGGAACAAACCCTGGGTCTCCAGGCAGAGGACTTGACCTCAACCAGGACATCTGTGCCTCTCCCCTTGCCCAGAGGAGCAGCTCCTGAGCTCTGCTCCTGGCTCACACCCACCTCGGGCAGGCGGTAAAGCTTCGTGGTCCGTTGCATAGTCATGTTCCTGCTCAGGTGGGAGAACTTGACCTCGATGAGCTTCCGAGGATTCAGGGAGCGGTGCCAATACCTGTGGAAACACACTGGCAGTGGCACACTCGCTCTGGGACAGTGGGACAGGCGCTCTGGGGCAGCTGCAGGGGCACAAGGTTCCTGTGGCTGCCACGAGGGTAAGTGAGAACATCAGGCCAGCAGCTCCCCACAGAGAGAAACGAGGTTCTGAAGTACTTGTGCTGCCAAAGCCCCCCCTCCTGTGTTACATGAGCAGCTTTAGCAAAGCCACTGCACTTAATCCTGGAAGGACAGTGTGGGAGGAGAAACCTGGGCTGGGATGACTCTGCTGTCCTGGGGAATCCCACACACTCTACTGGCCACAGAGGAGACCACGGGAAGGGAAGGTCTGCAGATAGAAATTTTGGGACAGATAGACACTCACCTACAAGTCCCCACAGGCTTTGGCAGCACCACTCCTGCAGTGTAAACAGCCTGGAAGATTCCCTCTAGATGCACCCTCCGTGTGATCTCACGGATCAGAACCGGAGCCACCCGTTTGGAGCGCAGCTTTTTGTGGACACACAGGAAGTTTATCTCCACCATCTTCTTCTCTCTTGGGGAAGAAACAATGCAGAGCATGAGGCTTGACTGTCCTGACCTGGGAGGATCAGACCAACGTCCTAGGCAATCTACCTCCAAGCCCCTTCAAGGGAAAGAGGAGTCAACACCTCAGGGAAGGGGCAGGGACTGGGTTTGGAGAACCCTCCCTCAAGCTGTTACCCAGGGACTCCCAGGGAAAATGGTCTCAATCTGTGTCAGGGGAGGGTCAGGTTGCATAGTGAGGAAAGGTTCTTGCCCCAGAGGGTGGCTGGGCACTGCCCAGGGAATGGTCACAGCCCCAAGGCTTTCAGAGGTCCAGGAGAGTTTGGACAATGCTCTCAGGCACAGAGTGGATTGTTGGGCGCCCCTGTGCAGGGCTAGGACCTGGACTGGATGATCCTTGGAGATCTCTTCCAGCTCAGGATATTCTATGGATTCTACATTCTAGAATTCTACATTTCTATCTAGCCCTGGATGATTATTGTAAGCCAGACCTCTAAGTTAACCTACCTTGTTGAGGAAAACAGTCTTCTCAGTGGTTAACTACAAGATGTCCCTGCCCAGATCCTCCCTGTCAACCCTTAAATATCCCCCATCCTCCCTTCCAAGCAGCAAAACACCTCCAAAGCTGAAGGGCGCAGTTCTGGCTGTGGGCTGGGAAGGACAATGTAGCCAGACCCCCTCAACTCTCCCACAGAGCCCCATGTGTCAGCCAGGGGCAGGATGAGAAATGCAGCAGCACTCACGTGTCATAGATGTGGATGGTGGCTGGAATGGCGCTGATGAATCCCACCAGCTTCTTGCTGGAGACCACTCGGACCCCACAGTGCCACTGGGGCAGCCAGCCCGGGGGACGCAGTGCCCTGGGGAGGGGACACGCCTCAGCACTCACCTCCCACCCAAGGTCCCTGCTGTACCTGCTCCTGCTGGCCACCCTGCCCTGGACACCCTGAGCCATGCTTGCTGGCAAGAGGATGAAAGAGTGACAGTGATGGGACAAGGACTGTTGGGATCCAGAGCAATTTCTGCACCCCATGGCCTGTCCTCACGAGGGACACAGGAGGAAATCTCTGTTCCTCAATTCAGGAATACCCTGGGGAAAGAGCAGCTCTGCTGCAACAGGACTCCAAGGGTAATTGCTGGCAACTGCCTTCATCCCACAGCTCCAGGGCACTGAGGAATGCCTCAGCTACTGGGGTTTTCACAAACACTTGAGGGATCAAACCAAAGAGGAAAGAAGTCCATTTTTAAGCCCCTGTATCTGGAAGGAGCCAGAGGCAAGCAGGGCTGGGTGACAGCCCCTCTCACCGTGTCCCTGGGACACTGCACACAGTGACAGATGGGGAAGGGACACCTCAGGAAGAAGGATAAGCAAAGGCAGCTGCAGCCCTGTCACCGAGATCAGGCCTGTCAGCATCCCACAGCCCCTGCTCTGCCCTCCTGGTGCCACTCACCACAGCAGGAACTCGGGCGAGTAATCGAACCGGAACATGTTGTCATCGTCCTCCACGTAGTTCTCGTTGAGCAGTGTGTAGAGCTCCTTCAGCTGCAGCAGCACAGAGCACACAGGTTAAGGAGGTTTCTCAGCCATCAGCTGCCCCCAGGACCCTGAACACTTCATGTGTGGCACACAGGGCACTGTGTGCACCATGTCCCTGCTCCTGGCACATCCCCCTGCACTGGGGTCCTGGACCAGTGCCACACAGAGCAGGGGGAGCAGCAGGACACAGGTAAACCCTGTGTGATCTCCCAGGGAGGTGGGTCATGCTCTAAAGAGCCTTCCTACAGGAGAACTCCAGGCTTCAGGCAACCTTATATCCCCTTGAAAAAGACAGGCTGCCCAACCTGGGATAGGTAAAAGGGAACTGCAGTGGGTGGAGTCATCCCCCCATCCAAGCCCAAGGAGATGGTGTGACAGAGCCAGAGAGTCACCTGCTGTGCTGAAGGACACGTTTCCATCCCCAAAACCATCTCCAACAGCCCAAGCACTGAACTGCCAACCAAGACACTCCAACACGCTCGTGCTGAGCTGCCTGTACTCACCACACCTCTATCCCCCAGGTCCAGGGCATCCCAGGTGAAGCCCTGGGGCAGGGTGTAGGGCTCCTGGCGGATATTGTCCTTGTCTGGCTCCACGGGGCCATGGGTGTTCACCACTTCTCCTGTAAGGCAGAGCAAGGAGCCATGAAGAAGTTCTCTGCTGTGTGAGGCCAAGCCTCCACAACACCTCAATTTGGTGTCCAACGTGCCTCATGTCCCCCAGCCCTGCAGTGGCAGACAGGGATTGGCACTTCACCCAGCCAGTTCAGGACATGACAATGGGCAGAGAAACAAAACTCCTTCCAGGGCAATGCTGGAGCCCATCAGGTGACCAAACACAGCCACAGCTACATCCTCCAGCTCCACATGTGATGCCTGATCCTTCCCCATCCCAACACTCGATGGTGATCTCCTGCCAGCTCTGGCCACTGCCACTTGGCAAGTGTCAGAGTTTCCTGCCCACTGTGCCTGAAGAAGAGCTGCAGTGAACAACACAACTTTTGTTGTAAAACCACTGACTCCTCAAGGCCCTGATTCAGCCAGGAGATGTCAGCTCGAGCTCTGGCTTTCTTGGGGATGTCAGTCCAGCAGCCTCACTTCAGTGCTGCCAAGAAAAGTTAAGTTGTGCTAATTAGGAATTCCCTTAAAAAGGCATTGAGAAGGTTTCCAAGCAATGGGGAGGTGATGAAAGCCCAGAGGAAAAACCTCCCCCATCACACCCACCCCAGGCAGCTTCCAGAAACACTCACCCCTGGCCGCCCTCTCTGTTTTGAGCAGGTGTTGAACTGTTTTGAGATCTGGCCCCAAAAATCCCACAGCACTTCTGTTATCCTGCCCTAAATAGTCCTGTGTCCATAATGCTGTGTGCCAGAGCATGCCAGGACCAGGAGTGCTGGGACATGGAGAGTGGCCAGCAGCCAGGCACTGCCACCACCGTGGTGTTGAGAGGAACGAGCTGCTTTGTGCCTCCCACTCCCCAGGAGACACCTTCCACCCTTTCCCCAGGGTTTTCCCAAGCAGAGATGATGTTTCCCATGTCAGACATCCTTGGAAAAAAGAGCAAATTCAAGACCAGGCTCTGCTGTCTCACGTGACCACGTGCCATCTCACTGTGATTTTCCCAACTTAAAGCTGAGATTGCTGGTCCCAGGGAAGTTTTTGAGACCCAAAAAGGCCTCAGAGTGGTGTGGACAACATGGAATGGGAATCAAACACTGCATCTGCAGCAAAAGGGACACAAACCCAAGGGAAATACTGAAGAGCAGAAAATTTGAAGCCATGACAAGTTTTGGATAAATCTATCAACTGTGGCTTGGACTCAGTCTCTAGTTCCCCTGAGCTCTGAGGGAGGCAGATGAGGAGAGACTCAAGTAAAGTTATCCCAGGCACCCCAATCAGGAATGAGTGCCTTCCAGGCAGGCAGCTCTCCTGGCACATCTGCTCTGAGAGCTCCTGCCATGGTGTCAGTGGCAGATCACTGCCACAGGCTGTCAGGAGCAAGAGGAAGGGCTGGAGCAAGGACCAGAGCTGGGAAGCACCACTGGGATGTTCACAGGGGGATGAGGGGACCAAGAGATGAAGCTCCCCATCCTTAATGCTCATGGCAGCCTGAGTTGGAGATCCTCTGGTGTTTGTGCATTCCCTCTCCTGGCTCAGCTGCAGCTCCTGCCCATGCCAGAGAGGAATGTGAGCCCAGCAGACCAAGGATGTGGCAGCTCAGCACTGCACCTGCCTCCCAGAGCTGCTCCCAGCACATCCAGCCCCAACTCACCCCAAGTTCCCTTCCCCACCAAGGATCCCTGTCTGGAAAGCTCCAGCCTCCAGGAAAGGGAGAGCTGGATAGCTCCAAGTTCATAGGATGTGGCAACACCACACATGAAACTTGGGTAGAGAGGGCTGGGGAGACCCAGCTGCAGGGCTAAGGGCTGGATTAAGGGATGTACAAATGCAGGATGCATCAGGCCAGATGTCTGAAGTGGTTCCTTGTCCCTCTGTATCACCTGAAGCCCTTGCACAGCTCTCCAGGCCCTCCCCATCCATTTAGCCCATGTTGCTAAATGATGGAGAAGTGGTTTTGGTGCCTTTGAAGCCCTGGCCAGGCAGGGACTCACTTGGTTGCCACAGATCAGCATCTCCAGGCTTCTCTGAGGGCTTCTGGAGCAGCCTGGGGACCACAAGGCCTCCCCCAGGGCCCACAGGACATCAGGGGGCTGCACATACCTAACTTGGGCACTGGCTGTGTGTCCCAGAACTGGTAGCTCCTCTTGCTGGCTTCCTCCATGGTTTTGGCAGGGCCCTGACCCACAGAGAAGAGTTCAATGGCTTTTTGAATCTCCTGGATCCTCTCAGCAGGTAAAGAGTTCACCTGAGGGCAAAAGAGGAGGGTGGAAAGACAAAATGAGTAAGCTGAGCCACCAGATCTGTATGTGGGCTCTCATTAGGGGAACCTGGAGCTGATCCTGTTGTGGGGTGCTGCCAGGAAAGGGAGAGCAGGCAGGAACCTCCCTTCCCATCCTCCATCCTGACAGAATGGATGAACCCTTTCACCAACCACTCACCTAGATCTGGTTTCTAGGTACTCCTAGGACAAAGGGGATGGAAGAATTTTCTGAAAATGCTTTAAGCTTCAGTTAAGTGGGTGCTGTGAGCCCCAGGAGCAAACCTTCCCACCTGACATCCTGCAGAGACAGATGGATCAACCCACACCCAGCACTCAGGATTCCTTCAGTGGCTTTTCTCTCTCATTGTTCAGCCTCCTCCCTCTAAGCTGGGTCTGTATCCACAAACTGCAGCTTCCAGAGGAGTCCCTAAACACCAGGGACTGGGACAAGGCAGAGAGGTTGAGTCAAGATGAAAGACACTTTCATCCTCCTCTTCCTCAGGGTGGGTGGCTCTGCACTGAATTCCCAACCCCAGCTCCTCTCTGATCCCTGAGGAATTTAGTTTGAAAAATGCAAAGCCCCAGTTTAAAGCTCCGCACAGCCAGATGGACAAAATATTCAAAATATTTGGAGGGGAACTGGGCATCAGACAGAAAAGAGCCTGTGCTGAAGTGTGTCCAGAATCAGAGAGGACAAGAGGGCCGGGAGGGTCAAACTCTGTGCGTCCCATGCTGCTTCAAGAATCACTGGCTGCTGGAGAGGATCAGGCAAAGCCCAGAGGGATAAGACAGACCCTGCTCTCTCCAGCTGCTGTTCCTGTGATCATCAAGCAAAAAATCAACACCAGCAGATGTCACCGCCGTGCTGCTGCAGGCAGGGCTTGGAGCTGGCAGGTGGCAGCTCCTGCCTGTGACAGGCAGCTGGTGTCTGGGAAGAATAACTTGGAGGCGCCAGTCTGACCCTGGAGCTGGCTGGGATATCCAGCCAAGGACTGCATTATCCCCAGAGTGCTCTGCAAACACCTTCTGCACCAACAGGAACTCCCACACATGGAGCCAGGCTGGGAAACCACTCTAAATATGAAGTTTCTTTAGCAACCAAGCGCCTAAAACCAGGGCTGGGAACTCTTTCCTTGGCTAAGAAACACTGGAGAGGTTTGGGGGGCTGGCTGTTGTGGGGGGGCCAGGATTGAGGGAAGGGGTTGGTCACCTTCACTGGCTGGTCCTGAGCCTGGTCGGGTTGGTCTCCTCCTCCTTTCTCTTTCTTCCGTTTGGGTTTCTTTTTCTTCTTTTTGGCTCCGCTGTCATTTGCTGGACTCAGGCCCCTGGGGAACACAAGAAACATCACTGGAGCCTTGGGGTTTTCTTTTGGGAGGGCATTTGTTTGGTCTCTGAGGCACTCTAAAGAAAATGCAGGCTGCCTGCTGAGTCCAAGTCTCCAGGAAGGGGAATACTCCGTGCACGGAGGGAGCAGCCAAGCGCCCACCCCAGGGCACAGAACTCCCTGTGAGCTCCCAAAAAGGGACCAGCACCAACATCTCCACCCCACAGGTCTGCTGGGCAGTGGGGACTGTGCCCTGCCCTGCAGGTGACCACATCCCCACTGTCACATCACCCACTCTGCCACTTGTGGCAATCCATCCTGTGGAGTGGTGGGATGCCCAGCTTTGGCTTTTTCCTCTTCTCCAAGCACAAGGACAGATGTGGCAGCAGCAAACACTGGTTCAGCCCCAGGGATAAGGCCCCACAGCCAGTTCAGGCACCACAGAGTGGTCACTGGCCAAGGACACTGTGCCAAATGTCACCTCACCTGCAGAGGTGATGCTCTAGGGAGAATGAGGCTGTTTATTGGAAAATTATTGTATTGTTATGCTGGAGCTGGAAAATTGAGAGTGAGGAGCAAATCTGTAGGAGTGCAGGGTGGGAAGTGCCTATACCAGGGCACAGCTCCTCCTTCCACGGATGCAGGCAGCCCTGGGCATCCAGATCTTGAGCATCCCTAAACAGCCGCTGGTGTGAAACCCCTCAGTGAGCCTGGCCTTTGTTCCAGCAGCATCCTGATGCCAAAACACAGGAGAGGTGCCTGCTCCCAGCATGGCAGATGGGATCTCGTGATGATGATCTTGTGATCCTGCATGGGGTGACCTGACACAGGACAGGCTACAAGACAGGGGGAGCTGGGAGCTGGCTATAGCCTCTGAGACAATCATGGTTCAGGGGGAAATTCAATCCTGGAGAGGCTGGAGCAGGTCTGAGTGGAGGGATGAGAGGGGAAAAGGAGGAGGACAGGGCCAGGAGAGCTTTACCAGCTGACAGCACATGAGGAGTCTCCTGCAAAGAAAGCTGGGGGGCAGAGGGTGCCAGCACATGGCTCAGCTCTGTCCTGCCCCTCAGTGCTGCCCAACGGGGTCAGGATACATTAGTACTCTACAACAGAGCTGTGCCCTTCCTTGCACCCAAAACAACTCTCACAGCAGGGACAACCCCACAGATCTGACCTGCCCAGAGCCACCAGCCTGGAGTCTCCCCACAAAAGCACTGCTCATTTCTGGAGCAGTTTAATGTCTTTACCAAACACAAGATAGTGATGAAGAGGGTGGAGCAGGAAAAAAAGAAGAAACGTGCTGGAAAATATGTTGGAGCAGCATCCAACTATTTATTTCAGCAAGGCCAGAACAAGAAGGAGCTGGGAGGAGAATAGAGCTTGAAGAAATGCAAGTGGAAAGTGTCCCTGACCAAGGAAGGGGGGTGGAACTGGATGATCTTCAAGGTCCCTTCCAACCCCAGCACTCTATGCAATCCCTGGGCTGAGCAGTAAGAAGGTTATGAAACTAGGGAAAAGTGGATGGGGAAATATTTTTTGAGGGATGAAGCTGTGAGATGCCTGTGGATGTAGAAAACCAACATGATGGGCTGCATTGGCCTGGGGAGCAGAGAGGGATGGTTTGCAGGACATGGAGCTGCTGAGCTGGGGAAGCTTTTCCTCTGGATAAAACCTGAACAGTTGCAGAGACTGCAGACAGCACATGCCAGGGAAAAGGATTCCCAGCTATCAGCAGGAACACTAGGAGATGGGAAGCATTCCTGGCATGGGAACAAGCAGTGGCTCAGGGTGAGCTGCTCCACAAAAGGGGGTGAAGAGAAGGCCCCCTGCTCTTCACCAGAACAGAATGAAGGGGAGCAGGAGCAAAGCCACAGCTCTGACAGCCAGCAGCTCCAAGGAGCACAGGGATGGTTCAGCACAGTGCTGCTGAACCATCCCTGTGGGGAATCTCACCTTCCCTCCCACTGCCAGGAAAGGGCTTTGCCTCCACTCAGGAGATGCTGCTTGGACATGACAGCAGCAGCAATCCCAGCACAGCGCTGCTGACACCACTATTGATTTTAGTGACAAATGCGTGATGGCTTTTTTAACTCTCTGGGGAGGAGCACGGGCAGATCCTGGCCACACTGAACTCCTGGGATGAGCAAAACCACCTTGGAGCTGCAATAAACACATCCAAACTGCTTCCTATAAATTTGAACACCACAAACTGACAGCACCAGAAGAGTTTTTGAGTGCACCCCAAGGGCTGACACTGGAAGTTGCCCCTTCCAAAGGGGACGGACAAGTGTTCCCAGCTCACCTGCACATTGGGATGCTGCAGGTGTCAGTTGTGACAGACAAAATGCTCCCCTCATACTCTGCTGGCATCACTTTGCTTCATAAATCAGAGCTGCCAACTCCCAGCTTGGTGCTAATGAGCTCAGCCCAACCACGCCGGGCTCGCAGGTGAAAGTGCTGAGAAAATTCCTCCCTGATTTATGAGCAAAGCTGTCGTGACCTGGAAGAAATCAGGGTAGCAGAAGGTGGGATGAGATTTTGCATTCCAGGTGGCATGGCCTGGGGAAGGGCCCTGCTCCAGCCAGGAGATGAAAACCAACCTGGCAGAGAAGTCACCAGCATATAGGAAAATGCTGGAAAACCTGAAGGTCCCACTCACTACACCCAGAGAAACAACAATTACAGGTATTTTCTATTTTAAATCTATTTAGGAAAGCAAATGTCTTCTTTCTCCAGAGTAGCTGCACCCTCCAGATACTTCCCAAATTAATGATAATGCCCCACCACTGTGCTGGGACAAGCCACCACCATCCAAAATCTCAGCTACTGCAGTTGGCATGACCCACAAAGCCAAGAGGGCTGGAGCAGTTTTACCCCCAGGAAGGGTGAGCTGCCCAGCCCAGCTCAATTCCAGCAGCTCACAGCCTTCCCAGCTGCACTTAAGGCCTTTTTCCTCCCATATCACTTTACATTCTGAGGTGCATTGAGAGATGAAGTAGCTGGACAAAGGCACCTTGGTTGCACTGTGCAAAACATCTCCCAGTTCCCTGGGGGATTACCATGGTCTCTTTTCTGGCTAAGGAAAACATTTTCCCCTTCTCCTGGGAAAGGCATCCCCACCATAGCTCTCCAATCCCTCCTTTCCTGTTACCACGTGGCTCCTTGAGTTGAAGGCAAAGGCTCCAGCACCAACCACTGCCCAGAAAACAACCCCCATAACCCGAGTATCTTGAAAATAGATTTTGGGAAGCACTTGAAGACAGCAGCCAGGCTTGTTCAGGGTGAGACCTGCTCAGAATGACTGTGCTCCACCAGCTCAGCCCCTCAGAGGCAGGAAAACACCAGACTCACCCAGTAACAAACTGGTGTTCAGCACCCACATATGGGTGTTCCCACTGTATTCCCAAAGCTGAGGGAGGAAGCACAAGGGGAACAACTCCAGCTGTGGGCAGCTCCCTCAGCCTGGTGGAGGCTGAAAGTGTCAGATGAGAAGGAGTAGATCCCTGCTCTGTATTTAGGTGCTGGAAAATCCTTCTGCCATCCCAGGGGCTAATCAGGCATGGTGCTTAGGCTGTAATCTCTGTAATCTCGTTAGGGGCTGTGGCAGGGAGGAAGGGAGGATCTCCAGATGGCAGAGCTCAGCTCCCAGAGCCCAGCATGCCACCACTGTGCTCCCTACACCTACAACAATCTCACATGCTGGAGTCAATGCTTGTCCCAGGAAACCCTTCCCATGGTTAAGTGCAGGCAGGGATTGCCAAACACAGAGCTACCCCTCTGGAAAAGCCCCTCTGACCCCTCACATCCCACCCAGAGACAATCCAGCTGTGCCACAGGGTGCTCCCAAACTCTTCCTGCCTGGAACAGCTTCCCTGGATGGCTTTGACAACAACAGAACCGTTTCACAGGACTGGGACACTCCAATCTTTGCTGTCACCACTGCTCATGCTGCCTGTGAGGTGACAAATGCCACCAGGCTGAGCCCATGCAACACTCCTGCCTTTCCAGAACTAGGGAATGAATCCTCCACAGCCACCAGGGACATAGCAGAAGCTCTCTCCACACAAAGGGAAATAAGAAAAATAACAAAGTGGGATTATTTTCTTTGGAAAATCAGCTTGGATAGCCACAGCAGAGAGCAGTGCAGCCACTTCCCAGTGCTGACACAGGACTGAGGCTGAGGAAACTCAATTCCTCTTTCCTGTCCTTAAAAGGAAAGCATACTACTTTCACTAAGCATACTTTTGTGTTTTAAACCTCAGTGCCCAGATCAGTGACTCCCAGCACAAACTGGCACAGGCAGGGCTCCGAGTGGGGCTCTGCAAACCCTGGCAGCTCAAAGCCCTTCCCCTGCCCTGTTTTTGGGGACAGTGTCACTGGGGTGACAGGAAACACTCCCACACCCAGTGTAATGGGATGGTATGGAATCAACAGAATTAATGACTGTGCAGCCAGTAAGAAAACAAACCATCCTCCTTCCCATCACTTGGTCTCTCCCTGCTGGGTCCTTGGTGGGTTTTGGGGGTACAGCAGATTTGCCAGAGAGCTCCAAAGCCTCCCTGCCTCACGCTCTTTACAGCTGCACCCACCAGCCACGCTTTTGGTGTTATTTCCCAAGATATCCAAACTATTTCCTACTGAATACTCCCCAGGCTGCTTGTGGTATTCCAGCTCCTCGAGGTGGCCAGTGATGCCCATGGCAGGAGCCAAGGAGGGCTCCAGAGCACACCTTTTCCTGGCAATGGGCAGGAGAACAGCGGTGATTGAGCACCGTGTCTCCTCCGCTCAGCTCTGGCTTCCACAAACCTAATCATGTCAGAGGGAAAGAAAATAAAAATCTCCCCAAGCACAGCTAAACCGATTAAACTGAGACACGGTGCCACACCCGGGAGGCAAATGAAATATAAATGGGCAGCTGTGCTGTCATAAAAAAAGCCTCTGTGATATTTCTTGTGTGACCTTTTATTCGCTTTGGTTCCTGGGCAGGCTATACTGCCGATGGAAAGCTGCTGATGGAGGGAGAAGGGCTCTCCAAGCACATGGTCTCTGCTCTGCCAGGCCAGGAAAGCAGCACGAGGTGAGCAGGAAGAGCTCAGTGAGGTTCAGGTGCAGCAAGAACAAAGTGCAAAACCGCCGGAAATCTCTGAAAAGCCACACATTGAGGTTCCCATTCCCAGCAGGAACGAGGACGAAGCCTGTCCCGCAAATGCCAGGCATTGTGAGGCAGTTCTGCACCGTATTAATTAAGGCAGTGAGTAATGAAGGTGCTACGCTAAGTATTCCAGCTCTTCCCTACTGAGATAAGGACCTGCCTCGCTGCCTGTGCTCGCTCCCTGCCTTGTTGTTGTTATTCCACCATTCCATACCCCTGGAGGCTGCTGAGCTCCTCCAACCACGAGACAATGTAGGCAGAGCTTTGCAAAACCCTGGGCTGTGTTTAGGATAACGACAGGATGAGTGTGCAGAAGCCCAGGATTATTCCAGGGCACGGGGATGCCACACGCTCCGGAAAGCAGGATCAGGCACCCAACCACGCTGGGTGTCACCGCGGGATAGAGATGCCACGAATGGGCTGAGGCTTGTGCGGGAGGGCAAAGGGAATGTGGGGAGACACACCCTAACGCAAGGCCAAGAGAAGCTGCTAACTGGGCTTCTTTCTGCCCGAAAAAGGCACTCGCGGCCCCGTCCCGACCGCCCCACAACCACCGCAGCCGTCACCCATCCACGCCGCGGCCGCGCCCGACCCTGCTGGGCTTCGGACACGCTCCCGCAGCGGGCGTGAATGGGCGCCAGCGGCGCCGCCCCCCGCCAGACTGACCGGCGCCTCGACCAATCACTGCCCGCGATGCTGCCCAGCGACCAATCAGCGCACCGGAGGGGCGGGGGGCCTCTCACTTCCCGGCCGCTCCTCGCCTCAATGGGCCCGGCCGCTGCCGTGGCACGCGGTCCCGGCCGCTGCTCACCCCCGGTTGGAGCCATGCTCCGCCTCGTTCTCGCAGTCACTGCAATGCTCGTGGTCGTTCTCCTCCGCCGCCGGCCGCGGAGGCCTCGCCGGTGGCCGCCTCACTGCTGTTTCACTGTCGTCCGCCATCTTGAACGGGGCCTCCGCGCGTGCCGCACCCCCGCAACAAAGCGCGCCGCGATTGGGCGGCGAGCCGCGAGGCATGCCGGGAGTGGTAGTCTGCGTGGGCATGCGGGGGCCGAGCAGCTCCAGGGGCGGGAACTACAATTCCCGTCAGTCTTTGGGGGCGCCGGTGGCGGGAGGTCTCCCTCACAGCGGGCAGCCGCGTGGGTGCCCCGCTGGGCGGAGAGCCGCGGCCGGTCCCCCGCTGAGGCCGCCGTGCTCGCGTCTCCGCCCGCTTCCTGCTTGAGGGGTGGGGTCGAGTCTAATGAGAGCGGCGCTGATTGGCTTGGAGAGACGCCCCCTCTTGCCGCCAGCCAATAGGCGCGCGGGACACTGCGGCGGGTGTGAAGCCGGGCAGAGGGTGAGTTATGAGGGCGGCGGGGGCCATGGTGACCCCGGTGCCTCAGGGTGCTCCTGGCGGTGGCTCTTTCCCCGCTGATTAACGTTATATTTGGTGGCTCTTCCCTTTAACTGCAGCCTCCTCCAGCCAGACCAAACACCAGCTCTTAGCCCCAGCCAGAGACGAGGATGGGCTCAAGAGGAGGGCTGGGTGTAGGATGGTCCGGCTTCATCCGCAATCCCTGTCCTTGCCGGATGGATGCATTGAGGCTGGCAGCTTGTGCTTTGCTCAAAACCCGCAGGAGTTGGGACACGGGAATTTTTAGGCACTTAATTCCTTGAAAAACATTTCTTCAGTGCCCTGGGTGCATCCTCCCATTTCTCACTGCAGGAGCAGCTCACCGAGTTTTCCAGCCTGACCAGCCTCTGTGGCTCGTGTTTGCTTTTCCCCATGTCTGATTTAGCTGGAACAGGTCAAATATATCCCTAAAAATGGTATATTTGGGGAAAAACTGGTTCTGGCTCCTGCTGGTAACATCTGCAGGAGCGGGCTGGCCTCTCCCCTTGTGTGCAGTTCAAACTCGAGCTTGTTAAATATTGATGCCTGAGATCTGTGCAGGCCCTTGGACAGCACAAGTGTTCAGCTCCCTGGCTGGCCCTGGATTCAAAGATAACCCTTCCAAGGGCTGCTTTCCCCTGCAGTAATTCCTGTGGTGGAGGCATGCGACAGAGGGACAGAAATAGCAGGGTTTTGGGAGCAAATCCCAGCTGAGGCTGGAGGCCAGAACGCTGGGGTTACTGCAGTTAAAGCCCTGTGTTTACAAGGCAGGGCTGTTTTTGGCTGTTTTGTATTTTTACAAAACAGGCACATGGAGCCTCCACTGCCATGATCCAGATCCTCCTGGTGCAGTGTTGCTCCTCACGGGCTGCAGCAGGATTTTAGGAGGGCAGGATTTTAACCTGCTGGGATAAATAAACAGCCCCTCTGTCACTCCAAATCCCCTGTAACACCAGAGAGGCTCCCCATGGGTTCCATGTCCTGCTTGGGACATGCATCAGCTTCCCCAATCATTGCTGTTGGCTGTTATTATTTTGACCCTCTCTGATTCCTGTTGGATCCCTCCTTGTTGCTGCTGGAGCTCTCCATCTGTTGTCCTGGTGTCTGGAATAGGGAAGGAGCACGTGGTGCTGCTGCAGGCTGGGTCCAGCTCGGTGGAGCTGCTGCCTGAGCTGCCAGCAGGGGCTGCTGCTTCTGCTCCAGCTCTGCTGCTTCCCTCTGCTGAGCTGCCTCCAGCTGCCACAGGACTTGCCCACCCCCTTCCTCCCCCCAAACTGTGGGTTTGGGTCCTGTTTGTAGGACTGAATTATGACTAAAGTGTCTCTTTTTGTTGTTTTCTAGCCAAAGGGTCTCAGTGCTGTGTTTTCACCCATCCTCAGCCCCGTGTTCCCACCTGCTGTCTTTGGGTGCCACTCGTGGGGGACAGTGTGGGCAGTAGGTACCTGGTTCCTTTATGTGCAGAGGTTTGGGGGGGCTGGTGATGTCTGAAGGGAGGGGGGAGACCAGAGTCAGGTTAGGCAGAGTGATGGTGACTGAGATTGTTGGGGTTGGGCTACCAGGAGGGAGCAGGATCTGGGTGAGGGGAAGTCAAAGGGTGACTACCAGGAGCCTGTGGCTCCTGGCCAAGGGTGATGGAGTCAATTCCTTCTCAGATGCAACAGCCACAGGCTGGGCTGTGGGAGGTTCAGCCCCTCACCCATGGTGTCACCTGGATGAGGTGACAGCAAAGTCAGAGCTGCTGTCCTTGGGGATTTGCACAACTTGGCTGCACAAAGGCCTGGACACTGTGGGCTGGGGCTGCAGGAGGGACACTGCAGTCTGTATGCAGCCTGCTGAGTTTTTGGGATGCAGATACTCACAGTAGTCTCCTCAGCTTTCCAGAGCTGCCTCTGTGTGCCTGAACATTTTGGTTTTGAGAGCACACAAGCAGGAATTAGAAGATTGCAGGGTCTGTGCAGGAGCTGTGGGAGCAGCAGTACCAACCCCCTCCCTGCCTTGAGGCCAAGGGCAAGCATGGATCTGTGCTTAGGGCCATGTTTGGCTGCTCACAGACACCAGTTTGCTGCTCAGAACTGGGATTTCCCTGTCCTTAGAACTGCCAGGGGTGTTGGAATGGGATTTCCTGAGTGCCTTGTGGGCTCTGGGTGTCAGAGGTGGCTGAGCTCCAATACCCAGCTGCAGGGATTGAGCAGGGCTCTCTCCTCAGGCTTTGTGTGCCCCAGTCCTGGCTGAGATACTGTCTGAATTCTGCCCTTTTTCTGAAGAAAAACTGGTCCTGGGTCAGCCTCCTCAAACCAGCTAGAAACTTCCTGATTTCTTTGAGCGAGTCCAGAGGAGACCACAGAGATGCTTCAAGGGCTGGAGCCCCCCTGCTCTGGAGCCAGGCTGGGAGAGCTGGGGGTGTTCACCTGGAGAAGAGAAGGATCCAGGGAGACCTCAGAGCCCCTTCCAGGGCCTAAAGGGGCTCCAAGAGGGACTTTGGACACTGGCCTGGAGTGACAGGACAAGGGGAAATGTCTTCCCACTACTAGATGGGATACTGGGAAGGAATTCCTCCCTGTGAGGGTGCTGAGGACCTGGCCCAGGCTGCCCAGAGAAGCTGTGGCTGCCCCATCCCTAAAAGTGTTACAGGCCAGACAGGGCTTGGAGCACCTTGGGATAGTGGAAGGTGTCCCTGCCCATACCAGGAGGTGGAGTTGGATGGGCTTTAAGATCTCCTCCAATCCAAAAAATTTGTGGTTTCATGACTCAGGGTGCTGTGGATGTGAGCTGGTTTGATGAGTGGAGATGCTAAAGGAGAATGAGTTGCTGGAGCTGCAGATAAACCAGCTGCAGGAACTTAGGGCTGGCTCAAGTGGCACATTCAGAATTAGGAGGGATCCAGAGAAGTCTTGTTTAATCCAACACTGTCCTCCTGCCTGTGGAACAGGGATACCCAGATCAGAGGGTGCCAAAATCCTGCTGATGTCTCAATGACACCCTGAGAAAGCAAGAAAATGAGCTTTGAATGAAGTTGCCTGTTAGGGACTAAATATTTGATGTGCTCAGCATGAACAAAATGGCCTTGTTCTGGCACATTTTCCAGCTCTTCTCATTCCCTTGCAGAGCACGATGTTCCTGGTGGGACTCTCGGGTGGGATCGCATCGGGGAAGAGCACGGTGGTGGCCGTGCTGCGGGAGCTGGGCTGTGCCGTCATCGATGCCGATGTCATTGCCAGGCAGGGTGAGTTTTCCAGAGCTGCTCCTGCTCCCCGAGGTTCCCCTGACAACCGGGATCGCTGCCGGCAAGCGCTGACGGCAGAGGGTGCTCTGGGTACATCGGAGAAGGGTTTCCCCCTCCTGCTTCCCAGTCCGCGGGGCTGCCCTGGGCGGGGATTTGAACTAGGATATATTTTTAATAAAGAAAAAATAAGATGGTGACCTAATAAACACCGTGAGGAGATTGTGCTCTGAGTTTCCACCCCCTGGCATGTGATGCTTCCCAGCTTTGAAAGCCAACTCTGGGCAAAAGTAAATGTGGTTTCCTGTAAAGTGGGATCCCCTGGCTAGTCCAATATGCCCCCTGAGCCCCAGGACACCCATCCTGTCACTCAGATATGTTGGTGGCCGAGAGAGAATGTCCCTCTATGCTGGATGTCGTTTTCCTGGTGATACTGAGAGATCAGACCACAAAATTTATGTGCTAAAAAAAAAAAAAAGAGAGGCTCCAGAGATCCCAGGTCTGTGCTCCTGCACTGCACACCTGCCTCTTGCTGCTCTCAAAATATGCTGCTTGGGCTGGAGAAAAGACCCAAAATCACAGATCTGTTGACTCAGTAAGAACCACAGCAAACCTTGTTTTCCCTGATTACATGTAAGATGTTAATCCCTTCACCACACCAGGATAACAAGGAGAGCAGAGGTTGCCTAGTGGCTGCCTCATCCCTGGAAGTGTCCAAGGCCAGGCTGGACAGGGCTTGGAGCAGCCTGGGATAGTGGAAGGTGTCCCTGCCCATGGCAGGGGGTGGCACTGGATGAGCTTTTCCCCCAAACCAGTCTGGGATTCTGAGGGCTGTGGATCCTGCATGCAGCAGGTTTGGGGTCTGCTGCTGAGCCATGGTGCAATGGTGTCATTTGGAAGTGCCTGAGCTTTTCTGTTTGGTGAAGAACTTACTGTGTAGCCACTCAAAGCTGTGATGCTTTAACATTTTATTGCACTGTAATTCCCCTGGAGGTGCAGGAAATTTGCTGGAGGTGCTAAAAGCCCTCGGAGACGGTAGGAAAACATTACAGATACTCTGTGAAAGTTTTCTGCCAATCACTTTATTTTGCACCAATTCCTTTTTTATATGTGTTTGTTTACTATATGGATTTCACCCGTCCTGAAACTGCCTCCATGTGATATTCCATGGGAGAAAAGAATTGGTCTTAAAGACTTTTATGAGGTTGGCCTGAGGTTGCAACCTGTGGCAATGTTCCTGGATTTGGGAGAGATGATTATCTGCGGTCTGTCCTTCACTGTGGTTACCCTCAGCTGGAGCTTAATTATGGTTTTATTGCTTCATCCCTTTTGTTGGTGATTTTTTTTTTTTTTGGTGGCTTTAAAGTTATATACTCCTGTAACGTCAGAGCCTCTGCAAGGGCTGATTGGGGATTCAGATTTTAGAAGATTTTTTGTGTTCATTTTTCTGAAGAATTTAGTGACTGATGTGAAAGACAGTAAAAAAAAAAAACCACCTCAGCAGCACCCAGAGCCAAGTTGCAGCAGTGAGTATCCACATAGTGCTGAAGTTTTCAGCTGGTCCTGCTCCCTTTAGGATCTCCCTGCTCGATCCCTGCTGGGAATGGCTCAGCCCAGCTCCTGCCCCAGCCCTGGCGTGTGGCCATCCCTGTGTCCTCCTGCCCACCCTGCTGACCTGTCAGGATGAGCAGCAGCACGTGCCAGGAGGGTCGTGGTGCTGAATTAATGACTGCAGGACTTTGATCTCCCAGGTGTCAGCCCTCAAAGGGACCTTGGGCTGGCAAGGCTGTTCTGGCAGGAGCTGCTGGGCTGTGCAGATGTGGTGCCAGGACAGATGTGCTGGAGGCAGATGTGCTGCCACGGGAGCACCAGCTCTGTTAGTTAATGAGCAAACCCCATCTGAGAGTGATTGCTGATGCAAACACTGCTGCAAAACCAGCTCTCACCCCAGCTGTTTGATGTTCTCAGTGGTGCAGCCCCACTCCAAGGCCCATCAGCAGATCCTGCAGCACTTTGGCACCGAGATCCTCCTGGAGAACGGCGAGATAAACCGTGAGGCTCTCGGAAACATTATCTTCTCTCAGCCTGAGAAACGGCGGCTGCTGAACTCCATCACCCACCCTGAGATCATGAAGGAGATGCTGAAGCAGGTCCTGAAGTACTTTGTACTCGGTAAGAGGCCATGTCCAGCCTGCCAGGATTCCTGCTTTGGCAGGAGCCACCCCTGCTCTCTCTGCCTTGGGTTTGAATGTGGGGAGAGGGACAGGAATGACAGAGAAAAGGAAGGGACATTGAGTGACAGCCTTTGTGTTCTGCCTTTGGTGGCCTTTGGTGTCAGTGTTTGGAGGATTTATTCCTGATTCACTCCTGCCTTTCACTGCTGCCCTTCACCGCTTTCCTCTGCGGTTTAAAGTGTATCTGTAGGGCCTCAGAGCAGCTTTGTGAGATTACCCACTGGATACTGTCACATTCCCGAAATGGCCAAATATCCCTCCCTGCCCCCAGCCTGCTCCAGCTTCAGTGCAAGTGTGGAGCCCTTTGAGTGTCGATAAGGTGAGGAATGGGCTGACAGCTGTGGTTTCCAAAGTCCCGCCTTCCCCCTGATAATGGAACAAATGCAGCTGTCAGGCTGGGCTGGGGAAATGCCAGATAAGATCACCAGCTGTTCCAGAGGTCTCCATGTAGACAGACAGATGCTTTAATAGAGTCAGTCTGGATTCGTGGTGCTTATCAGAGCTGAGCCCTGTGAGAGCTGAACAGGCCAGGGCACCACGGGGCCAAGCTCTGCTGCAGGGTGAGGAGGAGGAAGCACAAAGGAAGCAACAGGCAGGAATGCCAGGAGCCAGAGATGGAGTCTTGAACTTGAGGCTGCGGGCTCAGGAGGCGGATGCTGTCCTGGCCCTCGGCGAGAGCGCTGTGTGGCTTCAGCAGGCTGCTTTGTCCTCATTAGTCAGGATTTAATGATTTGGGATAGCTGGATGTTGTCTCTGAGGATCGCTGTGTAAGGAAAGCTCTGATCGATCAAATCAGAGGGCAGCCAGAAACCTCTCAGGGCGGAGATGCTGGTGGAATGGTGGCTCCTTGGATGATGATGTCTTTGTCAAGACTTTACTTGCTCTGGGCAGCGTGGTTTTAGAGGGGTTATAAAGAGGGAACACCAACAAAACATGAGGTGTCCCCATGACTGGGGCCACCAGTGAAGTGAAGTCCTGACTTAGAGCTTTCCCCTCCCCTTAACCTTTTCCCCCAGACTCAGCAGGGCATCTCCCACCTCCCCAAACACTGGCCAAGGGCCTGGGAGAACCAGGGGGACAGTGACTGACTGTGACAAGCTCTGCTCTCTGTGGTGACAGAGGTTTTAAACCAAACTCAGCAACCTTTGGTGAGGGTTCAGCCCTTAGGCTGTGCCTGGAGGCTCCCTCGTGTTTCAGTGTCACAGCTGCAGGAGATCTGCAGGGATTTCCTTACTCCCCTTGGAAAAATGGAGCTGTTTAGCCAAAGCTTTTCATAAAGGGAGGAAAACTGAGCTGGGAAATGTTGGCTCAGATGGCTGCAGCCTGGTGAAGTCTTGGACAAGAGAAGGAGTGGAGAGCAGATCCTGCTGTGGGCACTGCTTCCCGGGAGAGGCCAGCACAGCACACGGCTGCTGCTCTTGCCAGTCAGGCACTGCTGCTCTCATTTCAGCTCCTTGTTTCAGCTCCTCATTATATTTCTGCAGTTTCACCTTTGGTCTGGAGCAGCCAGGTTAGGGTTGTTTTTTTATTTTTTTCCTCTGGAAACTTGGACTGGAACCATTTCCTCTCTGTGAGAGGGAGGAGGGCCAGGAGGCTCTGCTCTGCTCTGCTCTGCTCAGCTGTGGAGCTGTAGAGCTCCTGCTTGCTTTGTTTTTCTTGGCCGTGGCGTGTGAGCAGCATGAGGGATTTGGGAATGGGGGTTAACACTGTTCCCTTTTTTGGGGAATGCTGCCATTTCCACAGGCTACCACTACGTGATCCTTGACATCCCTCTGCTCTTCGAGACCCGTGGATTGACCAAGTTTATGAAATACACAGTGCTAGTTTATTGGTAAGTGCTCTGGGAACCATGAGGACAGGGGCTATGCCCCCTCCCTCAGAGGGCACTGTGTACCTCCACTCTGCTGAAGTTTTAGCTTCAGCTCTGGTGCAAAGCCCATTGAGAGAAGCGACACCTCCCTCCATAGTGCATGAGGGCCTTCCTGAGCTTTCTGGAACGTGGCACCATCACAGAAGGGAATTCACTGCATTTGGACCTTCCACAACCCATGCTCTGGCAGGGCAGGATTTGGGGCACTGTTACAGGCTGTGTGAATGCTTAGGACAGCCCAGGCAGTGGTGGCTCTGCTATCCTAGTGCAGGCTGGCTGTATGAAATGACAGGAGGGACCTCTCTCATTCCCATTTTATCCCAGTGATTCCCCCTGGTGCCCGAGGCAGGCAGATCCCCCGTTCCCTCCCAGCCCCGCTCAGCCCCGTGCTCCGCCCGGCAGTGACCCCCCGACGCAGCTGGCGCGGCTGATGAAGAGGAACGGGCTGGGCGTGGCCGAGGCCGAAGCTCGGATCAGCTCGCAGCTGCCCCTGGACGAGAAGCGCAAGTGGGCGACGCATGTCATCGACAACTGCGGGGACCGGGAGAGCACCCGGCGGCAGGTGCTGCGCCTGCACACCCACCTGGAGGATTCCCTGCACTTCCTCTGGGCGCGGCTGGCCGTGGGCACGGCTGTGGCCGGGCTCGGAGGGCTGCTGTTCCTCCTCATCCGGCATTTCATCTCTTAATTCACCTTTTCTCTTAGTCAGGGAAGGGGCCTGAATTTCCCTCTTTGAAAAGGGCAGTGAAAGGCCACCTCTGTTAATGAGCTTTGCCAGCTGAATGCAGACAGCGGTATGAGGCGTCTCCTTGCACACTTCCCAAGGTGAACACAGCCAGAGGTATTTTCAGGCACATTCTCCCTGCTTAGGTTCTCACCCACCAGCTGTGCCTGTGGGATGAGGCCCTTGTCCCATTGTGGGTCTCTATTGTGAGTCTTCAGTGACACGAGGCACTTTAATCAGGTACAATCTCACTTTAATGTCTTCCAGGACAATCTCCTCCCTAGGGCTGGGTGCCTTCTCAGGCAGCATTATTGCCTCCAGTGTCCCCTGGGTGATTCCTCATAGCTCAGCCCTCCTAATCCAAATTTAGACTTGGAATTTCCCCTCTTTCATGATGATTTAATGGAAATTTGTTAAATCAGCGACGGGGAAGACAGCACCTCGTTCACATGGATCAGGTGTTCAGATGTCTGCTCCTTCCCCCTGCCCTCTCTTTCTGTGGCCATCACTTGTGGGTCACCCTTGGCTTTGGATCCAAGGCTCTGATCCACCCTGTAGCAGGCTGGGCTCTACCTCGTTCAAGCTCATTTCCTGCTGTTTGAGCTTCCTTCGGCGGCAGTTTCCCGGTGGGAGAGCCGAGCCTGGGCGAGGCGGGTGCTGGGTCTTCACTTTTGTTTTAATAAAACACTGAACAGCAGCTGCTCCGCATCCCGCGGCTGCTCCCGCGGCTCCTCCCAGCTTGTTCCTATGCCGGGGCACGGCTGCACTCTGTAAAGTTCAGCACACGCAGGAAGAGCTGCCGGCCGCTCCTGCTTTTCCCAGTAAACATCCCTGAGCTGCTCCAGGAGCTGCTCGGAGCAGCAGCCCTTCCACGACCTTCCCGGGGGGGCTGTGGCTCCGTGTTGGCTCTGGGCACCCCACGGGGTGGGTCTGCCTTGCTGGGATGTGATCCTGGACCTGCTGTGGTTCCCTCTGGGGTACCCCTATCACCACTGGTTGCGGGAGACTCCTTGTCCCCACACTTTGTGAAAGGTGGGTGCTGCCAGCCCCTGCACATGATGATCCCAGCATGCTCCCACCCTCCTGCCTGGGCTTGGTCCTGTGAGGCAGTGTCCTGCGTATCCCCTGTGCCATCCTTTAGGCACGGGGACCTTCCCAGGGTGTCCCCAGCCAGCACGTGCTCTTTTTTGGGGCCAGGTACTCTTCCACCCCCGTCCTGAGTCCCAGTCTGCACCTGCATGGGTGAAGTCCCGCCCGGAGAGAGAGCCGGTGGTCCCTGTGCAGCCCCAGGGAGCATCCCCGAGCTGGAGCGCCCTCCTGGCTACCCCGATTCTCCCAGCTGTGCTGGGGGAGCCGTACTCGAGCGCTGACCCTTCGTGCTCTAAACGCTCCGTAATTGCGCAGTGCCGCTGGAACCCTCGCAGCCAGCCATAAATCACGGCTGGAGCGGGATTTCTCGGCCGAGATAAGCGCCAGCTCCGTCTCCCTCCCGCCCGCCTCCGCGATAAATGGGGCCGGGGGTGGAAGGAGGGAGCGAGACGGGGCCGTAATCGCATTTGGCGCTTCGCTCCCGCCCGGCTGACGTTCGGCCGCCGCTAACGAGTTTAGCGGGGCCGAGGGAGCGAGCGGATCCAGGGGCATGGTGAGGCACAGGGCTGCTGGCACGGCCGGGGGAGCCTGGTGTGGGGCCCTGGGCTAAGCTGAGCACTGAGCCCCTGCGTGGGGTGTTAGCCCAGGCGCTGGCACCCACGGGGGAAAGGCTCTGGAGCCTGTCTATGGAGTTGTGTCCATGGAAGCTGTGCAGTGCCCATCCGTGGGAGCTGCCCCAGCACCACCAATCCCACTCCTGCCCATCCCACCCCCCAGCCACACCCCGTCGGGGACAAGCCCATGGCCACCTGTGGCCGTGGCAGTGGCCGTGTGGCCGAGCCTCAGCCGTCCCTGCCGGTGACAGATGGCTCAGCTCCCTGGGCTGGGTGGTATCGGCGATCAGTGGCCATGGAGGGGCCTGGAGGACACCCTGGCTGAGCCCCTGCGCTCGTGGCACAGGTGCTGCCCCCTGAGCAGGCTCCACATGGGCTCCCGAGGCCCGTGGGTGCTGATGGAGGATCGCGGGTGCTGCAGCACGGCACAGCCCCGGCCCCAGCTCGCCGCACGTCCCGCCATCGATCGCGGAGCAGCCGCCACCGCCACCGCGGGCCCGCGCCCACCGGGGCGGCTCGAGCAGAACCGGCCCCGCGCCGCGAAGCCAAATATTTGACTGTGCAAATTGGCGGCCGGATCGATTCTGCTGCGGCTGGAGGGGCTCGTGACAGACGGACACTCCTCCTGCTGCACCCCCTGCTCCTGCACCCCCGTACGAACCGGAGCAGCCCTGCAGGGAGCACGTCCTTCCCCAGTGCACCCCCTTCCTGGGGCACCCGCTCTCTGTAGCGCCCCTTCCTCAGAGCATCCCCTTCCCCAGGTACCCCGTTCCTGAAACCTCCCTTTCTTGGAGCTCCATCCCTGGAGCAGCCCCTCCACAGTGCACCCCCTCCCTGGGGTAACCCCTTCCTCAGAGCACCCCTTCCTGGTGTACCCCATTCCTGGAGCGCACGCACCATGGGACACCCGCTGGGGCAGGGGGTGGGGACAGATGTCCCCCCCCGAGGCTGCAGAGGCGATGTCCCTCCGTGAGGCATGTCCCCAGGTGTGAGCTGGGTGGGCACCTCAATACCCACAAGGGGAACAGGCCGGGGGGGCCGAGTGTGGTGTCACTACATGGCACTGGTGTCACCAGTGTCACTACATGGCATCTGTTGTCACAGGTGTCACTATCACTGCATGGCCCCGGGGGTGTGGCACAGTGTCCGTGCTACTGCACACCTCCCTGGGGTGTCACACAGTGTCACCATGGCTGCACAGCCCCACTCGTGTCACACGGAGCTGCTGCGCAGCCCTGCGGTGTTGCACAGCTCCACTGTTGCTCCCTGGAGTGTCACATGGTGTCACTGTCACCGCGCAGTGCACAGGGTGTCACTGTCACTGTGGGGCCGCCGGGTGCCACGCAGTGTCACTGCAGCTCCCGTGGATTGTCACACAGAGTCACCATCAGTGCCTGGTGCTGGGGCTGTCACACAATGCTATGTCACTGCGTGGCCCACGGGGTGTCACCCACTGTCACCGTCACTGCCGGCCCACAGCGTATCACCCAGTGTCACTGTCACTGCATGGCCCACGGGGTGTCACCCACTGTCACCGTCACTGCACAGCCTGGGGTGCCACACACCGTCACCGTGCGGGACACTCCCCAGCGGCACCCCCTGCACCCACTTGTCACCGCGCACCTTCTCCGTGTCACACCCCGTCCCCACCGGCCGTGGGGCACCCCGCGACAGCACAGCCGGTCCCAGCAGCCCAAACCGCGGCTACTCCCAGCCCATGTCCCCCTGGCCCCGGGGACACGTCCCCGAGCCCGTCCCCTCCGCCAGCCGTGCGGCCGTCACCTCGCAGCACTCACCGCTGGCGCTAATTAACTGCCGGTGTTGGCAGCCCTTAATTGCCGCGCGGTGGGAGGGTGACGGGCCCCGCCGTGTCCGTAATGAGAGAGAGGCAGCGTGACGGGGACAGGGACAGGGACTGTGCCACCCACACCCTGCCCTCCCCCTGCCTGCGGCCGGGCTCCCCCGGGCCGGGCAGAGGACAGTGCCTGCCGCTGGGCTGGGACACGCCAGGATGTTGCTGGCCCCGGGGCTAGGGCTGAGCTGGCCAGCGAGCCAGCCCCTGGGTTAGCTGTCCAGACAAGCAGAGACCTGGACAGGCAACCTGACTGGTGATCTACTAGCCAGCCAGCCAACCAGCCATCTAGCCAATGACCCAGACAGGCAATCAACTGGCCAACTGGCCAGCCAGGCAACCAGCCCACCAGCCAGCCAGCCCACCCCCAGCCAACCGGCTGGGTGTCCAACCAGCCCGCTCACTGCCAGTGAGCCAGTTGGCCACCAACCACCCAGCTCACCAACCAGACATCCAGTTGTCCTTTAAGGCCACCAGACAGTTGTCCCACCCTGCCCACAGCTGTATGTCCCCCGCCCACGTCCCCTTCCAGAGCCCATACTGAGGACACAGTTGGAATTCGGGGGACAGCATCCAAATTCATCGGCACAATGTCCCTTCCCCCTGGCCAAGTGTGGTCCTGTGGGCAGTGTCTGCTACAATGCCAGGAGGGGAAACTGAGGCACGGCACAGTGTCAGCCCCACGAGCCCCCTGCCCTGGCCCGGCCACCCTCGCCCTTCCTCAAATCCTCCTCCACGAGTTCCACAGCGAGCGGGAGGTGGGGGAGCACAGCCACCCCCCGACCAAACCTGCGGCCCTGGAGCATTGATTGTCCCCCTCCCGCTGCCGGCGTCCCCAGCACGGCCCAGCCGCCCCCGCCCGCGCTGCCAAAGCAAACAGCCGAGGGCTCGGCCGGCATCGATTCTGCGGGAGCTGCTGTTTGCTTAACCTTTGCAGAGGAGCGGCGGGCTTCGAGCGGAGCCGCAGCCACCGCCACCGCCGCAGCCACCGCCGCACAGCTGCAGCCACCGCTGCCACTGCTGTCACCAAAACCGCTGCAGCCACCGTCACAACCACTGCTGCCACCAAAACCACTGCTGCCACTGCTGCCGCCACAACCGCTGCAGCTACTGCTGTCACCAAAACTGCTGCAGCCACTGCTGCCACTGCTGTGTTGCCACAACCGCTGCAGCCACCACCACAACTGCTGCAACCACTGCTGCCACTGCTGTCACCAAAACCGCTGCTGCCACTGCTGCCACCACAGCCACTGCAGCCACCGCCACAACCACTGCAGCCACCACTGCCACTGCTGTCACCACAACCGCTGCAGCCACTGCTGCCACTGCAGCTGCCCCTACTGTCACCAAAACCGCTGCAGCCACCGCTGCCACCCCAGCCACTACTGCCACCACCATGACTGCAGCCACCACTGCAACCACTGCAGCTGTGACAGCCACTCTTGTCACCACTGCAGCCACCACTGCCACCACAGCCACTGCAGCCATCACCACTACCATTGGAGCCACTGTTGTCACTGGAATCACTGCTGCCATCGCTGCCATCACAACCACCACAACCACGGCAGCCACTGCTGCTGCCACCTCCCACCTTTATCCCTTTCCCAACTCCTGCACTCCCAAACGTGGCCCTTTGGAGCTTTGTGCCCAGGTGGGTGGAGCTGGTTTGAGGGGCTGCACTGCACCCCCTCCCCATGCAGGGCTTGGGGACAGGGACAGGGAGTGCCTCAGGGACTCCAGCCAGTGTCACCTGGGGTGTTGTACCCCCCATACAGTGCTGCTGTCCCACAGCAGTGTTGAGGCTGTCCTGGCTCTGCACTGGCTGTAGGACCACAGTGTGGGGACATGGTGGCCGAGGGTGGTGACCTTGCCATGGGGACAAGTGGCCCAGAGCAATGCAGTGGCCTGTGGTGGTGGCTATGCCAAGGGGACACAGTGTCCTGTGGCAACAAGGTGACCTGGGGCTGTGTCCCCACCATGAGGATGCAGTAGCCAGGACCAGGGATGTCCCCTTACCCTCCAGGTGACATGATGCAACCAGCGTGGGCCTGCCCTCCCTCAGTGTCCCTGCCATGGCCCCGTCCCCACGCAAAGCCCCCTGCCCACCCGGGCCATCCCTGTGCTGATGGTGACTCACGCAGCCCGTGACCTCGTGAGGCGTATTTTTAGGCGCTTGTTAAAACAGAAAGATAATGAGGAATAGGGGGCTGTGGAGGGGGGGGTGACAAAAATGACAGAGAAAAGAACCAGGGAAACAGCTGGTGACATAATGGTGACAACTCTGAGGGGGGAATACGGTGCTGGCAGCACCCCCACCCCAAAATACTGTCCCCCTCCCCAGCCTTGTAAAGCCCCCAGGAATAATTGCCTCCTTAAAGGCAGCTAATTGATTTATGCTCGCTGATTAAAGCCTCTGCGGGAGCCGGGGGACATGCGGGGGCGATCGATGGCTGTCAAACGTCCCCTTGGTCCCCCTTCTGTTGGGGCGGGGGTGGGGCTTGTCCCCCGCGTGTCCCCTGGGGTTTGGGGCCATTGCACAGGCATGAAGAGGATGAGGGGATGTACCCCAGGGTGTTTTTTGTGGGTAGGGAGATGATGACCCTATGGACCTCACAGGTGCCACCGAGGTTGATGCCACCTCGGTGTTGTCACCCGGGGCCACAACGGCTGTGGCGGCACTGGGAGTGGCCCCAGGCTGCTCTACTCCCGTGTGTCCGTGTCCCCCTCCCCCGTCCCCGCGTCCTTCGCTCACCCCCGGCGCTGGCGGCGCCTGTCACTTGCCATCGCGTCCCGCTGTCCCCGCCGAGGCTGACGGAGATGGCAGGCGGCGGAGCGGGCGCAGCCGCGTGTCCCCATGTCATGAGCCCGCCGGTGCTCGGCCCGCGGGGCGGCTCTAGCGCAGCCCGGCCGTGCCCGCGGTGCCACCTGCGGCTGCCCCGTTGTCACTGTGACCTGTGCGACCAGCGGTGACTTCCCATCCCACGGACCCACGGCTGACCGCGATGAGTGCTTGGCCACGGGGGTGTCACCCGGGCTGTCCCAAAGTGTGGTCCCTCGTGGGAGGGGAAACTGAGGCAGGGAGTAGGGGCGAGCCCTGGGGACCATCTCCCGTGGGTGTTCTTCTGTGGGGACACAGGTGACGGGTTCCAGGGGTGTCCCCAGCTCCACGGGGACGCTCGGAGTGCTCGGGGTCTGGCGTGGGGACAGGGGCCGGGTCACCGAGGGATCCCGCGCGCTTGGAGCAGGGGGCTCAGGGGGGCCGATCCCACCTCCCTGCCTCAGTTTCCCTCCCTCGGAGACGGAGGGTGGGGCGGGGGCGTTCTCGTGGGCGTGGCCAGCACCGGCGGAGGCGTGTCCGGGTTGGGTGGGCGTGTCCAATGGGCGTGTCCGGCGGCGGGGTGGGCGTGTCCGGCGGGGTGGGCGTGGCCCGTGCGGCGCGGGGCGCACCGGAGCCAGTGGAGCGCAGCGGAGCCGCCGCCGCCACCAGCCCGAGCCCCCCCGCCGCCGCCGCCGCCGCCGCCCTGCTCCCCCCCGCCGGCACCATTCCCTCCCCCGGGCGCCAGCGCGCCCCGGCCGGGCGGCGGCTCAGCCTGGGCCGGAAAACTTTGCTGGCGGCCGCGGCGGGGGTGGTGATGGTGCTGGTGCTGGTGGTGCTCATCCCGGTGCTGGTGAGCTCCGCCGGTACCGACGGCCGGTACGAGATGCTGGGCACCTGCCGGATGGTCTGCGAGCCCTACGGCCCCGCCGCCCCCCCGCAACCGGCCGAGCGCGGCCCCCTCCCGCCGCCCTCTACCCTGGTGCAAGGTCCTCAAGGCAAACCGGGGAGACCGGGAAAACCGGGACCGCCGGGACCACCCGGAGAACCGGGGCCGCCGGGGCCGGTGGGGGCCAGGGGTGAAGCAGGAAGACCGGGACCCCCGGGATTACCGGGACCGGGAGCGACGGGCGCGGTGAGCGCGGCCACCTACAGCACGGTGCCGCGGGTCGCCTTCTACGCCGGCCTCAAGAACCCCCACGAGGGCTACGAGGTCCTCAAGTTCGACGACGTGGTCACCAACCTGGGCAACAGCTACGACGCCGCCTCGGGCAAGTTCACCTGCGCCATCCCCGGCACCTACTTCTTCACCTACCACGTCCTCATGCGCGGCGGCGACGGCACCAGCATGTGGGCCGACCTCTGCAAGAACGGGCAGGTAAGGGCTGCCCATCCCGCCTCCCTCTGCGGGAACGGGAGCTCTGCTGTTCCCAAGCACGGGAGAAGGGCTGTGGGTGCTTTCTCGGGGTGGCCCGTCCTTTTCCTGGCCTCAGCGATGCACCCTCTGGGTGTTCTATCCTTCTCCTGGCCCCAGGAATGCACCTCCAGGTTGCCACATCCTCTTTGTGCTGATGATGGACCGCGGGTGCTTCCCCAGGGGCCCCGTCCTTTTCCCGGCCCCAGCGATGCACTCCCTGGGTGCTCCATCCTTCTCCTGGCCCTGGGGATGCACCCCCAGGGTGCCACATCCCTCTCCCAGTGCTGATGGCGGGCTCTGGGTGCTTCTCCAGGGGCCCCATCCTTTTCCCATCCGCAGAGATGCATCCCCAGGGTGTCACATCCTTCTCCCAGTGGCAATGATGGGCTCTGGGTTCATCCCTGGTGTGCCACATCCTTCTCCCAGACACTGGCGTGCACCCCTGGAGTGCTTTATCCTTCTCCCAGTGGTGAAGGTGGGCTCTGTGTGCACCCTCAGAACGCCCTGTCCTTTTCCTATCACCAGACATGTACCCTCAGGATGCTCTGTCCCTCTCTCTGTGACAATGATGGGATTTGGGGCATTTCCAGGGTGCCACATCCCTCTCCTGGGCACGGAGGTGTAACCCCAGGGTGCCCTGTTCTCCTCTCAGTGACATGATGGACGCTGGGTGCACCCCCGAGGGGCTCTGTCCTGCTCTCATCTCTGGAGCTGCATCCTCAGCGTTGCCCATCCTTCTCTCAGTGCTGGAGATGCTCCCCCAGGATGCTCCATCCTTCTCTCCGTGGCAGTGATGGGCTCTGGATGCGGCCCCGGGGTGCTCCCCGCCCTGAAGGAGCACCCCAGGGGTGCCTTGTCCTTCTCCCAGGGACACTGCAGGGCTCCGGGTGCACCCCTGGGGTGTCCCATCCTCCTCCTCCTCCCATTCGCAGGCGCTGCCCTGTGTGCGCTGTCCCTCTCCCAGTGCTGAGGGCAGTCACCATCCACCCTGACCTGTCCCCAGGGGTTCCCTCAGCTCTTTCCTTGGCCACAGAGATGTTCCTTGGGGTGCCTTGGGGTGCTTTGTGGTGTCTTGGGGCACCGCCACAGCGTCCCCGGGTGCCCCCTGCCCCCCCCCCCCCGGCCGTGCCATTGTCCCCGATGAGGTCCCTGGGGGGACAGGGCTCCTCCGCAGGGACAGTGGCCTCGAGGGGGGCAGTGCCTGCCCCGCTGTTGGGGGGCTGCCCCCGCAGCCCGGAGCCAGCTCTGCTGCTGCTGCTGGGTCAGGACGGGCTGCGTGGGGACACCGCGGGAGCACACACCCCGGGGGTGGCTGCGTCCTTCCCCCTCCCCGCTCCCGCATCTCCCCGACCCCATCCCGCTGGAACCCCCAATGCCAGGACTCAGCCTCGCCATCCACACGCTTTTCTGGTGCCCCTTTTTCACGCCGTGTCCCCCTCCCGACCACGACTCGAGGGACAAGCCGTGGCTGTGACCCGCGGGATGTCACCGAGCTCAATTCCCCTGGATGTCACCGCAGCGACATTCCCGCGGGATCCGTCCACTCTGCCCCGCTTCCCATCCTTGTCTCGGGCATCACAACCCGCGGTGCATCCATGTCCTGAGGATGCAAGATTTAACCCAAAGCTGAGTTATCACCCCAGGAACAGCCGGGGTGTGAGGCAGGGAGTGGGAGCCTTGTCGCGGCCGCCGCGTTTCACCCCTCGGCTCCGAGCCCTTCCGAGCGGGAGCACAGCAGGAGCCGCTCGGCAGATTTTCTCCATCCAAACTGATCGGATTTCCTTTCATTTAGATTGTTTTTGTCCTCCCCCGCTCTCTAGCCCTAAATTTTGGGGGGTTCCAACACTACTGGCTCTTTCTCCTAAGCAGCATCCGTGTAACTCCGGACTGAGCACCCCAAAAACTCACCTCAACCCTTTTGCCTCCCTCAAAATATTTTTGTGGACCACCCAAACCCTCCTACCCCGCCAGCTCTGCGGGGCATCGACATTCCTGGATGAATTTCTATAAGCTATGGAGCCCCTTGTCAAAAGGAGCTATGCTCGGGTGGGCGATGCAACTTAATTAACTGCTTGTTAATTACTATCAAGGCATCGCCGCATCGATATCTATAAAGAAGATTCCCCCCCCCCCGCCCCAATGCCCCAAATAATTTAAAAATGGGATTATTTAAGGGATTGCTGCCAAGAATCCCTGGTCCCTGGCAAGGTGTGGGGATCCCAGCAGATAAAGGTGGATCCTGGCATCTTCAGAGAGAGTCAGAACTTGGGGGGCCCCCTCTGACCCCCAAAATCCCCTGGGTGCTGCCGGTTTGGGGACTGCACATCACCGTTGGGTCGGGGCTGGAGTTAATGAGAGCCAGGGGAGCTGCTGCTGGTGGTTAATTAGCATTAATTATTATTTGTATTAGCGGGTAGCTGAGGCGAGGGCAGCGGGAGGGGGGAGGTGGACGGACAGAGGGACGGGCGGATTGATTGATTGATTGATTGATTGATGGATGGATGGACGGACGGACGGACGGACGGACAGGGCTGGTACCGGGTGGTTTTGGGGTCCCCATGCTGTAGGAGAACCACGCACAGCTCAGGGAGAGTCACAGCCCCGAGGGACTGTTGGGGACAGTCCCCAAGGGTACACAAGGACCTGCTGGGGGTCCTGGGGGCACCGCTGCCCCCAGGGGGGTCGGGGGGCATCTGCTGATGCAGCCAAGGGCCCTGGGGGGCAGCTGCTGCTGTGCCCAGGGAGGTCTGAGGGTGGGCACCCACGGCTGCATCTGTGCCCGAGGGTCCTGGGGAACACCCGCCGCTGCACCCCCCTGTTTGGGGGTCTCGAGAGGCGGCTGCTGCCGCGCCTCGGGGGTGCTGGGCCGTGGTGGCACGTGGGGCACGGGGTGTCCCCCAGGCCCCAAGTGCCACTGCACATGGCAGCACCCCACTGTCCCCTGCCCGCCTGAAAGCTCGTGCGTGCAGCCACCTTGGGGACCACTCTAGGCTGTCCCCAGAACCGAGGACACCCCAGTATTGTCACTGGGGTCAGGGAGAGCAGCTGCAGCAGAGTCCAGGCTGGGGCCATGGCTCCCACCTCCCGGCTGTGCCATGGGGAAACTGAGGCACAGAACGGGACAGGGGGTGAGGCCATCGCGGGGGGCCGTGGTGCAGCCCCCCCCTCCTGTGCCTCTGCGGTGCCGGGAGCGGCTCAGCCCGGGCCCAGCGCTGCCATTTATCTTCCCTGGTTAGCGAGGGCTGGCGGGCGCGCGGTGACGAGGCGGCTCCCTAACGAGGGAAGACGGATGGCACCGGGCAGCTCCAGCTGTGGGGGGGGGACCATGGTGGGAGCCCGGAGCCGAATGGCTTTTCCTGGTTCTCCTTCCTCACGGCTTCTTCCTTCACTCCTCTTCCTCAGCAAAACCCCGGAGAGGCAGCGTCCCCTGGAGATAGGGGCGCTGGGATGACTGGGATTCAGGGTCCCCCAGCGGGAATGGGGACCTTCGCGGTGGCAGGGTAGACACAGGGTGACTTTTAACAGGGTGAGTGTTGCTGGTGGCATGAGGGACAGGGTTGCGTGGGCGCCAGCAAGTCCTACGGGATCACCAGCCTGGCTGTCAGTAGGTTCCAGAGTTAACAGCATCTGACCCCAGCACCGCAGGCTGCCGGTGGGCTCGGGGAGGTGCAGTGGGGAGGAGTGGTCCCCTGGGACCCTGTCTTGGGGACAAAGGACAGGACTGCACGGGGACAGCCGTCCTTCTGCCACCGCTCCGGGACACCGCAGCCGCTCGCCGCTGCCTGCCCGCCCGGCGCGAGCCAATTAAGAGCCGATTCTCGTCGGTTGTAATTAGCGGCACCTTCTCCCGGCGCAGCGCTTCTGCATTTCACTTGGGATTTCACCAGCCGCCTTGTCACTGTCACCCAGCGCCGCGATCTCCCCGCGAGGCGCCGGCGGAGATTTGATTACCCAAAGAATTGTGCAGCGGCAGCGGGCTCCAGCCGCGGAACCGCTTCTGCAGGCGGTGACGGCTCCTCTGGCTCTGCCGGCACCCAGGAAACCTTTATCGGGGGAGCATCCTGCCCCCCAGTGGGTGCGGGTCCATGTGACGAAGGATCTGAGTTCAGCCCTCGCCACACGCTGACGGTCCCTGTGCAGCTCCTGGCAAGCGCTGCGGGATGAGCTGGGTTCAGTGGTTTGGTTTGGTTTGGTTTGGTTTGGTTTGGTTTGGTTTGGTTTGGTTTGGTTTGGTTTGGTTTGGTTTGGTTTGGTTTGGTTTGGTTTGGTTTGGGGCTGGGCTGGGAGATGGGGTCCTGTGTCCCAGGCATTGTCCTGTATCCAAACCCAGAGACGAGGTCCTGTGTCTGAGCTGGGGTCCTGCATCCAAGCCTGGATCTTGGGTGCCATGACGATGCTGTGGTCCCATATCCGAGCTGGGAGCTGGGGTCCTGTGACTGAGACATGGTCCCACATGGGGCTCTGGAGCTGCGGTCCTGTGTCTGAGCCGTGGTCCTGTATCCAAATCCGGAGTCAGACCTATGTGAGAGCCATAGTCCCACGTCTGAATGTGGAGCTGCGGTCCCTTGTTGGAGCCATAGTGCCATGATCCTGTATCCAAACCTGGATTTGGGGTGTCAGAGCTGTGGTCCCGTGCCAGAATGGGGTCCTGTGTCTGGGCTGTAGTCCTGCGTCTGACTCCAGACCCGCAGTCACACGTCGGTGCCACGGTCCCCACCCAAACCCAGAGCCGCGGTCCCGTGTCTGTGCCCGCCGGGGCATGGAGAGGCTCTGGGCTGCTCCCAGGAGCCGCCTCCCCCCGGGACCCTCTCACCCGTGGTGGGGGATCCAGGGCACGCCACCCTACAGCGGGGCGGGGGGATCGGGTGTGTGTGAGTCGGGACCCGCCGTGTCCCGTGGGATCCTGAGCGGCTCCTGCGGTGTCCCCTGGGCAGGTCCGGGCCAGCGCCATCGCGCAGGACGCCGACCAGAACTACGACTACGCCAGCAACAGCGTCATCCTGCACCTGGACGCGGGGGACGAGGTCTTCATCAAGCTGGACGGGGGCAAAGCCCACGGCGGCAACAACAACAAGTACAGCACCTTCTCCGGCTTCATCATCTACTCGGACTGAGCCCGGAGCCGCGGCACCGCCCCCGGCCCTCCCCGCGCCCCCCCAGCCCCTCGGCACCGCCCGGCACCCCCGCAGTGCCCCCCCAGCCCTTCGGCACCCCCGCAGTGCCCCCCAGCCCCTCGGCACCGCCTGGCACCCCCGCAGTGCCCCCCAGCCCCTCGACATCCCCGGGCCGTGCTTTGGTTCCCTGCTGCCCCCAGCTCCCCCCTCTCCTGCCCGGCCCCTCGGCTCCCCCCGCCACCGTCCAGCTCACGGGTTCCCCTCCCCACGCTCCCGGCTGCCTTCGGTGCCCGGACCCCCGTTTTCCCTGCGCTCACACCAAGGCTGCCATTCGAGGGCTCGGGGCTGCGGAGGGTTGGGGGTGGCAAGAGGCTGGGGGTGCCCCCCGCGCTGCCCCACGGCGCCCCTATCCCCGGCTGTGCCCCCCTTGTCCCGCCCCGGGGCGCTGCCGGGGGTCTCGGGGGTCCGACTGTACAGTGTCCGCACGGCCCCGGGCCGGGGGGCTGTGCTGGGGCGGGGGCGCCGCCGTCCTGCCCCCCCGCCGGGGTGACAACATGGTAAAGCAGAGCTGTGATCTCTCCCCGTTTGCTGTGTGTGTCCCCAGTGTCCCCCACCCTGGGGACGAGGTCTGTCTGCCACCCCGACCCCGCTTGGTTTATCTAATCAGCCCCTCCGCGAGAGGCTCCCTGTCCCTCCCCCACTTCAGCGGGGCCGTTCGGGGCTCCATCATTACCACGGCCCTGTCCCCAGGGTGTCCCCCGAGTAACACAGCATTGCCACTGTGAGGGGAGGGACACGGCCAGGCCGCACTGAGGCACTGGGACCCCAGGGCACACGCGGTGTCACCGCTGCCTCGGCACGGGCAGGACATGGTCCCATTAGAGGTGACAGCGGGTGCCCGGGGCCAGCGGCCGCCTCCGGAGCGGCTATGGTGGGATCAGAGGGTGGGAGCCCTGGGGACACGGAGTGCCTGTGGGGACAGGACGGGGCTGGGTGTCCTGCTGGCTCTATGTGTCTGTCTAGGTGTGTGTGTGTCCCCAAGAATGTGTGCTCATGTCCCCAGAAGAGTGTGTGTCCCCAGGTATGTGTCTGTGTCGTGTGTGTGTGTGTTCAAGGCGTGTGTGTGTTTGTTTCAAGTGTGTTCCAGGTGTGCATGTATGTGTTTCAGGTGTGTGTGTGTGTGTGTGTGTGTGTGTGTGTGTGTTCCAGATGTGTGTGTGTGTGTGTGTGTGTGTGTGTGTGTGTGTGTGTGTATGTTCCAGGTATGTGTGTGTGTGTTCCAGGTGTGTGTGTGTGTGTGTGTGTGTGTGTGTATGTTCTAGGTATGTGTGTGAGTGTTCCAGGTGTGTGTGTGTGCGCGTGTTCAGGTGTGTAGGTGTGTTCCAGGTGTGTGTTTGTGTGTGTGTGTGTGTGTGTTCCAGTTGTGTGTGTGTGTGTGTGTGTGTGTGTGTTCCAGTTGTGTGTGTGTGTGCGGACGTGTTCAGGTGTGTGTGAGTCTTCCAGGGGGGTGTGTGTGTTCCAGTTGTGTGTGTGTGCGTGTGTGTATGTTCCTGTTGTGTGTGTGTGTGTGTGTGTGTGTGTGTGTGTGTGTGTGTTCCAGGTGTGTGTATGTATGTTCCAGGTGTGCTCCCTCCCCCAGCTCTGTGTGTGTATCCCAAACCTCGGCAGGTCCGGGCGCTGTTCTCCAGCACCGATCCCAGCTGGAGGCGGCCGGCGGGACCGGGCTGGATCCCAGCCCCGAGCAGAAGGTCCCCTAGAACGGTGCCGAAGCTCCTTTCGGGGACTCTCCCGGACCCCCGGGACATTCCGAGTCCCCCCGGGACCCCCCGGGACCTTCCAGCCCCCTCGGGATCTCCCCAGCCCCGCCGCCCGCCGGGCGCTGAGCTGCCGCTGCTGGCCCGGGAGCCGCCGGCAGGGGGCGCAGCGGCAGCGAGACTGCAGCTCCCATGGCGCATCGCGCGGGGCTCGGGACTACAACCCCCATGAGGCACCGCGCGGAGAGCAGCCAACGGGACCAATCAGGGAGCGGGGAGGCGCCTCGCGGGCAGTTTAAAGGCGGCGTAGCTGCGGGACCCGGCCTGGAGCGGAGCGAGCCGGGCCGTGGCCGTGAGGGCGCGGAGTGGGTGCAGTGCTCTGTGCGAGGGGTTTTAGGGACCCAGATGAGGTGCAGGCACAGTGAGGAGGCCGTGGCTTAAGAGGTCAGGTCGTGAGGGGCTGAGCGGGCAGGAAGAGGACGGTGTTACCGCCGTGGCGTGAATAGTTCCAGGAGCGGTTTGGAGCCGAGGCGCCTCTCCCTGATCCCCTTCCCGAGGAGGCTCCGTGAGCACCGGCAGCGTTCCCGAGGAGCAGCTCCTTGCCCGGGTTTGTGGCCCAGCGGCTCCTTGCCCGGGTTTGTGGCCCGGCTCCTTGCTCTCCTTGCCCGGGTTTGTGGCCCAGCGGCCCGGCCGGACACACGGCAGCGCGGGGTGGAAGCGGCACAGGGGAGATCCTGCCGTGGAAGTGCCTCAGAAAGGAATCCCTGCGCACCAAACGCAGTGTCCAGCACACGATTCAGCCCGGGCTGTAAAGTTTCCCGCTGCATGCTGGACTCGGGGCTCGCTGTGTCCCGCCGAGCCCGGCTCAGACCCTGCCCGGACCCGCAGCAGGGGCAGGCACAGCCCGCACTCGACCCACTGCAGTAACTGCACCAGAATGCTGAACAATGGAGAGACTCAAACCCACTCTTAGAATTGATGTGGAATTTGCTCAGGACATTTTAACTCTTTCCCTTTGTTTCCTCCCTGCTGCAAGGATCCCAGGTGAGCTCATCCAGCATCAGCAGTTGCATGTCTGGAGAAGGAAGGTGGGCTGGGTCCCATACAGGTCAGACTTCAGTTTCCATACAGGAAACTTTTCTGGTCATCCATCCCAGCGCCCCTCTGGCAGTCACATTTGTACTCCTCCAGACTGGCACTGCTGGGACTGAAGTCCCTTCACAGCAGCAGCTCCAGAGATTCCTCAAAAGGAATTTCTCCCTTGATTTTAATGGGGCATTTGTGGTAATACACTCAAAGGGAAAAGTTTCAAGGGATTTAACACTGCCCTGACACGCAGTATTATTGCAGGTACCAAACAGAACAAAATTAAGGTCAACAGAGTTGCCTTAGGCCAGAAAGGATTATCAATATAAAATCACAGAAAAATACCTATTGACATGCTGGGTCAGTCACCTGGTGCTGGCAGTTGGATGTTTGGAGAAGGTGACCTGAGGTCCTATCTGGGTCAGAAACTATTCAGGAAATTTCTTTTCATCCATCCTGGAGGTGCCCTGGCAGCTGCACGCCCACCCAAGACTGGCACTGGTGGGGCCAAGGCTGTCAGCAGTGCCCTGAGCCCCCTGTTGGCTTCCCACACCCTATCCCACAGTTGCTCCTGGTTTCCTCTCCAGCTCAGCCCCAGGGCTCCCAGAGTGCAGTCCCAGGCTCTGGTTCCTTTAAGGAATTTCTTTGTGCTGCAGCAGCTCAACAACAGCTTGAGATAGAGCCTCTATGGAGAGATCCCAACAAACCTCCCAGGCTTCCATCCCCTCCCAGTCTGTGCACCTGACTGTGGGGTTTTCCTGCTGAGCCACCATCTCCTGCTGTGTGCAAGTCCCTGGTTACCTGCAGGGCCCTGACCCTTGGGGTCAGTGCCAGGTCCTGCCACTTGCCAGGGCCTCTGCCATTTCCCACACAGAGCTCACTCACCCTGCAGCTCCCGGGGCAGCTGCCCCCCAAGCTCTCTGCACTAAATGTGCTTCTCAACACGAGGGACACTCATTTACACACCCAAACTGCAACAGAGCAACATCCCCAGACACCCTCATCACAGCTGCACCCGCAGGCTGGAGCTTTGTCCCCTTTACAAATCCAGCACAGCAGCCACGGTCCCACGGGACATCCTCATCCCTGAACTGGAGGGACACAGGGCTGCTGGCTGGGTGCAGCCAGAGGGTTGTGGGCAGTGCCCCATGTCCTGGGGGAGGCTGGTGACCAGGAGTGTCCCTGAGGGCTCTGCAGTGGCACCGGGGCTCTGTGAGCCCTTCCTCACTGGCACCCACAGGGGCTCAGCATGTTCACAAAGGTGACACCAAGCTGCGGTGGCATCCAGGGGGACCTGGACAAGCTCGAGAAGTGGGACCAAGAGAACAGATGGAGTTCAATAAAGCCAAGAGCAAGGGGCTGCTTGGGACCATCCCAGGCACCAGCACAGAGTGGGAGAAGAGCTGAGAGCTGCCCTGCAGAGAAGGACTTGGGGGTTCCACTGGAGGAAAAGCCGCACCTGAGCCAACAGCGAGCACTGGCCGCACCAAACCCCAAACGCATCCTGGGCTGCAGCAGAAGAGGAGGGGCCAGAGGGGAGCGAGAGAGGGGATGCTGCCCCTCCGCTCTGGGGAGCTGTAACGAGACACCTTTTAGGGTCCCGTCCAACCCAGACCTCTCAGTGACCCTGTGGTTCCACGATCATGAGTCCTCGGGGGCTCCGTGGGTCCCGGCGCAGCTCCAGCGGCACCAGCGACCCCGTTCCGGGGCTGCCGAGCACCGGCGGGTCCTGGCAGGTGCCGGCGGGTCTCGCTCCGGTCCGAGCCCATTCTCGGTGCCCGGGGCTGTGCCTCGTCCCCGCTGGGTCAGCTCTGCTGTGCCGGAGGGGCAGAATGGGGGCACGGGGGTCTGGAGGGGAGGGGGCCGGGCTGTGGGAGGGGGTTCTGAGTGCACCGAAGGAGTGATAGTGCCGTGAGAGGCGGGGAGGCTGAGTGGGCTCGAAGGGAGGTGTTGGGACCCTTGGGGAGGCTTGGAGCTGTCTCAAAGGGATTCAGGGTTTTTGGAGAGGCTGTGGGGGTCCAGGGGAGCAGTAGGAGCATGAAGGGGTTTGTAGGGCCGTTCGGGATCCGAGGAGACCCGAAGGAGGGCCACGGTTTTGGGAGAGGCTGTGGGAGCCTGAAGGGGGCTCATGGGGGGCTCCAAAGGGGCACACGGAGGGTGGGCACAGACCCCGAGGAGGGGGAGGGGGGCTCTGAGACCTCACCCAGCCCGGGCATTTCTCTCCCCCACTGCATCCTCCAGCTGAACCTGCTCCCCCCCAGACCAATGAGGACCCAGATCAGTGGATCGGGAGCCGTGTCCCCCAGCAGCCCCATGCCCCAGCCCCAGGAGGGCTCCGTGGTGCCGCACAGGAGGGAGCTGCCCCCCCGTCCTGCAGGTCCTGAACCAGCACGGGGTGCTGCTCAGCCCCGAGGAGCCCCGTGGCACCGGCTGCAGCCGCAGGAACCTCAGATTTGTATTCGACCACGTTTTTGAGGAGGCCACGCAGGAGGAGGAGTTCCAGCACACCACACTCCCTCTGCTGAAGCCCTCCCCTGAGTCCTGGCACACAGGTCTGGTCCTTGCAGGAGCTCCCGCCCGATCCGCTCCAGGCTGGCTGGGCTCACAAGAGCCCTGAGTTTAATTTGGAATCCCTCATGCATCTTTGGGAACGGGGTGACACAACAGCAACCCAAAACCAACAGCCTGAAGCTGGTTGGTTCCAGCAGTGCTCGGCACTCTGGGAGATGGGGTGCAGAGGATGGATCTGGGCTTTGGGGTGGGGGTGAGGCTGGGCAGGAGCTGTCCAGGCACTTTGAGGAACAAGGATCACTTGCTCTTTTCTGTCCCGGGCCAGGAAGGATGGGAAGAAATGCGGTGGATGCACAGGGAAAGAGCCCCTTGGCTTTGCCATCCCTCCCCAGGCTGAAGGGCTCTGTAGAGCCGGGTCTGGCAGGTCCTGGGTGGCTCCCACAGCCCTCGCTGCTGCTGCAGCCCCGATCCAGCTGTTCCCAGCTGTTGGCAGCCATTGGATGTCACGGGCACATTCTGGGGAGGAGCCCAGCACTGCCCAGGCTCACCCTGCTCGGACCAGGGGATGCTGCTCCAGCTCCAGCTGGTTTTTGGCAGCCACTGAAGGGCTGCCCCTCTCCCCAGGCCCCAGCACTGAGTGCTGCCTTCGGCAGGAGGGCTGAGCTCCAGATCAGAGCGTCCCGTCCTGATGTGGAGGCTCCAAAGGAGGTGCTGGAAGATGGGGTGAAAGAGAGGAAGCAGAAATGCCTCGTGAGGAGAGGGTTGGAGGTGACCTGAGCATGGGAGCAGTGCTCGTCTGGAGACTCCTTCTGTCCCTGCTGCATTAGACAGGCTGGGAGAAACCAGGGAGAAAAATTGCCATAAGGAAGAGTGGGGAAAGTTATAAGTTTTGCTTCTTGTCTTATCTGTGTGGGAAACTTTTCTGCTCTCCTCTCCAGCCAGGATCCCCACCTTCTGCTGCACCAGGTGAGTTATGATCATTTCAGCACCCACCCCTTCTCCCTCCAGTGTTTGCCTACAGTGCTTCAGGAACTGGGAAAACCCACACCAAGGTGAGGCTGCAAGACCAGTCCCAGCATTGTGCACCTGGCCATGGTGGAGCTGTACAGGAGCTCAAAGCCATGAAGGACCAGAGCTGTGAGGTCCTCATCTCCCACCAGCAGGTTTCTCTGGCCCAGCATGTCCCCTCCTGCCTCAGGGTCCCTAGGGGAGAGATTTGGGGTTGATCCAGAGCCTGTAGTGCCACACTCAGGGTACCTGCAGTGTCCCCTGCTGTGCCTGGGCTTTGCAGGGCAGCCAGGCTGGGAGCAGGATCACCCACCCAGTGGAGTGAACTGGAGCTGCTGGTTTCTGCCAGCTGGAGCAGGGGGCTTTTCTCTCCCTTGCAGTGCTCCACAGAGCAGTGAGAGCTTCCTGGCTGGAAGGGCTGGAGAGGAGTGAGGTCAGGGGAACTGCCCAGCAAAGCTCTGGAAGCTGTTCCTGCCTTCTGAGCCCCATCAGCTGCTCCCAGTGGAATGTGGTGGGATCAGAGGGAACTCCCAGATCTGCCAGGTCCTGCAGGGGTACCCAGCTTTTCTCTCAGCTCCCTCCCAGAGAATCAATCTTCAGCCTGACCTCAATTTCCTGCTCCAGGTGTACAAATAGCACATCTATGACCTGCTGGAGCCCTGGGCCTGCTGAACATCTGGGAGCAGCCTCAGAAAGCAGCCGTGGCACAGGGTCTCTCCATCCACCAGGTCTGGCAGAAGGACACAAAGGCTGGGACAGACTTGTCTACAGCAGTGCTGAGAGAGGCTGGGAGTCCTGGGGACACAGGGGTGGAGGTCCCAGTGTCAGGTCGGTGTCAAGGGGTGTCAGGTCGTGTTGTAGGGAGGCTGTGGGAGCCTGAAGGGGGTTCAGGCTCACAGGGGATCTAAGGGGGCACTGGCCAGGGCTGGCACAGGGAGGGAGTAGGAAGCAGAGCCCAGGGGGAGTGTCTGAGGCCTCTCCCAGCCTGGGGATCTCTCTCCCACACTGCACCCTCCAGCTGAACCAACCCCCCACCTCAAGGAGTTCATGAGGACCCAGACCACTGGAACTGGAGCCGTGTCCTCCTGCAGCTCTGTGACCCCATCCCAAGCAGCTGCAGGAATGGGGAGACACAACAGCAACCCCAAAACACACAGCCTGAAAGTGTCTGTGCCTGCCCTGGTGCTGGGAGTGGCTGGGAGTGCAGGGGACAGGGGCTGTGGGTCCCAGTGCCTCCTGGCTGCTGGCTGGGAGCAGACGTGGCTCGAGCTGCTCGGGCCCCAGAGCTGCCGGGGGTCTCGGCCCGGGCTGTCCTGCTGCTGTGCCCAGCTGCTGATCCAGCCCTGCCCCTCTCCCCCAGCCCAGGGCACCAGAGCAGCTCCTGCACACGCTGCCCAAGGGCAATAGAGACCGGGCCCAGGGTCACACCAAGGCCAAGGGCCACCTCCTCCACTCCCCCATCTCCAGGTGAGGGCTGCTGGCTCTGGGATCGTTCTGTGCTGCTGGAAACGGGGCTGGAGACCTGTGCCACGAGCAACATCCCAGGGCTGTCCCCCTGAGCACTGAGATGGGAATTTTGCTCCCTGGGGCTCTGTCCATGGGCTCTCTGGTTTCTCAGTGCAGAGCTGCCAGTGGATTTCAGTTCCAGCCAGGCCCTTGCCCGAATTCTCAGGGCTGTCACGGCTGCCTGGGCAGATGGAGGCTCTGGCTGTCACTGCAGCCTGAGCCTGGTGCCTCGCCCCTTGCTGCTTGCAGGGGAGCAGCCCAGGTGTCTGGAAGCTTTTCCAGTCCTCTGAGGACCTGACCAGCCATACCCCTCTCTGTCATTGAGTATGGGAGATGCTGATTGTTCCCATAGCTGTCCCTTCCTGCCAGATCCCTTCCCTGGCTCTGCTCCTTGTGTCATCACCAGGTGTTTGGCTCGTCCTCACCGCATGCCAGGTTCCTCTGCTCCTCCTGCCTCATCTCCCCACAGGATTCACTGGCTCTTCCCCTAAAACACAGAGCCCTGTCCCCCAGAGAAGCTGTGTGCACCACAGTCTCAGCTCCCTCTGTCCTCACAGATCCAGGTCAATCAGTGGGACCCCACTGGCAGCCTCGCTGGGGACCCGTGTGTGATCAAACTGAGCTTGGGAGCGAGCCTGGGACACCCCCAGCTGGGGAGAGGGGCTGTAGGAGGGCAGCAGCATCAGCAGTTCGCTGCTGGCCTCTAAAGTGTCATCTGTGTGCTGGCCAGAGCCAAGGTGAGGCTGCTCCTGGCCAGGCCTGGCTGGACTCAGCTCACCAGGACGGGTCTGGGATGGTGTCCCCAGGGCCTGGAGCTGAGCAGAACCCCCGTGTCCCGGGACAGGGAGTCAGAATCCAAGCTGACACCCGTCAGTCAGTCAGGGTGTTGGCACAGTCCCATTCAATGGTGGCTGCATCCTCCTGCAGTGGCAGATGTGGTTCAGCTGGAGCAGTGCTCCTGGAGAAGGTGCAGTTTCCTCTGAAGCTCCAGGGATGATGTGCAAAGGTCTGGCTTTCCTCTGGAATCCAGTGGAAAGAAGGCTCCTTGGTGTCCCAAATCTCAGTTTTTATCTGGGTAGGAAAGGCTTGGCTCCTCCCCTGGCTGGAGCATCTCCCAGTGGGATGATGGAATTTTATCAGTCATGCCCTGGGACTCACTGGCCATGAACAGGAGATATCTCCTGGAGGGAGGATGGGCTGTGGGAAGATAAAGATGATTGCCCAGCTGGTTTAAAGATGGCCCATTAGCAGATAATGTGTGCCAGGAGATCAGGGTCACTGCCCCGGCTTCAGCAGATGGTGACAGAATCCCCATTGAGCCACGTTCCTTTCCAGGACAGCAAACTGAGCCGTGAGCCCCGCCGGCCCCCACACCTGCAGCGAGCTCCGGTGAGCGGCGGGCGGGTCCTGCCGGGGCTCGGGAGCTGCTGGCTGGGGCAGGAGGGGGTGGGGTGGGTGCACTAGTGGGTGCATTAGTGGGTGCACTAGTGGGTGCTTCCCGGATCCCGCAGGAATCTCCCAGCCCGGGGGTGCTGCTGCGGGCAGGAGCTGCCGATGGAGCTTCAGCAGTGTGTGCCGCTCTGCTGCTAAAGCTGCTCAGCCCTGGCCCCGCAGGGCTTTTGCCCATGGCAGCAGGTCTCTGAGCACACATCGTGTCCCCTGGAGCCTGGAGGAGGCTGAGGAGCTGCTCCAGCCCTGGAGATGGGTTTGTGCTGCCCCATTGCGTTAATCACTGCCTCATCCCAGTCCCTGCAGGCACACTGGGATGTCTCCCTGCTCGATCTGCAGCTCCGGGCCAGGACACCAATCCCCCTCCAGCAGGACCTTTTTGGGCACCAGGACCAGAACTGGGTGTCCTCATATCCTCCCAATGTCCCACTGTCTCTTCTTGGGCAGACTGGGTTGTCCATGGATGGATGTGGAACCAGGTCTGTGTTTGGAGATCCTGGGCTGTCCCTGAGTCCCTTGTCACCCACAGGTGCACACACACCTCGCAGCTCAGGCTCTCCAGGAAGGGATTTACAGCTTGGGAATGTCCCATCTTCCAAGTTTGACTCTATTATCCCAAAATTCCACTCACAGCCTCTGCCTTGACGAAATGACTGTGAAGACAAAGGAAGTGGAGGTCCTGGCACTGGAGGAGTCCCTAGGGCCGGAGGAGGCTGTGAGGATGGAGAGAGCTGGAAACTAGGGCTGGAGTTTCTCCCGTCTCCGTTACTCCTCCCTGATTGCCGTGCCCGAGCCGGCCTGGATGGAGCCTCTCAGCCGGCTCTGAGCAGGGCTGAGCTCTTCCTCCTCATCCTCGGTGCCACGGCGCGATCCCGGGAGCGGAGCTGGGGTTTGCACACCCCGTGTGCCGGCACAGCGCCGGTATTGCCGGGGCAGCGGCTGTGGGACCAGCCCGGCGCTGTGCCGGCTCTTTCCTCGGGGTTGGATGCGCTGTGATGGAACAGCCGCTGCCAAAGGGCTGCTGGGCGGGCAGGTCTGCACTGAGCTGGGGGGCACAGGGGGTGCTCCGGGGACTGGGGGTGCTCCCGAGCTGCAGACAGGGAGGTGACTCTGTTTCTTCGCTGCTCTTTTAGCCGAGGCGCCTGTCACCATGCCAGACCCCAGCATTTACTCGGAATGCTCCCAGGAGCTCTCTCCGTGCTCCACTCCCAGGCCGACATCTCCCGGGCAGGTTAAGAGGATGCTCGAGTCGAGCAGCGATTCCCAATCAGAAAATTCCCGCAGTTCCCGATCACGGAGGAAGCGCCAGCGGAGTCATGGAAGGCAGCAGAGACTCCCCGGGCAGCGCAGAGCCCGCTGTGTCCCCGGGACACCCCTGGGTCACCCCCAGCCGCCGGGCAGCCCTCCCGCACCCACTCTAGCTCCTCTCCCAGCGTTCCATCTCCAAACGCCTGCAGTTCCTCTCTCCCCCGTTGTTCCTGCAGCCCCACGATCATCCATCCCTCTGCCCCGCGGTGGGCATGGCCATGGCCACAGCTGCGTTTGTGTCCCCTCTGTTGGCTCAGTCCTGTTTGGGTGTTTGCAGGTTATGGGTGGCTTTAGGAAATAACTTACTGTGTTTTTAATGAATTGTTCTGTTCCAAATCCGAGGGCCAGCAGGTGACTGTTCTCTCCTGCCTCTGCCTCGTGTGAGGAGCCTGGAAAAGGCTCTTGCTCTGGGGCTGGGCTCCAACCTCCTTCTCCATCATCCCAGGGCCCGTGGGTGCCTCTGCACCCTTTGCTGAGGGGGCCTGGGCCCTCTGCTGAGTGTCCCAGAGTGCAGGTCAGGGCTGTGGGGGACACATGGCCATGGCCATCCATGACAACATCCCAGTCAGGTAAGCTGTCCCACTGTGTCTCTGGCATTGCAGTGGGATTACGGCCCTGCCACTGCACATTTCTAGCTCTTGTTTCTTCCCCAAGCTGTGACTGTGTCCAGACATTTCAGAGGAGATCAAGAAACTGTGTGGGGTGTGAGAGGTCTCACACACAGCACTGATGGGGTTTGCCCTGCAATTCTCATCTTGAGCCAAGGAACATCAGGCTCTGTGGGCTGGCCTGGTCTCCTCCCCAGGGGGAAGCAATGGCACAAACATTGCCACATTGGAACTCACCCCCAAGCCTGTCCATTTAAAGCCCCTCTCATCAGATTGGCCAGCCCACAGCTGAAGGTTCTCTTGCCCTGTCTAACAGGGACCAGCCATTAAAGCACAACCCACTGCCCAAAAGCCAACACCTTCTCACCGGCACCAGCTATGAAGATGCTGATCTGCACTAGACATCCTCTCCAATTCCCATCCAGCTCAAACTACGATGAGATGTTGGGGATTCCACTGGTCCCAGCACAGCTCCATTGTTGCCAGGCACAGGGTGACAACAGTCCAGAGCTGCTGGGGACAGGTGAGTTCCAGAGTGGGTGACAGAGGCTGGGCTGTTTCAGGGCAGGATGAGGCTGCTGGGAGCCACCATACTCCTCTCCCTGGTGGATGCTGTCCAGGCCTACGCCATTGAGAAGAAAGGGGACGTGTTCAAGAAGATGGCGTGTCCTGCCTTCCTGGTGTTCGAGAACGTTGCCTACATGGCAGACATGACCTTTGAGCTGCCCTGCAGGTGCAAGCCCGAGGAGACCTCCTCTGTTGTCTGGTACTTCCAGAAGAACCTGCACGGCCACGAAACCACGGTGCTGACAGACTTCAACGGCACCGTGATCGTGGACTCGAGCCACATCCGCACGGGCAGCGAGCTCCTGAAGCGCTTCAGCATCCGCATGTTCAGCCTGATCGTGTTCCGAGCCCAGGTCAGGGACTCGGGGCATTACCTGTGTGGCACCAAGGAAGGGCTCTTCTTCTACGGCTACGACGTGGACGTGCAGCCCAGCAGGCACATCACGGTGGCTTTTCTGGACAACAACGAGCACGTCCAAGAGGATTATACAAGGGAGGGATTCACCCTCTTCACCACCTTCTGGGACTGGACCCGCTGTGACCGCTGCGGGGTGCGGGGCGAGCAGCGGCGCATCGGGCTGTGCTACGTGCAGAGCGCCCAGCTGAAGCCCCGCTACCGCACGGCGCTGCCCAACGTCACCTCCTGCGGCTCCAGGGCTGTGCCCGCACGCTTCCCCAGCCTCCTCCGCCTCCGCAGCCCCGAGGTGGCCGTCAGGAGCTGCCTGGCCTCGTGCCCGGAGAAGGAAGCGCCCGAGGAGGGCGTGCAGTCCATCTCCAACATCATCTTCAAGGTGGGCAAGAAGCCCCAGCTGCCCAATGTGCCCATCCAGTACCACAGGCAGCCCCCCAAAACCGACCTGGTCATCTCGTGCCCGGGCGCGCGGCCGGAGCACGCCGTGGCCTGGGACAAGGGCTCCGCCCGCCTCTACCGCTCCCACTACCTGCTGGGGGTCAGGAAGCACATGAGGCTCTTCATCGACCACGGCAACCACCTGCACCTGCAGCGAGTGCGCAGGGGGGACAAAGCCACCTACTACTGCTGGCGGCAGGGCGAGCTGGTGGCCGGCTTCCACCTCACCGTCACCTACGAGCCCCGGCGCCAGCGCAGCCCCACGGACCCCGAGTCAATCTTCGTCATGAGGACTGTGGGTATCTGCTTTGCCATCATCATCGGCATCTTCTTCCTCATCCACCTGTCCCGCTACAGCTATCTGCTGCTCGGGAAACCTGCCAAGTTATAGCAGCTCCCCCACAGGACACTCGGACACCTCGGGTCACCCTCACATAGCAAATTTCCAATTTCCACTTTCATGTATTTTGATTTCAACATTTTTTCCATGTTAGTTTTCGACTTTTTTGAAGGGAAAATAATTTTTTTTTTCAAATTAATCTTCAGAGCTCTCTCTGCTTTTGAGGTGTTTTTTACTCACCCAACTCAGCACAGAATTGGGGGTCAATATTTGTGCCTGACAGTTATCTTACACATCCCCCAAAGGTGGTGGCATCTCTGCAGAGTTTCAGCAGGAGCAGGATGTGCCCTCCAGGCTCATCTCCTGTTTGAGGATGTGACTTGAGGATTTCAGCATTCCCAAGGGAAATCCTGCTGTGCAGGAGGGCACTGTGGGTCCCAGTGATGCTCTGGTGTTTGAATATGTCAGTGATGCTGAGCCAAACACCTGGTGATGACATGAGAAGCAAAGTCAGGGAGGAAGGCAGGAAGAGACAGAGCAATGGAAACAATCTGCATCTCCTACACTCAGGGAGGGGGCAGGGTACAGCTGGTTGGGTCCTTGAAGGGCAACAAACCCACCCAAAGCCCCAGCATGAGCTGGGGTGGGCTCACACACAGAGGCAGCTCCAGGACTGACTCTCCCTGGGGACTTTGTCACCAACCTCAGCCCCCAGGCAGCCTGACAGTGTCCCCAGGGCTGTGGGTGCCAAGCCCAGGGCTGGTGCAGGCTGGGGGGAACACAGCCACCAAGACTCACCCAGCAGCACTGCTCCGTGCCTTTCCCTCTGAATCCCCAAAATCACCCAGTAGGACCCAATGTGCTTCCCCCACTGCCCTGTAATCCCCTCGCCCCTCCAGGAGCAGCCCCTGCAGGGACAGAGGTACTGGAAGCTGAGGACTGATGCTGTATCCTCACCAGCCGTGGTTTGCTTGTTGGGAGGCAGAGCTGGCAGCAGGAAGGGCAGATTTCCAGCACAGCTCAGGGATTTGTGCAGGCAGGAATCCAGGACCCACCAACGAGCCCAGCTGGGAGCTGGCTGGAAAAGCTTCCAGACACCTGGGCTGCTCCCCTGCAAGCAGCAAGGGGCGAGGCACCAGGCTCAGGCTGCAGTGACAGCCAGAGCCTCCATCTGCCCAGGCAGCCGTGACAGCCCTGAGAATTCGGGCAAGGGCCTGGCTGGAATTGAAATCCACTGGCAGCTCTGCACTGAGAAACCAGAGAGCCCATGGACAGAGCCCCAGGGAGCAAAATTCCCATCTCAGTGCTCAGGGGGACAGCCCTGGGATGTTGCTCCTGGCACAGGTCTCCAGCCCCGTTTCCAGCAGCACAGAACAATCCCAGAGCCAGCAGCCCTCACCTGGAGATGGGGGAGTGGAGGAGGTGGCCCTTGGCCTTGGTGTGACCCTGGGCCCGGTCTCTATTGCCCTTGGCCAGCGTGTGCAGGAGCTGCTCTGGTGCCCTGGGCTGGGGGAGAGGGGCAGGGCTGGATCAGCAGCTGGGCACAGCAGCAGGACAGCCCGGGCCGAGACCCCCGGCAGCTCTGGGGCCCGAGCAGCTCGAGCCACGTCTGCTCCCAGCCAGCAGCCAGGAGGCACTGGGACCCACAGCCCCTGTCCCCTGCACTCCCAGCCACTCCCAGCACCAGGGCAGGCACAGACACTTTCAGGCTGTGTGTTTTGGGGTTGCTGTTGTGTCTCCCCATTCCTGCAGCTGCTTGGGATGGGGTCACAGAGCTGCAGGAGGACACGGCTCCAGTTCCAGTGGTCTGGGTCCTCATGAACTCCTTGAGGTGGGGGGTTGGTTCAGCTGGAGGGTGCAGTGTGGGAGAGAGATCCCCAGGCTGGGAGAGGCCTCAGACACTCCCCCTGGGCTCTGCTTCCTACTCCCTCCCTGTGCCAGCCCTGGCCAGTGCCCCCTTAGACCCCCTGTGAGCCTGAACCCCCTTCAGGCTCCTACAGCCTCCCTACAACACGACCTGACATCCCCTAAAACCACAGCTTCCCCAATTATTCTGCAGCCCCTTGTGACTCCCAAAGCCCCTCTCACAGTTCCCCTTCGGGCTTGCTCTGGGGTTGGGCTCCATTGTGGTTTCTCCCCTTCTCTGTCGTCCCAGGGTCCTGTGAGTGCCTCTGCACCCTCTTCTGGGCCTGGGGAGGTCTGGGGACCCTATTCAGTGTCCCAAAGTGCAGGTGAGGGGTGGGGAAGCCTCCTGCCCTCCTGGGGCCTGACACTCTGTATAGTGATGAGGAAAAGGTTTTGTTCTGTGTCTCCCCCCTGCTCCAATCCCATCACCCATCCCGTGTGACGCCCCCACTCTGGGACACAGACCCCCAAGCACCCAACCCAGGGACCAGTGTTCCCAGCACCCCTGTGATCCACTTCCCTGCCGTGCCAGGGAACATCTGGCACATCTGGCTCCCTGCACCAGGGCTGGGATCGGGACAGGTCCGTGTGTGCTGCTGTCCCATGGGGCCGGGGTCTCCTCCTGGCTCCTTCCCTGCCCGGCAGCAGCCCAGCTCACCTTTGTCTCCTTGAGCCTGGAAGCTGCCAATTAAAACTCCCAGTTCGTTTGTCTCATTAAGGGGGGCCGGGGAAGAGGAGGAGGGGGAGCCCAGCTCTGCCTCCTGCCGCTGCCGGGCTTTGATCCCGCTGCGTGGGAGCCGGGAGAGAATCAATCCCTGGGGAGCAGGGGGACCACACAGGACCCCAAAGCTCCCCAGCCCCTCTGTGTCCCCCCTCCACCCCGCTGTGCACCCCGGGGAGGGAGGCTCCCTGTCACTAGAGCTGTCACACAGCACGAGTCTCCAGGGATGCCATTGCTGTCTGGGGACACAAGAGCCACTGGGGATGTGTAGGTGTCCCAAACCTGGAATTTCTGTGGGCACAACTGGTGACACAAGCACAGGACAGCCGGGGGAACGCGGGGCTGGCTGGAGACAGGGAGCTGCGGGGGATTGGAGAAGGATGTGGGAGCTGTCCCAGTCCCACCAGTCTCACCAGTACGGTCCCTGCTGGCTCTGGGTCTCCCCAGACTGCACCCACAGGGACACAGCCGTTGTCACAGCCGTTGTCACAGCCCTCCCCACTGGCCACTTTTGGTGGCCCAGTGATGGTGGCCGCGGTCCAGGGGAGTGTCCCAGTCCCAGGGCAGGCAGGAGCCTTTCCCGGCCATCGGCTGCCATCTGCTGCCAGCGGCGGGGCCAGTCCCCATCCCTGCTGCCGTCCCTGTCCCTGTCCCTGTCCCTGTCCCTGTCCCTGTCCCTGTCCCTGCAGCAGAGTCCCAGGAACCCCCCTCTCCCCCAGCTTCACCCCGGCTGCCCCCACGTATCGCTCATGTCCCCATGTCCCCAGAACGCCCCCATCCCCTCCCCGGGCCATCCATGCCCCAGTTTGCTCCATGATGCTGTGACTGGGAGGGACGGGGCCCCGTGGCCGCCCCTGGATCCGGTCCCCCGCATTCCCGGCAGCGCCGTGCCCTGGCACCAAGGTCCCTCCCGGCCGTGCCACGGCTCTGGCTCCGCACAAAGCCCCTTTCAGCAGCCGCGGAAAGCCCCTGGCAGCCAGTCCTGGCCCCTGCCATGTGCCACCAGGGGCAAAAGGCCCCCAAACTCTGCGTGTGTGCCCAGTGACGTGGCCGTGTGGGATGAACACCTGAGCACCCGCCCGGATTTGGGACGGGGACCGAGGCTCCAGGGCCACCAGGCAGCGCTTCCACAGACCACAGTCGGGTTGGGAAAGACTTCGGAGGCTCCGGTCACTGAGCAGCCGGTCCTCATTAGCAGCACCCCACGGCAGCGAGGGGTGCCCGCGGCACCGCTGTGTCTGTCCGCAGTGCCCGCGGGGGGACAGGGGCTGTGCTGCGGTGCCAGGGCCGGGTGCCAGGGCACAGCCACCCCTCCTGGCGCCGTGCCGGCCCCTGGCTCCTGCCCGGGGCTCCCGGGCTCCATAAAAACCCTGGGCCGGGCACACGGCGCCCGCCGCCCGCCATGGACAGTCGGAGCCCGTCCTGCGGCCGCCGCTCCGGCCGCTCCGTGCCCGGGTACCGGGTGCTCCCCGGCAGCCCCCCGGGCCGGCCCCGGGCATCCCGCAGCCCCCGGCGGAGCCCCCGCCCGGGCTCGGCCGCGGTGGATTTCTCGCTGGCCACGGCGCTCAACTCGGAGTTCAGGGAGACGCGGACCAACGAGAAGGTGGAGATGATGGAGCTCAACGACCGCTTCGCCAGCTACATCGAGAAGGTGCGGCAGCTGCAGCAGCAGAACAAGGTGCTGGCGCTGGAGCTGAGCCAGGCGCGGGGCCAGGAGCCCTCGCACACCGACATCTACCGGGAGGAGCTGCGGGAGCTGCGGCGCCGCCTGGAGCACTTGGCCACCGCCAAGGCTCGCCTGGAGAGGGACAGGGACAACCTGGCCCAGGACCTCGGCAGCCTCCAGCAGAAGTAAGGCACTGTCCAGCTTGGGGTAGCCTGGGGACCAGAGCGGCCCACTGGGAATGGGTGTCAGGGTGACTAGCAGGACCAGGGTGGCCGCTGGAAACACAAGGGGCAGCAGGGACCAGCATGGACACCAGGATAGTGATCAGGAACTTTGTGGGGATGGGAACCGTGGTGGTGACAAGGAGCAGGGTGACCCCTGGGATGAGAAAGGAGTCCAGGGTGTACCCAGGGGTCAGAGACAGGAGCAGGAGCTCCTGTAACAGGGTAGCCCTGGGCACCAGGGACTGGTGTGCACCAGGACTGTGATGGGAAATGGGTGACCCCTGGGAACAGTGTGGGATGGTGTGGGGGTGTGTGGGGTGGGCACAAGAGCTGACCTGGGTTTGGGGCCTGCTGGTGCTGTGTGGCTGTGTTGGCCCAGGGGGTGTGTCTGTGGGCTGAGGGTGACCAGCAATGGTGCTGGACATGTAACTGTGCCCCTGCTCTGGCACAGGCTGCAGGACGAGGTGACCCTGAGGCTGGAGGCTGAGAGCAACCTGGCTGCCTACAGGCAGGTGAGGGCACGGGCCAGATCCCAGCTGGGCTTCCCTTGGGAATGGGCAGGGATGGGGTAGGGATGGGCAAGGATGTAGCAGGGACAGGAAGGGATGGGCAGGAGCAGGAACTGAGGGACTGGGATGTGTTACAATGGGCAGGTAGGGAACAGGAATGGAGCAGGGATGAGTGGGAAGGGCAGGGATGGATAGATATGGAGCATGGATGGGCAGGAATGGCAGGAGCAGGCAGTGAGGGACTGGAAATGCTGTGAGGGGCAAAGACAGGCAGGGCTGGATGGGAGTGGGGGGGAATGGACATGACCAGGCAGCTCAGGACAGAGGAGACTGGGTGGCCAGTTGGGACAGTCCCTGCTGTCCCCCCACGGTGACAGGACGTGGACAATGCTGCCTTGGCTCGCCTGGACCTGGAGCGGCGCGTGGGGACCCTGCAGGATGAGATCAGCTTCCTCCACAAGGTCCACGAGGAGGTAACCCCGCTCTGGGGCTGGGTCCCGGGGTTCAGGGGGCTGCCCTGACCCCCTGTCCCCCCGTCCCCACAGGAGCTGCGGGAGCTGCAGGAGCAGCTGGCCCGGCGGCGGGTGCAGGTCGAGGCGGACGCGAGCAAGCCGGACCTGGCGGCCGCCCTGCGCCACATCCGCAGCCAGTACGAGGCCATGGCCACCAGCAACGCCCGGGAGTCCGAGGAGTGGTACAAGTCCAAGGTGCAGTGGGAGCTGGTCACCCACAGAGGGATGGCCTGGCTGTCCCCTCCCGGGGTGTCACCCTCTCGGGGCTGGGGCTGGTCTCGGGGTTGGGCGGTCCTCGGTGATGTGCCGGGTTCGGGATCTCTGCTCTCCCCTCTTGTGCCAGGGTTGTTTCTCCTTGCCACGTGTTCCTGGGGCCATGTCCCTGCTGTGGAGCAGAGCAGGGCTGTGCTCCCACACTGTGCCACCAGAACACGTCCCTGCCCTGTGCTCCCATCCCACGGGACACGTCCCCTGCCCCAGTTTGCAGACCTGACGGACGCGGCCGCCCGGCACGCCGAGGCCCTGAGGGCGGCCAGGCACGAGGCCAGCGAGTACCGGCGGCAGCTGCAGGCGCTCACCTGCGACCTGGAGGCTCTGCGGGGCTCGGTAGGTGACAGCCATGGGCTGCAAGGGCAGGGACACGGCCTCGGGGAGCTGCCAGCATCAGGGGGTGCCCTGGCAGGACCACCCCCAATGCCAGGGGAATTGCTGGTCCCCAAGGGTGGGAGATGGATGGGCACTGGGGAGAGCCCCCAGTGCTGGGAGCAGGTGGCCATGGAGGGTGTCACAGCCCCCCTGGCCCCCCAGAATGAGTCCCTGCAGAGGCAGCTGCGGGAGCTGGAGCAGCGCTGTGCCCTGGAGACGGCCGGCTACCAGGACACGGTGCTGCAGCGGGAGGAGGAGATGCTCAGCCTCAAGGAGCAGATGGCCCAGCACCTGCAGGACTACCAGGAGCTGCTCAGCGTCAAGCTGGCCCTCGACATGGAGATCAGCACGTACCGCAAGCTGCTGGAGGGCGAGGAGAGCAGGTGACAGCTCTGTCCTGCCCCTCACCCCAGCCCAGCCAAGCCCAAGTCCTCGTGGTCCCTCTGGGGTGTCTGGCTGGGTTGGGGACCATCCTCCAGCCCTGCTGCCACAGCCCCAGGCAGGAGGAGCTGGGGGGCAGCAGGACCTCGTGCTCTTCCCTACGGTCCTGTTGTCCCTGCAGGATCACCATCCCTGCGCAGAGCTTCTCCAAGCTGCAGATCCGAGGTGAGGCTGGGCCCCACCCGTGGGCACAGGGACTGGGATGGTGGCACAGACTGGGGGCTCTGTGGCAGGAGAAGCCACCTTTGCCATCCCTGTCTCATTCAGAGGAATCAGGAGGTTTTTCCCTGAATCTCAGGGAACCAGGACTCCTGGTGCTCCCAGGGTGGGGGAGGAGGATGCCATGGCCATATCCCCAGGGCTGAACATGTCCCCAAGGCCAATGATGTCCCCAACACTGATCACATCATCATATCCTCAACGACAACCACATCCCCAAGGCCAACTGTGTTCCTCAGTCACAACTGTGTCCCCAAGGACAACCCTGTCCCCAAGCTCAATCACATCCCAAAGTCATCCATGTCCCCATGGTCGACAACATCTCCAAGGCCAGAAATGTCCCCAGCTGTCCCTGCAGCTCAACTACGTCCCCAGGATGCATCAGATCCCACAGCCTGCCACATCCCAAAGCCAACCCTGCCCATGAGGCTGGTTGTGTCCCCGGGGGTGCTGTCTCTCATGGTTCAGGGGTTTCCAGCCCAATCCATTTTCTTTGGGCTTCTCCTCCTGAGTGTGGCTGGAAGGGCCATACCCTGGGCAGAGTGTCACTGCCTTGTCCTGCCTGTGGCCCCCAGAGACCAGCCTGGACACCAAATCTGTGACAGAAGCCCATGTGAAGAGGAGCATCGTGGTCAAAACCGTGGAGACCCGAGATGGAGAGGTGGGAAATCCTCATTTGTGTCACCCAGGCTCCATCCCTACCTCCCCACAGGGTGTCCCCAAGGGACTTGCACATGGGGCCACCATCCCTGAGCCCCATAAACAGCCCAGGCAGGGAGCCAGTGATCCCGGAGAGTGTGGCACGATCTGCCCTGGGTCATGGTGGAGCTGAGGCTGGCAGCTCATAGCAAAAACTGTCCTGTCCCTGTCCCTGCTCTTGTCCCTGTCCTTGTTCCCAAGCTCGTCCAGAGCCCAGGCAGGCTCAGCCGGTGGCAGAACCCGATCCCGGGCTCACAGTCCCCCTGCTGCCCCTCCAGGTGCCGAAGGAGTCCAAGCAGGAGCACCAGGAGGGGCCGTAGGGCGGGGGAGCCGCAGCAGCCGCAGCTCCGCGGTCCCGCCGGGCGGGCACGGGGCACGGGAGGAGCGGGGGCGCCTGGGGGGCATCCCCCGTGCCCCCCCCCCCCCGCCTCTCCCAGTGCCCCCGTGCCCAGGGACCGTCAGGGGCATCCATCAGGGGCTGGCAGCCAGCGGAGCGCCCGTCGCACCGGGCAGCGCCCGGGCATCCCGGGATCCGAGCTCCCCAACGGGATGCGGCCGCATTCCCACATTCCCGGGGTGCCGGGGGTTTGGGGGCCCCTCCTGCCTCATCCTGGGTCTCCAGGGACAGAGGCTGTCCTGTGCACCGATCAGACAGCACGATGGTGCCCAGAGCATCTCCCTGCATCCACTCTCTGCTCTGGGAGACCCCCCAGTGCACCCAGACCCTGAGCACCCGCGGGTGGGGGGATGCAGGGTGCGAGGTACCGGCTGGAGAGGGACATTCCCCTGTCACCAAGCGCTGGGTGAGCTCAGCTGGGAGGCAGGGGCGGGAGGATGGAGAGTGGGGGTGGAGGAAGAGGATGATGGAGAGGCAGGGGTGGAGGAAGAGGATGATGGAGAGCAGGGGTGGAGGAAGAGGATGATGGAGAGCAGGGGTGGAGGAAGGGGATGATGGAGAGGCAGGGATGGAGGAAGGGGATGATGGAGAGCAGGGATGGAGGAAGGGGATGATGGAGAGGCAGGGATGGAGGAAGGGGAGCTCATGGGATGGTGTCAGGGAGTGACAGGGTCAGGAGGGGTTCCCGAGGGTGCTGGGGTGCCCGGGGTGGGTTTTGGGGCTGCACAGTGGCCTCAAGGGCTTCTCCTGGCACAGAGCCATGGGGCTGTCCAGATGCCACTGGGTGACTGTGACCAAGGTGTCCCCAACACTGGCAGGAAAAAACAGATCTGAGGGGCTGATGGTGAGGGGTGACCCCTGTCCCTACGGCAGGGGAATCTCATGCAGGTGAAAATGGAGAAGAGAGGGGTGCAGAGGAGGAGAAGGAAGGTGTTGGGGACCTGTGAGGGTCTCACAGCACAAGGTTCTGACCTGAGCAGGACCTGCCTGGTGCCACCTGACATAGGAACAATGACCCAGCAGCACTTCCCGTGCCCTGCCAGCCTTGGGGATGGGCACACAGCTGCCCTTGACTGCCATCCCCTTGTCCCCTCTGTGGTGGTGTCCAGGGTGGGAATGCAGGGGATGCTGCAGGGCTGGGACAGCACGAGCAGCCTCCCTTGCTCCTGAATGAATGCACTAATGACTAACTGAATGAATGCACTAACGAGCTGCAGCTCGGGATGAGAATAAAGCCAATGAGCACGTGGCTGTGCCTGCATCCACCTCTCTGCAGCCAGAGCAGTGGGATTTTGGGATCATCTGGGGACCTCTGGGAGCCCAAACCAATCCTAATGTTGCAGGGGGATGTGCTCAGGGCTGAGCCCCAGGGCACAGCTACACTCCACAGGGCACTGAACAGAGGGCAGGGGTGCAGGGATAACACCCACTGCCAGCAGTGGGGTGGGAGAAATCCCCTTCCCAGGAGGGAATCAGGGATCTGCTGCGGGTTCTTCACCCTCAAACCCAGCTCCTTCCCCACCCAATCCCAGGCTGCAGCTCTTGGGAAGCTCCCAGCTCTCAGCTGTTGGGGCTGAGGGTGGGTTGGGGATCCTGGACATCATTGACATGGTTAAGGGCCAGAGCATTGCTGGACCCTCAGTGCCCTCCTGGACAGAGAGATTTTTGTTGAAATCCTCAAGCCACATCCTCAGAAAAAGGAGATGAGCCTGGAGGACACATCCTGCTCAATGCTGAGGATTAAGTGTCCACTGAAACCCCACAGAGATGTCACAATCTCTGGGGGATGTTTGAGATGATTTTGTCAGACACAAACATTGACTCCCAACTGTGCTGAGCTAAAAGCACCCCAAAAGTAGCCATTTCTGAAGAAAATCACCAGATCAATTTGAAAAATATTTTTTTCCTTCACAATTTTAAACAAAACAAAAGTTAAAAGGTAAGGATTTGCTCCAGCTGAGGAGCTCAAAAGGAACACTGAGGGTTTGGGACACACAGTACTCACCATGGAAAACAAGGCAAACAAGGGTGAGAAAAGCAAGTATTAATTGGATTAAAATAGTTTGGTGGATGTTTTTAGCAGCCTCTTAGAAAAACAGCTGTAATAAATCATTGGTGCAGATCAAGAACTCTACAGAGTTTGGCCAGAACATCTTGCACCAGCTCCAAGTATTCTTTTGAAAAGGACTTTATTGAGCTTTAACCCCCACTGCCAAGCAGTCAGAGCCAGGAACAAATCCTGGCAGTGTGAAATCCCACCTGGAGCAAACCCTCAAATCCTGCCTGTCCCTACTGAGCTGTGCCAAAACAGGGAGTTTCCCACATCAGTCCTTGCTGTCCCACTCCTGCCCGAGGGGAGGGGGAACAGGGACTTGGCAGTGCTTGACTGTTAATGGCCAAAACATGGGGAATTTCCAAAGGGAGGATGGTCCAGGGTGTCTGAGTGCCCATGGGGATGATGTTCCAGCCTGGATGGGCTCTTGAGTGCCTGCCAGCAGTGACCCATGGCTAAGGATGATGATGATGATGCCCATGTTTGCTCCCAGTGGACCCTGTCTGGATGCCCAGGTGGGTGAGGATGAACATGGTGATGATGATGATAATGATGAAGTTCATGTTTATTCCCCACAGACCCCACCTGACCCCTCAGCTCCACTCTTTGCAGCTCAGGTCACACCATGAACTGGCTGACCTGGAAAGGCTCCCAGTGGGTTTCACAGCCCCATCCTCTGTCACCATTCACACAATCTCTGCTCACTGCATTTCTCCTGAGTCTTCCCACCAAACCCCAGGGATTTTGCCTTTCTCAAGAGGTGGGGATTCAGCAGGCTGCTTCCAGCCCTGACATCCTCACCCTGAGCCTTGGCACTACTCAAGCAGCGTGCTGTTCCCACCAGAGCTGGGGCTGTTCTGGCATCAAAACCCTCCATCCTGATCTTGGATAACTCCAAGATGTTCTTTTGTTGAAGTCTCCAGCCCTCAGCCATCCTCAGGTGTGCAAAGGCAGGAGGAATGGCCCCACAGCAGAGTGCAGGGACACATATGTCCCCTCAAGTGGCACCACAAAGCCCAATATTCCCATGCCAGGCCTGAGAATGAACCTGGACCCTCCACCAGGTGCCTGGTGGTTTCTCCAGGGCAGATGGGAGTATGTGGCTCCAGCTGCTGGGATGACAGCCATTTGTTTGGGTTTCTCCTTCAAAACTACCACTCAATGTTTTCTTCCCTCGGTTTTCTCCTTATCCAAGAGACTTTCCCATACCCTGTGAGGACACCCTGCTCAGAGATCACAGCACCACAGCTTGGGAGCTAAACTTTATTTGTGCCATGGGTGATGGAAAAGTCAAGCTTTGACTTTTTTCTGAGCCTCTTTTGCCCTGTTCCTGCTGCATCCTGGTGCTCCTGCTCCCTCAGCTGACCTGGTAACACTTCATCAGCTCCACCACCATCCTCTCCTCCTCAGTTTCCTTTTCCAAGTGGGTCTCCATGGCATGGGTTTCCCTGCCTGCCTCACAGCTGGCTGGGCTGCCAGGCTGGCCAGCAGCCTGACAATCCCTGCTCTGCAGCTTCCTGAACAAATCCTGGCTGCTCTCCTTCTCTGCCTGGCTCAGGAGAGCCACGTTCAGCCCGAAGCGCCCGGTGCCCGCCAGGCTCTGCAGGACCTGCAGGATGGCTCTTCTGTCTCCAGGACAGATGTGCTCTGCCAAAACTGTCAGGAATTCCCCCAGGAGGCCAAAGCCCACATCAGCCTGGAAGATCCTGCCCAAGGCCTCCCCTCCAAGCTCCAGCAAAAACTGGTATTTCTCTGTCCCACTTTGGAAGCATCTGCGCCAATCTCTGTGAAATTCCGCAGCGGTCCTGGGCAGCTGCTCCAGCTCCTGAAGGACAAAGGAGACACTCAGATCCTTTTGTTTTGTTCCCACTTGAAGACTTTGATCCCCTCACTCTGATCAGCCCATGGACCACTGAGATGTTTTTACCAGGGGCTTTGGCAGCACGAGGAGCTGCTGAGGGGGAAAAGGGGAAGACAAGGAAATGCCAGGTGCCTTTAACCCTGAGAAACAGGGAACTGCAGGGGGAAAAGGGAAGTGTGGAGCTGTGACACCCAGTGTGAACACAGATGGTTGTGGAGTGACCCCAACCCCAACCAGAGTCAGACTCTCTGCCCAGCCTGGATGCACCAGCACTGCCTGGGAAGGGATCTCAAGGAGATCAGGGCAGGGAACACTCTGAGCACTGAGAGGAAAAACCAGGGAGTGGCAGAGGAAAGGTGGGAGATGCAAACCCCAGAAAATGTGCTGGCACCAGCTGGCATTGGTGGGTCTGTGGCAGAGCAGAGGCTGAAAGCTGAGCTCCAAGTGGCATTCCCAGGTAAAGGAAATCCCATTTTATACCAGCTCTAATTAACTGCTGAGCCCATCCCCACTGGGGCACCGACACACAGGCAGAAGGAAGAGGCAAATGTGCAGCTTTTCTACAGCCAAGGAACAAAGCAAAGTGACATCTTATAATAAGCACAGGTCAATGAAATCCAGCATCATAAACAATCCTTGGGATTGTTTATAAGGCAATCCATGAAATTGCCTCATCGTGGGAAACATCCATGGGAACATCCAGTAACCAGGACACTGCAGGGTGGACAGAGCCCATGGCAGGGGCAGGACTGAGGGACTCCAATCACAAATGACCTGGACAGAAAATGTCCTGTCCCTTTTTCCCACCAGTGAGGGACTCAGTGAGCTCGTCAGGCTCAGTCAGGATTAACCCATCCCAGCCCAGGGAACCTCTGCAGCCAGAGGCTGCTCCAGGCAGGATCCTGGTGCACAGTCCTGACTGCTGGGAGCTGGGAGCTACTCCCAGCCAGTGGGGCAGCTCCCACAGACTGTTCCTGGCCACCATGGGGGGCACAGGGAGCTCTGGGTCCAGGCTGGGCAGCCAGGCCTCCATTCCCACAGGGATGGAGCAGACTGTTCTTGAAGGGGCCCAGCTTGACCCCAAGCTGATCCAAGCCCTGATATTCCAGGGGCCTGGGAGTGCTGGCTTGCACCCAGGGTGAGCCCTGAGCAACTCTTGCATTCCAATTAACACCCAGATGAGTTCTGAGCCATTTCCATCTGTGGATGAGGCCCCTGCAGCCTCTCCCTCACCTGTGGGATCTCCACAGTGCGGGTGGGTGCTGCCTTGGCTGGGGCTGCACAGGGATTCCACAGCACATTCCTCCTCTGTCCCAGCCTGTCCTTCTTCTCCAGAGGCTTCAAGTGTGAGGCCAGCACAATCTCCCTAAAGGGAACAGGGATAGGAGGGACACATGGCAAGAGAAAACACTGAGCCAGTTTCTGATTTTGGACTGGATGGATCACCCAGAGGTGCTGGCCCCACCAATACAAGGATAAACCAGCTTAAAATCCCCCGGGGATCCCATCACAGGGACTGGCAAGATATCTGGGGGAGAACCCACTTGAAAGTGTTTTCCTGCCCCTCAGGGAGCAGGTGGCATGGGGGAATGAGACAGCTGTGAATCCATGAATGGAACTTGACCTGGTCCCAGAAAGCCTCCCAAGTGTGGTCAGAGTCCTGGAGCTACCTCTGGATCCTCAATGCCAATGGACAAGGAGCCCCAGATGGTTCCACAGGGAATCCAGGAGTTGGGAGTGTCTAACACTGCCCAGCAGAGCAGCCCTGGCACCCCAACCTGCTCACAAGCCCTGGACAAAGCAGCGAGAGGCCAGGGAGCAGGAACAGGCTGGGAAGGGCACAAGGGACACTGTCACTCTCTGCTTCTGCATTCCCAGCATGGCCTGGGGGTCCGGCGAGAGACCGGCCACGGCGCAGGGACAGATCTCAGCCTGAGGAGTTTTGGGACAGATCTCAGCCACGGGCGAGTGTCCGTGCCCGCGGGCTCTGTCCGAGGGGCTGCTCCGGGCATCCCGAGGCTGCTGCCCCTCGAGTCCCTCAAGAGCATCAGCTCCGAGCTCAGACCCCGAGGGGTCCCCGAGCCCCCAGACGAGTTCCCGGCCCCGCCGGGCCCCTCGGGCCGGTCCCCGAGCCCCGGACCTGAACTGGCCGTAGTCGGGGACGCCCTGGCGCAGCGCCCGCAGCTTGGCCTCGCCCTCCCGCTGCCGCCGCTCGTCCTCCGCCAGCGCCGCCCGCAGCTCCCGCTGCAGCGCCGGGAGAGCTCCGGCCGGATCCATCCCCGGATCCATGGCCGGGTCCATCCCCGGATCCATCCCCGGATCCACCCCCGGATCCACCCCCGGGCACCGCCGCCACCTGCGGGCACAGGGACCGCTCCTGTCCTGACAGCCCTGCCTGCGATGACTTCGCGGACCCACTTCTGTCACAACAGCGCTGCCAGGACTGACCCGACAACCCCGATCTTATCGTGACAGTCCTGAGCTGCGGTCCCCCACTGTGACAGCCTAAAGGCCGCGCACGTGGGTGGCAGCTGGGAACCTCTCCCCTATCGCGATACCCAGGCCCTGACACACCGCCTGCCCCGGGACCCCTTGCTCTGTTTCGACAGCCCCGCGGGCTGACAAACACTTGGCCCCACGGCCGCTCTCTCTATCGCGACAGTCCGGCCCACGCCGCTGGAGCGCCGGGGCCGCGGAAGGTCCCCGGGGCTGACCCGGCCGCGCCTGACAGAACCGGCCCCGCCGCCCCGCTCGGCCCGCGGCCCCCGGGACCCTCCGGAACCGGAACCGGCTCCGACCCGGCCCGGACCCACCCGGCGCTTCTCCGGTGGGCGCGGCGCTGGCGGCGGGCGCGGGGCGCTCTGTCGCGACAGGCGGCGAGGGCAGCCCGGGGGCCTTCGGGAGCGGCGGCGCCGGAGAGAGCAGCGGCGGGAGCGGAGCCGGGGCAGGTGAGGGAGAGGGAGAGCGGGGCCGGGGCCGTGCTGGGCCGGGACTGGGGTTGGGTCTGGGTCTGGGTCTGGGGCAGGGCCGGGCCCCCGGGTGCCACGGGCCCTGAGCGGGTTCGGTCAGTGGCCCCCGGTCTCTGTGCCCCCACCGACCCTCTTCCCGCTCCCCAGCATGGACACCGACCTGTACGACGAGTTTGGGAACTACATCGGGCCCGAGTTGGACTCGGACGATGACGACGACGAGCTGGGCCGAGAGTCCAAAGACCTGGACGAGGTGAGTGCGGAGGAGGGGCAGCGACCCCCGGGGCGGGCGGGGCTCGTCCTGCCCCGGCCCTGAGCGGGGACGGGCCCGCGGCTGCTGCTGCCCCGTGCGGGGCCTGGGGACACTGAGCAGTGCCGGGCTCTGGATGCCGAGGGTCGGAGTGGGCCTGGTGTTTAAAGAATTTACAAAACCTGTTCCTGGGGTAAGGAGAGAGTTCTTGCTGGACTCGCGGTGGGAGCTGGGAGCTGGTTTCGGTGTCAGTCCCGTGGAGGGCCCGTGCCCCTTCGGGAGCCCCTCAGGAGGGAGCTGAGCTGCCCCAGGAGGCGGATCCTCGCCGGGGGAGGCAGAGCAAGACCCACGGACACGGGGGGCAGACGGGCTGCTGTTGTGTTACCCGGGTGTGGTTCTTGCATTGTGCTGTGTGTGGGTCGCTGCACATCCAGGGGCTGTTCCTGGCCCAGGTGCTGTGGGAAGAGCTGCACTGCTCCTCCAGCAGCTGCTCCCAGAGCACCTCTCTGGGTGCTGGGGCTGCACTGGGGGTCCCTTGCTTGGGGGTGACCCCAGGCTTGTCCCCTCGGGGGGCTCCACAGCAGCTGAGGGTGAGCCTTGGTTGCAGCTGGAGGATGATGACGATGATGATGACATGGGGGAGCACGATGAGGAGCACCCCGGGATGGAGGTGGTGCTGCACGAGGACAAGAAGTACTACCCCACAGCAGAGGAGGTGTATGGGCCTGAGGTGGAGACCATCGTGCAGGAGGAGGACACACAGCCACTCACTGGTGAGTGGGGAGGGAGGAGGAGGATCTCAATGGATCTTTGGAAAAGGGAAATAATATTCCCTTCTGTCCTGCCCCCTTTGGAGTCCCCTCATAACCTCAGGAACTCTGCCTAGTGTGTGCAGATTTGGGTACTTGTGATTTTTTTCAAATCCAAACAAACATATCTTTGGAAGAACAGGAAACAGTAGAGCCAAGAAGGCTATTTAAAGGAAAAGTAAATGCATTTAAGTGATTGATTCCTATATTCTGGAATGGTTTGGCTGGAAGGGCCCTGCAGTGACTGTCTCCTGCAGCTTGGACAAACAGCTGAGAGAATCTGTCAGCCTGAAAACTGAGGGCTTGTTGGCAAAGCAGCAATTCCAGGGGGCCATTCCTGACCCTGCTGGTTCAGGGGCTCTGGGAACAGTTTGTTGTTCTTTCTCTTGTTTTAGAGCCCATTATTAAACCTGTGAAAACCAAGAAGTTCTCCCTGATGGAGCAGACGCTGCCAGTCACTGTCTACGAGATGGAGTGAGTGTGGGGCTGGGGGAGGCAGATTTGGGGGCTCTGGCTTGGTGTCTTACTGACTCCAGCACAGACCTGAGAGCAGCCAATTCCCAGATTCTGAACCCAAAACAAGAAGAAGTGCATGACCATTTCACAGACATTCTCCCTCCCCACCAGCAGCACAGGGTAGGGTTGAACTCCAAAGGGGAATCTCACCTCAGGGACTGAGATCAAGCTCCACAGCAACAGCTGGTGGCTCAGGAAATGTTCTTGGAATGGTTTGGGTTGCAAGAGACCTTAAAACCTGCCCAGTCCCATCCTTTCTATGAGCAGGGACACCTTCCACTATCCCAGGGTGCTCCAAGGCCTTGGACACTGCCAGGGGTGGAGCAGCCACAGCTTCTGTGGCCAACCTGTTAAATATCCACATGGTGAATGTGTAGCACACATAATATTGGGACATTCTGGGTTGATCCCAGTCTCAGATTAGGTCCCATCTATTGCAGTTTCCATAGGGAATTTTTGTGCTGCTGGGTGAGTGCCAAGTGCTGTGCAGTCAGCAGCTGTGCTGGGTGGGTCTATTGGTTGTGTCCCAAAGCAGCTTCTTGGACACCAGGGCTGGGAGAAAACCTCCTGGGAAAAATCCAAATGCATTTCAAATTGGAGATGTAATATCTCAAATGAGTTTTCTGTGGAATAAGAACCATGCTTTGCTTTTTCTGGTAGAAGTCTGATGTTGGAGCAGTGTTTGCATTGTGGTGGGCAGAGGGTCTGTGTCCCTGTATGTGCAATGTCTGTGTGTTGTCTCTCTTTGGGATGAGCAGATGGAGCTATGGGAGTCTCCTGGGGCTCATCTCTCCACTCACCACTTTGTGGCCTGTCAGGGCTTTTCCCAGTTTTAAATGTTCATCTCCAGGTGTGGGTGCCAGCACTGCTGTGGCTGAGCAGCAATTCCCTGGTGCTGGGCAGTGCCTCTGCCTGGCACCAGCACCTCGTGTTTTCCAGGGGGGACAGCTTGTTCCTGGAGCTGCTGTTCACTCAGGGTCCCTCAGCTGCCCAGGGCTGTGCTTGGTGCCTGGGGGGTTCAGCAGAGCTGGAGCAGAGCCCAGGAGCTGCTGGGGCTGGTTTTTCTCAGCCCTTGTTCTGGCTCAGTCCCTGACCTGGGCTCTGCATTATCCACCACTTCCCTGATCCCTGTATGCTCTGCTCATTCCATTTGGAATTAATTCATTTTACTCCTATTTGTTGATACAAATGGTTAGGATGGGCCAATTCCTTGTGGGCTGTAGCCAGAAACCTACAAGCATGCTATTGATTTCCCATTTAGCCTTATTTTCAGACCAATTAGGAAGGTTTTAATCGGGGTTAGTATTGATTGCTGTATTTTTTAGCTCTTAATCAAAACGTTTTACATTTTCACTGTTGCATCAGTGAAAATTTAATCTGTTTAAAAAGGAAGTTATTTGACAGCACTTATTCTCTGCAGGCCTCTGGCAGAGGCTCCATGTTTTATAGCCTCCCATTATTTTTTAGGGGTGGTAATTTAGGATCTCAATTATCTTTTGGCCAGCATCCATCCAGAAGTGACCAGCTCATCATTACCCAGCTCAGCTGCTGATTTGAAATAGACTTAATTCCTTGAGTCTCTGGAATGTCACTGTTTTAAGACTTGAAAATCAGAATTAATTGTCTGTGGAGCCCCTGGCTGCTTTCAAAGCTCCATGGGGTGCTTGTTATCCAGCACCACGATTTACCTACCTGCCTTGGTTTGAGTGCGAGTGCTTCATCTTCTGAGTACATGGATGTGATTTTTGATCCAGCACTGACTAGAAGAGAAGAAAAATATTCAATAATATTCCATTGCTGGCAGCTTTACCAGCTCCATGTCCTCCCACCCACTGCCATCTGGCTGGGACTCCAACTCTCTTGTCCTCCCCATCTGGAAAGTGGGATTCTTCCTCCGCAGGGCATTGGCAGAATAAAAGTTTGGCAAGGATTCAGGGGGCACCTTGGATAGAAAATGTAGCTAAAAAGCAGCACCTGCTTTTCTTAAACACAGCAGAAGCCTCCAACAGCCTTTTGTGTTTTGTTGCTGCAGTTTCCTGGCAGATCTGATGGACAACTCGGAGCTGATCCGGAATGTGACTCTGTGTGGGCACCTGCACCATGGCAAGGTACTGTGAGTATCCAGGAGGAGTGGTGGTGACCTGTCTGGTTGCTTTGCCAGCCCGCCTGGCCCCTGCTTCTCTGCAGCAGCACCTCCTGCTCATGCACTTATTTGTAGAATTCAAGGATGGGTTGGGTTGGAAGGACCTCAAAGCCCATCCAGTCCCACACCTGTCACAGGCAGGGACACCTTCCACTATCCCAAGGTGTTTCAAGTCCAGCCTGGCCTTGGACATTCCCAGGGACCCAAGGGCAGCCACAGCTTCTCTGAGCAGCCACCCTCACAGGGAGGAATTCCTTCCCAATATCCCATCTAGCTCTGCTTTCCTCCAGCCTGAGGCCATTCCCCCTTGTCATGGCACTACGTTTCCCTGTGAAATTTGTAGATATTTGTGTAGGTTAAATTTGTAGGTTTTACAATAACCTGCTCAGCGTGCTCTGTGCTGCTGCTGGAGGGATGGGGTTGTGTTGTGTCTATCTGAAGGGATATCTCTGCTCTTTTCCAGACGTGTTTTGTTGACTGCCTGATAGAACAGACACACCCGGAGATCCGGAAGCGCTACGATCAGGATGTGAGTGAGCTGCTGGGAATTCCTGCCCTGGAGAGCAGGGGGTGGCTTTACACCCTCCAGGAGGGCGACAGTGCATGGGGACAAGGTGGTTCAGAGACTGGAATGTAGGATTGGGGTGCCAGAGTTCAGTCCTAGTTCTCCTCCTGTCCCTTACTTGTTACCTTAGTGATGTGTCAGGTACTGTATCCCGCTTCAAACTGAATATCTGATACCAAAATGTGAGACTGATTTTTGTTTTGCCTTTGCAGCTCTGCTACACAGATATATTGTTCACAGAGCAGGAGGTGAGTGGTCTTGTAGTGATTTTATCCAGTTGTCTCATGCTTTACTCACGGTTGTTGTAGGCAGTTTCCTTGTCCATTTTAGTGTCTTTCTGTGCCTTCCACATTTTGGTTATTTTCTTTCTCAATAAAACAATCTGCTCCTCTTGTTTGCCTCAGGAAGATTCCTGATCTAACTTCCTTCCCTCATCTCAAATCATGTATGATTTTATAAGCTGTGTAATGTTAAATCAACAGCAGAGTCACCCCTGTCTGGGGGTAATTCTCACTTTTCTTTGAGAGAAAAAGGAGGAAGGGGTTTGCAGCAGTGGTAAAATCTTACTTCAAAATAAATACATTTTTTCTTGATTTCCTTAGCTCTGATTCCATGTGGTTGGGCATGAGTTGGAATGTTATTTTGTCTCATGACCAGAACAATCCTTTGAAGCATTTTTGTTTTCTCCTGTCACTGTTCTACTTTATACTCTATGTGATCAAATCTCGTGCTTTGAGGTGTAACTTGGTGGCAGCAGAGGGTGAAAGCACAAACAAACACCCACATTTTGTCTTAGGTATTGCCTGTAGTACCTTCTCAGCTGAAATCAGGTGTGGAGGGTGCAGTAGTGGCTCACCAGTCTGACCAGTACAGATGGGAGAGCTGGGCTGGGTACTTTGGTGATCTGAGGTTATTACTCTCTTCCAGGATGAATGTTTAATTCTTTCCATCTTTCTGATTTTTCCTTGATCTTCTGCATCTGTATGTGGTGATCCTTTTGTGTATTTCTCTTTACCTGTAATCCTGTTTTCCTGTGTTTCAGAGGGGGGTGGGGATCAAGAGCACCCCAGTGACGATTGTTCTCCCCGACACCAAAGGGAAATCTTTCCTCTTCAACATCATTGACACTCCAGGTGATTCTGCAGTGCTGAAAATCCTACTGTGGGAAGCATTTACCTTTGTTTTGTACTTTTTATAGCTGATTCCAGCCTAGTCCTGAGCCTTCAGCTGGGTTCATTCCTGCAGTACTGACCCATAATCACCCAGGATGGTTTGGGGTGAAGGGACCTTAAAGTCCATCTAGTTCCAACCCCCTGCCATGGGCTGGGACAAGTCAGGCTCATGTTTTTGATTAGCTGGCCTGATTGGGGGCTGGTGAGACTAAAGAGGTGTTTCACTCAAGTAGCACAGGTAGAGTTTCCTTTCCCAGGTATTGCCATGTGCAGGGGGACCCTGCTTTGCTTAAATGTTGTTGCCCCCCAGTGAGACTCAGCAAATTCCTCAGGCCTCTGACAGGCTGTTGTGGATCACAGATCAACTTGGAAGAAACTTTAGGGAAGAAGGTCTTGGGACACATCTGCTGAGCTACAGCTCAGGATGAGAGAGGTTAGAGCAGAGGAGGAGGCTTGAGGGGGGAGGCATCTGTTGTCTTTGAGAAGAAATCTCCCTCCTTTTCCCCAAGTACTTGCACAGAGCTGTGAGAAAAACAGTCCCAAGTGTGAGGAAGAGTGCCTGTTAAACAAGTTGTGTGCATTCTCCAAAGTCATCATTAGAGCTGAGGCTGAATCCCCATGGGCAGCTCTGGCAGCTGCTCCCAGGTCCCCGTCTGAGGAGGAACCATCTCCATTCTGCCTCTCAGCAACAGAGCAATCTGCAGAGCCCCACAGCTTCCCAGCCTGTGTGCTGCTGCTGCACCAGGGCTCACTGTGCTGCTCACTGCCCCCCTTTGTGTGCCTTTTGAAGGTCATGTGAATTTTTCTGACGAGGTGACAGCCGGCCTTCGCATCTCGGATGGCGTCGTGCTCTTCATCGACGCGGCCGAGGGGGTGAGTGCCACCTTCCCTGGGGCCTACACCCCTCCCTCTGGAGTAGTCTGTGCTCCTGCCTTAGCAAGAAGGCCTGGGTGGGTTCAGCTTTCTGGGGTGAAGGGTTTTTGGAGGACAGTTTGGGAAACCAGGGTGTTTTCCATCTGAACAGGCAGCCAAGCCTCTGGCTGCTGTGCCCAGCCTGCTGTGATGCTGTGGCCTGTAGACTGATTGTCTGACTTGTGTACATCTCCATCCTCATGATACCTAAAACTGAGCAGGTTATTTATGTCAGAGATGTCCACAGGGTTGGATTCAAGGAATTTGGTTGAGTTAGCACCTATTTCTGGATTTCAGGAGGATTAGCTGATTGCTGGTTGCTGAGCTTGGGCTTTTCTCCAGCCTGGCAGCAGAGTGAGGGTCACTGGCTGGCTCTCATGCCCCAGCTGGCATTTTGTGGAGGCTTTCCTGGGGCTCTGAGCTCGCTGCTCCCTGCAGGTGATGCTGAACACGGAGAGGCTGATCAAGCACGCGGTGCAGGAGAGGCTGGCAGTGACTGTGTGCATCAACAAGATTGACAGACTCATCCTGGAGTTGAAACTGCCCCCCACAGACGCTTATTACAAACTCAGACACATTGTAGACGAAGTTAATGGTCTGATCAGGTGAGGGTGCTTGTGGTGATGCATTCCTAGAGCTTGCTGTCCCTGTCCCATGGCTCTCTGTGAGCCCTGCATGTGCCTGAAAAATCATCAGTTTGTCTCTTGATGTGTTGGGTTATAGAAAATGGGCCAGGAAGATCATCTCAGCTCATACATTGAGTTAAGCAGGATTGGCTCTTCCTGGCAAACTCCAGGAGATTTTATTTTCCCTGCCCCATTTCATTTTTCCTCCATTAAAAAGTAGAGAAAGTGGACATATGACCAGAGCAGGGAATTTGTGCTCCCAAATGTCTCAAATGAAATTATCCCGGTTGTATCTCAAATTGGAGGTTGACATGTCTCAAAGCTCTTAAATACTTGCTACAAAACTAAAAGAGGATTTACTGTCCCAACTCCTAAACAGGATTATGATACTGACAGTCCATTCTCCTTGCCAGTCCTGCTCAGGAAGGGAGGGACATCTCAGTAGCCATGCATTGTTTCTGTGGGTTCTTCTGCATCCAGCATTCTGCATACAGCATTCAGTCCTTCAAGTGTGTGTGGATTTGCACAAGCTCTGCTCAGTGTGTGCTGGCATCAGGCAGCTGGGAGCAGGGTAATTCACCCTGCCTAGCATGGCTGTGAACTCATTGAACCTGTTTGGATTAAATTATATCCCTGTGTTATCTTTTCCCTTACTTGGTTGACCAACTTGGCTGCTTATTTAGGGGAAGAAAAATTATCCCAGATAAGAAATCTGAAGCATTTTTGCTGGTAACTTTTTAGTTCCAGGATCTTTAAATCTTTGCATTAATGCTTTGAAGTTTATAGGCAGAAAATGTTCCTGACCCTGAGATTCTGATGGCAAGCAAGCTGGAGACTGTTTAAAGATGCTTTTTGGCAATGCAGACTCCTTGCCTGTCATTACTGTAGGGTGTGGGAAGTGGGTTGAAGTGTCTTCTTTGGTTCATAACATTGATTTGGTTTTATTTTTCTCCTCTCAGCATGTATTCCACCGACGAGAACCTCGTGCTGTCTCCCCTTCTGGGGAACGTGTGCTTCTCCAGCTCTCAGTACAGCATCTGCTTCACACTGGGGTCTTTTGCAAAGATTTATGCAGACACATATGGTGAGGATTAGCCAGAAACCTGGTGCACTTCAACATCTCATTTCCCAACCTTTCTTGTGGAGGTTTTCTAAGCTGTTCAGCTTCCCCTGCACATGGCCAGTGTTTGTGTTCTGGAATTGCTGAGAGTTGAGTCGTGCTGCAGAGCTGAGCCTTGGGGGTTAAAAAGCAGAAACACAGTTTTAGCAAGATATTTTCTCCTGATAAATGTTTCTTGAGTCAGAAGCCAAGAATTTCTTCATACCCTATGCAGAAATAACAAGCAGTTGAAGGCAGGTGTGTGTGTGTGTTGTGCTTTGCCTCCTTGTCAGCAGCTCAGGAGTGAAGCAGTTAAGCTCTTCCTGCCTTTTCCCAAAAGTCCAAGACTCAGCTGCAGCTGGGCACAAGCTTTGCCCACAAGGTTTTGCACTCTTGCCCTCTTTCTTTTTTAAGAAACTGTCTTTTTCTGGCTTGGATTTAATTTTCTGCTCCCCAGGTGCCCACTCAAGGCAATCTGCCGTGTGTAGCAGTGGGCTCTGTGCTGGCATTAGCAGCTGCACAGCCCAGGTTTTTGAAGTCTCCCACTGGGGAATTTGGGGCTCTGTAGGAGCTGAGAGCAGGGGAAGAAGAGGCTGTAAAGCAGCTGGGCCAGCTCTTGCAGAGAAGTTGGCCTGAGGGAGGATGAAATTGTAGAGGTCAGGGACTGATGGTGTCAGGACTGTCACGTGTCCTGAGAGTTTGGAGCAATAAATGAGCTCTCAGTGTCACAGCATTAACTCAGAGTTTCTGGGGTGAGACCCCTCTTTGGGGGGCTCAGGACAGCACAGTTGGCAGGAGATGCCAACCAGGTGGGGAAGGCAGGAGCTGAATAGGTGCTTGGAGTTGGGAATAGTGGATTCTGATCACCAGGAATTGTATGTGCAGCCACCACATGTCAGCTAAGATGAATTAGAGCAGTATCAGTGTCCAGACTACAGCCACCAAGAAATTCCTTGTGCTCACACATCTGCCCACAGCAAACTCTGGTTTGGAACCTGCTATAGGTTCTCACCCTGTTCTGGTTTTTGTAAATTCACTGTGACAGCCACTGGACCTTCAGCACTGGGTGTTTGGCTGTGTGCTCCCTGAGAAGGGAGCCTGGAGATGTTCAGCAGGGCAGAAAACAGTGCTGCAGAGCCTGCAGGGCCGAGGGGTGGAGGCCCCATCCAGCACCTTGGCACTGCAGCAGCTGTCACAGCATTCCCCTTTGGAAGTGCAGCAGATGTGGCTGGGCTCCTGCAGCACTCCTCAGCCCTGACCCAGTGGGTAGCAGAGAGCTGAGTGTTCCTGGGAAGCCAGGCTGTGAACTGCAGTGTCCCTGGGCTGCTGGGGACATCCCCAGTGGACTCTTCCTGCTCATCTCTGCTCTCCCCAGGACAGTGCTTAATCTTTCACTCAGAATTGGGACGAGACATTCACTCATCAGCATCAGTTCATTAAACTGAATCCTCAGGCTTGTTTTAAAAGCTGAAAAATAAAAATTTATAAGCTAAGAGAAAAGCAGTGATATCTGAGGGACTTTTTAATTTGCTTTTTCCTTTAGGAGACATCAATTACCAGGAGTTTGCGAAGCGGCTTTGGGGCGACATCTACTTCAATCCGAAGACGTAAGAACCCTGTTTAAATGTCTTAATGTTGCCTTTTTTCCTGGGTTTTTCCCTCCTTTCCCTGTAAAATGTGGACTAGATGACCACCCAAGGTCACTCCTGATCCTGTGATCCTGTGTTGGAGTTGTATCTGGGAAGGGTTGAGTCAGGCCTCCTGCCTAATGTGAATCCACGTGGTCCTCCTGAATCCCACAAGCAGGAGCAGAGAGGCTCCTCTGGCCTTCATTTGGAGTAAGCCTTATCCCATGTGTCTCTGACAACTTCCCAGGGGATTGGGAGGGAGAAGAGGAGAAGCTGGGAGGAGCAGAGGCTGTGTAGGGTGCTGACAGGCTGCAGTTCCTGCTCCTCACCTCTCTGCTCTCCAACAGCCGCAAGTTCACCAAAAAGGCCCCGACGAGCAGCTCCCAGCGCAGCTTCGTGGAGTTCATTCTGGAGCCCCTGTACAAGATCTTGGCTCAGGTCTGTGAGGGTCATTCTCCCTCCCACAGCTCCAGGCAGGAGCAGCTGGGGCTGGGCACTGGGTGGTGGCTGGGGGTCTGGTCCTGTCCTGTTCTGCAGCAGGATCTGCACAGGGTGGGCTTGGGGCTGCAGAACAATTGTTATTTCTTGTGATTCCAGCGCTGTATTTGCACTGAATAGAACAGTCCTTACTCTTCCTTGTGTGCTCTGATAGCAGCCAAGGGACAGTGCTGAGACTTGGAGCAAAGACTTGGAGCACAAGTCAGATGAGGAGATGTTGAGGGGGGCTCAGCCTGGAGAAAAGGAGGCTCAGGGGGTGCCTTCTTTCTTTCTACAACTCCCTGACAGGAGGGGGCATCTGGAGGGGGTTGGGCTCTGCTCTCAGGGAACAGGGACAGGACAAGGGGAAATGGCATCAGGTTGTACAGGGGGAGGTTTAGATTGGAGATTAGGAAAAAATTCTTCCCCCAAAGGGAAGGACTGATTGTTCAGTCCTGGCACAGCTGCCCAGGGCAGTGGTGGAGTCACCATGCCTGGATGGACTTAAAAGCCATGTAAGTGTGGCACCTGGGGACATGATTTAGTGGTGGCCTTTGCAGTGCTCGGGGAATGGTTGGACTCAGTGATTTTAGAGAGCTTTTCCAGCCTTAATGATTCCACAATTCTGTGATTTGACCCATCTTGTGTGAGCTCTAAAGCAGTGCAGGTCCAGAGCCCTGCAGGTGGTGGTTGGTGTATGAAGCTGCACTAGGCAGTTACTGACTGGGACCCCCACAGTGAACCTGAGAGTGGGACTTGTTGTCTTGCAGGTGGTGGGGGATGTGGACACGACCCTGCCCAGGACTCTGGATGAACTTGGCATCCACCTGACCAAAGAGGAATTGAAACTGAACATCCGGCCCCTCCTGCGGCTCGTCTGCAAGAAGTTCTTTGGGGAGTTCACAGGTACAGGCTGTTTGTCTTCCCCTCCACAACCCTCCCTCTATCCCCTCTCCTCACACCAAGAGTTGAGGGTTATATTTTGGCCAAGGAGTGCTATCTTGCACAGATCCTGCTCAGTTTCCCAAATCTAAACCATGACACCACTTGCCCACAGGACAGCCTGAGACACTGCTCACCTCTCCCCTGCTGCTGTGGGTGTTGCAGTCTCCATGGCTTTGCCTTGTGTTTATGGAGTCCATTTCTGGTTGACCCTGTCCTCACCGAGTGTTCCTGTTCCAGGCTTTGTGGACATGTGTGTGCAGCACATTCCCTCCCCAAAAGTGGGGGCCAAGACAAAAATTGAGCACACCTACACCGGCGGCGTCGACTCCGACCTGGGGGAGGCCATGAGCGAGTGCGACCCTGACGTAAGGAAGCTCCTGTGTTTGCTCTGGGTGTGCAGAACCAAGGCCAGCAGGCTCTGCTGCCCCTGCCCTGCCAGGGCAGCTGCCTCCCAGCCAGCTATCTGCACAGATTTGACTTGCAGCACTCTGAAACCTCTCATCCGATGCTGGAACAAATCTCTTCACTCCAAGGAGCTTCAGCTGCCTGCCAGGGCAGCCCTGGAGAGAGGGAATTGTTTCACAGTGTTCAGAGAAGAACAGGACTAGGTCAGGACTCCAGAGCATGTGGGAGCTGCAGAGTGGTTTTATGTCCTTTTGCAGTCTTTTTGTTCCTTTTGCTTGAAGTTTGTTTCTCTCTCCAAACTCTAAAACACTGCATGGTGCTGATAAAAATAACCCTGTGTTAGTTAGTCAGCACCTTTCCTCTCCCAGCCCTGCAAACCCTTCCTCCTCCAACAGCTTGCACTGAGCTGTCATTCGGAGTTGTCTGGAGCCACCAACGCCAGCAGCTGAGTGAGAAATTTGCCTGTGACTTTTGCTCTGATGTCTGCAGAGAAAATTAATCTTTTTTTTAATGAGTTGTGATCATCCATATAAAACTCCACAGTGGTGACTGTCACCACATCACCAGTGTGGAGTGACCATGTGGAAGGTCCAGTGACCTTTGGAACCTTTGATCTTGGGGGGCTCAGGTGCTCTGCCCTGAGCAGGTTTGCAGGCCAGCAGGTGACATTTTTCCTCATGACTTTGTCCCAGCCACCATTTGCTGCTCTACAAGAGTAAGGACAGGAGCTCCAGAGCAGTCCACCAACAGTAATTCCAGGGCTTTCCATACAAGGCAAGGAGATGTAAAGCTTAAAGTGGCAGGAACTGAATCACTTGGCAAATCAAAACAATTATTTCTGAATTCCAGCCCATTAATCCCTTTTATCCACAAATCATGGAATATTCTGAGTTGGAAGAGATCCACAAGGATCATCAAATTCCAGTCCTGCCAGGTCTGTGTCTATTCCTTGACTATGTTTTGAAAGAAGCTCATTTCTGTCTCTCTGTCACGGGAAGGGTCCCTTGATGTGTCACACAACCAAGATGTACAGCACTGATGATGGTGTCCAGTTCCACGCCTTTGGCAGGGTGCTCAGTGGCACCATCCATGCTGGGCAGCCTGTGAAGGTCCTTGGGGAGAACTACACCCTGGAAGATGAGGAGGATTCCCAGATCTGCACCGTGGGACGCCTCTGGATCTCGGTTGCAAGGTACAGAAAGCTCTGGCAATGTGTTCATTGGGAGAGAAGTCACCTGGAGTCAGGGGAGGGACTGGGAGGGAGGGAGAGCTGCCAGAGAGAGGGAGGAGGGAGGTGCTGGAAGGTCTGAGGCTGCAGTAGTGCTCTCCTGCCTTTCAGGTATCACATTGAGGTGAACAGGGTTCCTGCTGGTAACTGGGTGCTGATTGAGGGCGTGGACCAGCCCATAGTGAAGACAGCGACTGTGACAGAGCCTCGGGGCAATGAGGAGGTACTGAGCCTGGCTGGCACTGCTCAGCCTTCCAGGGAGGCAGGCTGGTGGGGTACAGCCCAAAAGCTCCCCTGGTTGGTGGGGTAAAGAATCCCTCTTTAGGGATTGTTTACCCTCTCTAGCTGAGGCTAAAAAATCTGACATGGTGCCAGGGCACAAGAGCTGCTGAGGGAAAGAGCAGAGCTTTCCATGCTGTGTCTCACCCTGAGGATGTGCAGGGATGCAGTTTCAGCTCTTTGTCCTCTGTTTCCAGGCTCAGATCTTCCGTCCCTTGAAGTTCAACACCACATCTGTTATCAAAATAGCTGTGGAGCCAGTGAACCCCTCAGAGCTCCCCAAAATGTTGGACGGTCTCCGCAAAGTCAACAAGAGCTACCCCTCACTTACAACCAAGGTACTGCTGGGGGCAGTTGGGTTAGATGATTTCCTGAGGTCCCTTCCAGCTTTAACTCCTCTGTGATTCTGTGTGTGTGGCTGTTTCCAGCCAATGCTGGGGGCACCCTCTGGGCTGATCTTCAAAGTAATCAGGTTTGTTACCGTAGGTTGTTATGTTTATAGTGGCTCTTTCCATGCTATTTCAGTTGGTCTCATAAATTATGTAGAAATAGCAGAAAAGTGTAAATCCAGCAGAAAAATACACACCCTGCTGTGCCAGGGAAGCAGCTTTCTGCAGAGCCTAGCAGCAGTTCCTCCTGGGAAAGGCTGTGGGAGCTTTCCTTGGGCTGTTCTGACTCTAACAAGTGTCTTTAAGGCTGATCCTTCCTCAGGCTTGAGTAGGAGCCTGGAAGGCAGGAGCTGTGAGCAGGGGGCTGCCAGCTGAATCCCTCTGTTGTGTTCCAGGTGGAAGAGTCTGGGGAGCACGTGATCCTGGGCACAGGAGAGCTGTACCTGGACTGTGTGATGCACGATCTGCGCAAGATGTATTCCGAGATCGACATCAAGGTGAGGCAGTGAGGGAGGCATTTTCCTGCTGGAAACCCTGCACAGGGTTTTGGTCCCCTCTCTCAGAAGGATGAGAAAAAGAGCCTACCTGAACATATACCATGGATTTTGTCACGTTCCTGTGAGGGTGTAAAAGGGCCTCTTACAGCCTGACTCACACTGGTGGGACTGAGACACTGCACATTGGCTTGGAGAGGAGTTTTCCATATTCCATTTCCATATTCCAGCCTTCCCCTGTACTTCAGCCATTGCCTGGCTAGCATCAAATAAATAATTGAGCAGAATTTTTCATACCTGGGATTGGATTTAAGTTTTCCTGTCTCATTTGAACACCTCAGTGCTTCATACACAACTCTGATTAAAACACTACCAGTTGAACCAGTTTTTGCTTGTAGGTGTTCAGAAGTTTCAAAGAGTCTTTTTACAAACAAAAAAGTACTGGAAACCTTACAAACCCTTTGTTCTTTTAGGTGGCTGATCCAGTGGTGACATTCTGTGAGACAGTAGTGGAAACATCTTCCCTGAAGTGCTTTGCTGAGACACCCAACAAGAAGTAAGGGCTCTGGGTGAGCTGGGCGTGGGAGGGGGCACAGGGAGGGTCCATCCCATCCTAGGGGGCTGTTCCCACTGGCTGTTGGCCACCAAGTGGCACATGCCTGAGTGAGCAATGTCCCACTAACCTGAGCTCCTCAGGAACACACCAGAGTCCCAGGGATGGTCCTTTGCTGTATAGGAGCTCTGAGAATGGAGGAAATAAAGACAGATCCACATCCTCCCTTTTCCCTAAGGGAAAAGCAGTTCTTGGTGGTGTTCTAGGATCCTGGAGCAGGTGCCAAAGGGCCCAGTGCTGCCTTCAGTAACTCCCTCAATAATTCCATGAGCAAGAGTTAGGTTTTCTCTCATCCATATGTAATCTTGGATTTGTTCTTCCTGGTGATGCCCTAGAGCCTTGCAGCTGCTCACATCTCCCTCCTCCAGCACCTCACAGTGCTTGTGATTGGAGGAGGGAGGCCTGGGAGGGAACACGAGGGAGATCTTTGTGTGCAGGATGTTCCCATACCTGAATTTTCAGAGAAACCATGATCTGCTGAAGTTGGCTCCCTTGTGTCCCCCTGTGATTTTTGATTCTTCTTCCTTTCTTTATTCTGAGACAATCTCACCATGTTTGGCTGCCTTATTTCTGCGATCAGAGAGGTTCCAGTCTTCACAGGATCACAGGATGTTTTGGGTTGGAAGAAACCTTAAAGACCATCCAGTTCCAAGCCCTCCTGTGGGCAGGGGCAGCTTCCAACAACCAGGTTGTTCCCAGTCTTAGTCAGGCTTTGACCTTCTGGGCACATGGAATGACCTGTGCTGGGGGTGGGTTTCAGGCATTGGGGCATTCTCTGAGGCAGCATCTGGTGTGTCAGACACAGTTCCTAGAGACACTTTGGGCTCCTTCCTGCAGCCTTGGACAGGGCCTGGACATGGGACAGGAGGGCTGGAGCCACCCTGTCCCTCAGCTGTTTCCTTCTGGGGCTGCACAGGCTTTGGGGAGCAGTAGCTGAGCACTTGGGCTGTGTTCACAAGGACACAGGAGCAGCAGTGGGTGCAGGTGACTTCATCAATTCAACTGCATCCAAGCTGGGTGCATCAGAGAATCACAGACTCATGGATTTATTAAGGTTGGAAAATACCCTAAATGAAGTCCAGCTGTCAACCCAATGCCACCCTCATATTTACCACTAAACCATGTCTACAGGTGCCACATCCACATGTTCTTTTAATAGTTCCAGGGATGATGACTTCACCACTGTACTGGGCAGATGTGCCAGGCCTTTACAACCTTTTCTGTGTAGAATTTTTCCCTAATATCTCACCTAAACCTCCTCTGGCTCAATTTGAGGCCACTTCTCTCATCCTGTCCCTGTTCCTTGGGAGCAGAGTCTGACCCCCACCCTGGCTGCACCCTCCTGTCAGGGAGTTATGGGGAGACAGAAGGTCCCCCCTGAGCCTCCTTTCCTCCAGGCTGATTCCCCCAGCTGCTCCTGGTGCTCCAGACCTTTCCCCAGCTCTTTTCCCTTCCCTGGACACATCCCAGCCCCTCCATGTCTTTCTTGCAGTGCAGGGCTGCCAGTCCCTATGGTCTTTACTCCCATTTGCATCACTGTAGCTGATGGTGCCTGTCTCTCCTCAGGAACAAGATCACAATGATTGCTGAGCCCCTGGAGAAGGGACTGGCAGAGGACATTGAGAACGAAGTGGTGCAGATAACCTGGAACAGGTATGAGTGATCTGGGAGTGCAGGAGTCCAGCTGGAAGTAAATAACTGGGGAAAAAGGGAGTGCTGGGATCTGCAGGGTGCACAGTATCAGGCAGCAGCCTTTGGGCAGGGATCCTGGTTTGCTTTTCCTGCCAGCCAGTCTGTGAGCATCTCTGGCTGAGACTGTGCCTGAAGGGAACAGGGTTGTAAATACATCGTGAGTGCAGGTCAGACTCTTGTTTCATAAAGCTTCTTCCCTTTCTCTCTATCAGAAAGAAGCTGGGTGAATTCTTCCAGACCAAATATGACTGGGACTTGCTGGCTGCCCGTTCCATCTGGGCCTTTGGGCCAGATGCCACTGGCCCAAACATCCTGGTAGATGACACACTGCCCTCAGAGGTGAGGAGTGAAGGCCACTCTTCAGTGAAATCTGTCCTGTGGTGCCAGGAGGTGCCCACTCCTCCCAGAATTTTCAGCAAGGCCCTGGTGCCTTTGAGGTGCTCACTGTTTGCCACAGCTCAGACCTGCTGCACTTTCCCCACCATGATCCCATGCTGGTTTCCAGGTCACCTGTTATTTTGCAGGTGTTGCTGTTTAGGCCAATGTCTTCAGCTTGCCAACATTTGCAGCTAATGGCTTTGCCTTTCAGGATCCACCAAAATGTGGACTCAATTCATAGTGCTCTGAAAATTACATAGTGCTGATGCTGTTGAGCTGTGAGAGGGAGAGGTGGGCATGGGGGGACCCTGCTGCTCTTTTGGAAACTGGCTTTTAAACACTAGGTGTTACTGGCTGTGATGAGGTGTGGTCTCTGAAGCTGTCTGTCTGTCTGTCTGTCTGTCTCTAGGTGGACAAGTCTCTGCTGGGCTCAGTGAAGGACAGCATCGTGCAGGGCTTCCAGTGGGGGACCAGGGAAGGGCCCCTCTGTGATGAATGTAAGTGGGACCTGTGGGGAAATTGAGATGATGAGAGTGGTTAAATTCTTCCATCTCTCAGCATTCAGGTGTCCCAGGCTAGGCTGGGCTTGGAGCAGCCTGGTCTAGTGGAAGGTGTCCCTGCCCATGGCAAGGAGTTGGACTAGATCAGCTTTGAGGCTCCTTCCAGCCCGAATCACTCCATGATTCTGTGATCTGCAGGCTTCTGATGTGGTCATGCATTCCCTGCTGGAATTAAATTTAGGAGAGCTGCTGGTGGCTCTGGGCATCTGGGGACATGTTTGGTGCTGGCAGAGGACGTCCCCCGGGGTGACTGGCTGTCATTTCTCCCTTGGCAGTGATCCGCAATGTGAAGTTCAAGATCCTGGACGCGGTGATTGCTCAGGAGCCCTTGCACCGGGGCGGGGGGCAGATCATCCCCACGGCCCGCAGGGTGGTCTACTCTGCCTTCCTCATGGTGAGGTTTGCCCCAGGGGGCACAGGCTCATTCACCCAGCAATGTCTGCAGGCCCCTGTGGGCTGGCACACCATCCTGCAGGCCTGTGTTCCAGCCTGGATGGAAACTGCTGTGCATCTGCTTGCTCTCCCCTTCCTGCTCCTGCTGGGCTTGCTGGGAAGGGTGGGTATGGGAGGGGGAGGTGTGTGACTCATGCTCACAGGGAGAAAAGGTCCTTTCAGTGTTTGTGATGTTGGTTTGGGCAGCCATGGGGCAGATCAGGGTTTGACCAGAGAACTTGAGCTGTGCTGGTGCTGCAGGAGGCTCAGTGGCTCATGTCCCTGTCCCCTCACAGGCCACCCCTCGCCTGATGGAGCCCTACTACTTTGTGGAGGTCCAGGCTCCTGCTGACTGCGTGTCTGCCGTGTACACGGTGCTGGCCCGCCGCAGGTGAGCTGCTCCTGCTGCCAGCACTGGGCTGTGCAGAGCAGCAGTGCTGGGGTCTGGGCTGCTGGAGAGTTCCACAGCCCTGGCACTGCTGCAGAGGGTGAAGTCTGAATGAAGTGACAGTTGGAAGCTTCCTGACTGATCCTGGCCCCCAGCAGTGTGGGAGGGATGTTCAGGGTCACACACAGCCTTTGGGTTGTGCCTGGTTCTTCCTGAGTGTCAGACAGGAGAATGTACAAAGCACTGTGCTCAGCCCTGGGGACAGGAGGGACTTGGACCTTCTTCAGTGGCTCCAGACAAGGCCAGGAAGATGTTCAGGGGGCTGGAGCCACTTCCTGTGAAAATGGGTTGGAGATCTGGGATGGTTCAACCTGGAGAAGAGAAGGCTCCAGGGAAACCTTAGGGTCCTTCTAATGCCTGAAGGGGCTCCAAGAGAGCTGGACAAGGGCCTGGAGTGCCAAGACAAGGGGGAGTGGCTTCCCACTGCTAAGAACAGGGTTAGATGGGGTATTGGGAAGAAATTTTTTGGTTGTGAGGGTGGGCAGGCCCTGGCACAGGGTGCCCAGAGCAGCTGTGGCTGCCCCTGGATCCCTGGAAGGCCAGGTTGGGCAGGAGCAACCTGGGATGGTGGAAGGTGTCCCTGCCCATGCTAGAGGAGGTGGAACTGTGTGGGGTTCTAGGTCCCTTCCCACCAGAGCAGTCCATATTTCTGGCACACTTAGGAAGGCTGATCCTTTGACACATTTGCAGAGGCCACGTGACACAGGATGCTCCAATTCCAGGCTCTCCCCTCTACACCATCAAAGCCTTCATCCCAGCCATTGATTCCTTTGGGTTTGAGACAGACTTGAGGACCCACACACAGGGACAAGCCTTCTCTCTTTCTGTGTTCCACCACTGGCAGGTGAGTCCATGCCTTGGAGAGATGGGCAAGAGGGACAGGTAGGATCAGGCACCAGGTAGGTGCTCTCAGTGCCACAGCTCCAACAGAGCAGGAAAGCTCTGGAGAACATCCTCAGAGGATTTTGGGAAGGCTTTGTGCACCAGCTGTTCCATCTCTGCCAGGGCTTCCTTCTAAGTCCCATCACTCCCAGCCCTAGTGAGGAAGCCCTGGAAGCTGCTGCTGGCTGAGTGTCTAGGTCCTGCAGTGCCTGGGGAGAGAACATTCCCCCTGGAAGGAGGGAAACTGTTTGGGTTCACTTCATGCTCTGCAGCCTGGGCAGCAGAAGTCTTAGAGTGGGGCTTGGACTCACTGATCTGCCATAGGAAGTTTGATCTCTGGCACACTTCAGCTTTGCCTCTCAGAGGTGGTGGTTTAAACCTGTAGGAAACAAAGTTTGGGACAAAATACTGTTCTCTGGCCACTTCTGTGTCTGGGGCAGATCAGGTCCTGTGGGAGCCACAGCTGTGAGGTGCACAGTGGTTTGAGGTACAGCTTTATGAGAGCAGCAGCTGCAGTCTGAGCCCTGGCCTGTAAAGGATGTGTCAAAGCCCAAGGCTCAGCTCTGACACAATAAGTGTGCTTGGTTTGTGGAGGGCTTGTGCTGACCAGGACTTGCATGGGTTGTTGTGTTAGGAGGTGTTCAGTACTTGCAGTACTCCCTGAGGAAGGGACATGTTCTTGGCTCGGATTTCCAGCACTGTGTTACTGACTTCTCACAGGCATGATCACCAGCAGTGACATGAGTTTGTGTGCCAGGAGAGCAGAAGGGGTGGTGGGGTGTCTGTGGGACCCAGGGATGTTTCCTGTTGCAGTTGGGGTCTCCAGGAGGTTGCACCAGCCCCAGCATCACGCTCACATCCTGGTGCTGTGTTTCAGATTGTGCCTGGTGACCCCTTGGACAAGAGCATCGTCATCCGGCCGCTGGAGCCGCAGCCAGCCCCACACCTGGCCAGGGAGTTCATGATCAAGACCAGGCGTAGGAAGGTACATCTGGGACAAATCCCTGTACTGTCCCTCTGTCCCAGCAGCTGAGCTGGGACAGTGTTGTCCCTTGGGGTGCCACAACCCCTCTGTGTTCCCAGAGTGATCTGATGTCCTTTGTGCCCCAGGACTTCCCCCATGCTGCCTGTCAGAGCAGGTCAGTCCCATCAGTGACTCCAGCCCAAAACAGGATCCTGGGGCCTCTGCTGAGCCCTGCTCCCTCCCCTGCCCCTCTGACCCCTCAGTGGCCTGGTGTAGCCCCCTTGTCCAGCAGAAACAGCAGGAACTGGTTTCTATGCTGATTAAGTGAGCTGAGGGGCTGCAGAGGGAGCAGAGACAGTCAAGCTCCCCTGTGGGGAGCAGTGAGCTGGTAGATGTGCTCAGCAGCAGGAGCCACTTGTGTGCAGGTTCCTGAGGGGTGTTAAATGCCTTCAGGCATCTGAAATTTGTCTTACTGTGGGACACAAGGTCTCTTCAGTGGGTTCTCTGGGCAGTGGCTGTGGAGAGTAACCCTGGCTTTGTGTTACCCTGCAGGGCCTGAGTGAGGACGTGAGCATCAGCAAGTTCTTCGATGACCCCATGTTGCTGGAGCTGGCCAAGCAAGATGTCGTTCTCAACTACCCCATGTGAACCTGCTGCCCTGGCATGGGGGCTGAGCCAAGCCCTGGCCAGCACCTGCTGGTCCTTCCCCATCCCTGCTTGCCCAGCCCTTGCTCCTGGAGGCTCAGGGCAGGCAGGGAGCTGCTCCTCAGTCACTTCCATGGCTGTAGAAGTCTCTATGGACCAATTGTGGGCATTCTCCATATGGGGAGCAGCCCACACCCAGAACCCTGATCCATTTTGAGTTACTAGTCTCCAGCTGCTATTGCCTCCAGCAAGGTTTTCCCTTTGGATAGGCTCTTCCAGCACACAGAGCTGAGCAGTGTCAATATGGATTCCTGAGGACTGGGCCTCAACTGTGTCAAGCATTTCAGGCAGCTGAGAAAGGGGGAATGCTGGGGGGTCAGTGCTTTACCAGCCTCCCCAGGTGGAGAGATGAGTGTGGCTTTGACCTTTTTGTACCCCTTTTTTGAACCCTTGTAAACGTTTAGTACAAACTTCCAGGCTGGGTTTAGTCTGATTGTGCCCAGACATGGCAGTATTGGGGGAGGCTCTGCTTTCCCAGTGTTTCCAGTACACACTGACAGGATTTCTCCCATCCTCAGCCCCAGTTCCCCCTTGTCAGCACTGTACCACTCCCAAGGACTCCCTGTCTCCCAGCTATCCCACTCCTGCCTGTGGTAGTGAATGGACCAGCAAGCCTAGGCCTATTTTTTTTTCCTTTCTCGCTCAGTCTTTCCAAGTTTTCAGGGATTTTGTCAGCTGCTCATCCTCTAAGAGGTTTTTGGTGTTCCCTCTCCACTCCCCTGCTCTGTCTCTCTCTCTGAACTCTGCCCCAGTTCTGTCCCAAGTCTGTGCTGTGGAACCAGGCTGATTTACATCTCCTGGGGACATTCCTGCCCTCCCTGTCCCCTGGCTGCCCCCAGCCTGAGCTGGCCTGGCCCTGCCCTGATGCTGCTGTGCCAAGTTTGGCTCTGGCAGACTTGTTCATCCCAGTGGGACTCCTGGGAACCTGTCCCAGAGCATCCCTGTGCTTGGAGGGGCTTGGGATGGCCCTGGGGCATCAGCACAGGGGGAGCAGAGGGTAAAGCCAAGGACAGCTTCCTCCTCTGCTCCCAAAACCTGCCAGCTGCTGGTGGAAACTGGGAGGCACTGGGCTGACAGAACCATGGGATAGGAAGCAGTCATGAGAAAGCACATCCATCCAGCCCATCAGGTGCTGGCTCTCTGTGGAAACTGGATGTTGTGGGGGATAATTCAGGCCAGGGGAGCATCAAAACCAGGGAGGGGAAGGATTTCCTGTCAGCCACATCCGTATCACCCCCCCGGGTGTGGTGCTGCCCCACCCCATGGCCCAGCAGGAAGGGAAATGCACCATGCTGGGCTCCAGCCCTATCAGCAGGCTCAGCTTTTCCAGGGATGCAGTCCTGGGGCTCCAGCCCTATCAGCAGGCTCAGCTTTTCCAGGGATGCAGTCCTGGGGCTCCAGCTCTGTCACCAGGCTCAGCTTTTCCAGAGATGCAGTCCTGGGGCTCCAGCCCTATCAGCAGGCTCAGCTTTTCCAGGGATGCAGTCCTGGGGCTCCAGCCCTATCAGCAGGCTCAGCTTTTCCAGGGATGCAGTCCTGGGGCTCCAGCTCTGTCACCAGGCTCAGCTTTTCCAGGGATGCAGTCCTGGGGCCCCAGCTCTGTCCCCAGGCTCAGCTTTTCCAGGGATGCAGTCCTGGGGCTCCAGCTCTGTCACCAGGCTCAGCTTTTCCAGAGATGCAGTCCTGGGGCTCCAGCCCTATCAGCAGGCTCAGCTTTTCCAGGGATGCAGTCCTGGGGCCCCAGCTCTGTCCCCAGGCTCAGCCTTTCCTGCCGGGCAGTTCCAGGAGAGTCTCCCTCACCTCCTACATCTGCCCTGGCACTGTGGCCTCACTGATGGCATGTTCCCCGTGTCCTGGGGGAAACTGGGGCTCAATCCTGGCTTGATGCAAGCAGAATGCAACCCTGGCACCCACTGGGCCCCCAGGGACCAGGCCTGGAGCAAACCCCGGGGCTGCAGCAGGATCCGTGTCCGGAGCCTGGCGGAGCTCGGTGCTGCACTGCACGTCCCGGGGCTCGGGGATGGCCCCTGGCTCCGGAGCCGAGCGCTCGGCTGCTCTGGGCGGGTTCATCGTAGGAAGAAGCCATCCATCATCCCAGCCCCGTGCTCTCCGGGGCTGGATACCGGGGCCGGGCGGGGTCCTGGGCACGCCCGCGGGTGGGCATCGCTGCCAGTCGCACCTGCCTTCGGAGAGCAGAGCCCGGGGATCCCTGCAATGCCCAGAAGATCGCCCCGGCTGCGGGCATGGCCCCGGCCGTCACCCCGGAGAGGCCGTGGGAAGGAGCCGGTTCTCACGCAGGCTCTTCCCAGCAGCTGGAAAACGCTGACCCGCAGCGGGGCTGAGAGCCGCAAACCTGAGCTGGGGATTTTCCAGGAAACTGCTCTGCCCTGGGAGCGGGGGCTCTGCGGCCAGCCCCTGACCCCAGCCCGTGACCCCAGGCCCTGCTACGTGGCTGGAAATTCCCCACACAAAGGGATCTGTGCGGGTGCGGGATGCCCCGAGGGATGTGCCTGCCCGGCCGTGGCACAGGTAAACGTGGGGACCAAGTTATGCCATCTGTGACATGAGGTGGTCAGGGCTCAGCTCTGGGACATACCCCGGGGGTGTCATCAGCAATTACTGACCCTGTGTTGACGACCCCCCCCAGTTGTCCCCATCCCCAGGGATTTGGGAGATTCCCACAGAACATGGCACCTTGAGCAGCCATCTCCTCGTGGGATGAGCCCCCATCCTGTCTCCATCCTGCTCCCAGCGACCCTGACTGGAGTCCTGCTTGTCCTGTCCTCATGCCTGTGTTGCTCCCAGTGCCTCCACCCTGGTCCTGGTGTCCCATTCCCACTGTCCCCACCTGCTCCCCGTGTCCCTGTGCCTGTCCTGCTCCTGATTCCTCATCCCACTCTGCTTTGGTCTCCCTGTCTCCATCCTACCCCAGTCCCTGTTCTGCTTCTCAGTGTTCTTGTCCCCACCTTGTTTATGCTCTCTCCATTTCCTTCTTGCTCCTATTGTCCCCATCACCCATTCTGCTCACAGTGCCTCCATAATTTTCCTACTCCCCATGTCCCAATCCCTGGTCCCAGTGTCCTTGTTCCCTTCTTGGTCCCATTGCCCTCATCCTGTCCCTGTTGTTCATCCTGTTTCCACTGTCCCCATCATAGTCCTGCTGCCTGTGTCCCTGACCTCATCCTGCTTGCAGTGCCTGTGTCCCTGTCCTGCTTCTGATTTCCTCATCCCACCCTTCTCCTGTCCCTACACTGCTCCCAGCATCCCTGGTTTCCACTCTGCTCCTGATGTCCCTATCCCCATCCTGCTCCTGTGTACGTGCCCTGCTGCCCACGTCTCTGTTCCCACCCTGCTCATCTTGTCCCTCCCTGACAATGCCCTTGTCCCTGTCCCAGACCTCCACTCTGCTCTTGGTGTCCCTTGTCCCCACCCTGTCCCTGCCCTGTGCTCCGTGTCCCTGTCCCTACCATGTTCCTGATGCCCTCATTCCCATTCTGCTCCAGATGCCCCCATCCCCACACCTGTCCCAGTGTCCCCATCCTGCTCCTGTTCCCACTTTCCCATTCTTGTCCTGCCCCCCATGTGCCTGTATTCATCCTGCTCCCTGTTCCTTGTCCCTGGCTGGCTTCTGATTCCCCATCTCAGCCTGCTCCCAATGTCTCTGGTCCCCTGATGCTTTCATCTTCATCCTGCTCCGGGTGTCCCTGTTCACAGCCCTGCTCCCAGTGCCTCCATTCTTGTCCTGCTCTCCATGTCTCTGTCCCTATCCTGCTTCCCGTGTCCTCCTCATGCCCTTTCTGCTCCTGATGTCCCCATCCCACCCTGCCCCAGTCTGTGTCCAGCTCCCTACGTCCCTGTCCTCATCCTGTTTCCCCATCTTGCTCCCAGTGTCCCCATCACCCATTTTACTCCCAGTGCCTCCATATTTGTCCCACTATGTCCCCATTCCCCTCTCAGCATCTTTGTCCCCTTCTTGTTTCCACTGCCTCCATCCTGCTCCTGGTGTCCACCCACAGCCCTGTTCCCACTGTCCCCATCACTGTCCTGCTCCTTGTGTCCTCGTCCCTGTCCTGCTCCCAGTGCCCCCATTCCACCTTGTTTTGGTCTCCACATCCCTGCCCTGCCCCAGGCCCTGTCCAGCTCCCTATATCCCTGTCCTCATCCTACTCTTGCTATCCCCATCCCCATCTTGCTGTGTGTCCCCATTCTACTCTGCTCCTGTCCCTATTCTGCTCCCAATGTCCCTGTCTCACCCTGTTTGTGGTGTCCTTGTCCACAGCCCTGCTCCAGCGTGCCTCCCTATTCTTGTCCTGCTCCCCATGTTCTGTCCTGCTAAGTGTCCTTGTCCCTATGCCCTGCTGCGTCCCCACCCTGACCCCAGCGCTGTCCTTGTCCCCGTGTCCCCACCCTGACCCCAGTGCAGTGTCCTTGTCTCTGTGTCCCCACCCTGACCCCAGTCCCGTGTCCTTGTCCCTGTGTCCCCACCCTGACCCCAGTGCAGTGTCCTTGTCCCTGTGTCCCCACCCTGACCCGTCTCGTGTCTTTGTTCTCACCCTGACCCCAGTGCAGTGTCCTTGTTCCCAACCTGACCCCAGTGCCGTCTCCTTGTCTCTGTGTCCCCACCCTGACCCCAGTCCCGTGTCCTTGTCCCCATCCCCTGCTGTGTCCCTGACCAAAGTCCCGTATCCCTGTTCCCGTGTCCCGGTCCCGTGTCCCTGTTCCCATGTTCCGGTCCCGCTCCCGGTCCCTTGTCCCTGTTTCCGTGTCTCTGTTCCCGGTCCCAGTCCCGTGTCCCTGTCCCCGTGTCCCCGTTCCCGTGTTCCGGTCCCGGTCCCGCTCCGTTCGCTCCCGCCCGCCCGGTCCCTCGGTCCCGCTCCGTTCGCTCCCGCCCGCCCGGTCCCTCGGTCCCGTGTCCCAGTCCCGTGTCCCTGTCCCGGTCCCTGTTCCCGTGTCCCGTGTCCCTGTCCCTGTTCCCGTTCCCGGTCCCGGTCCCGCTCCGTTCGCTCCCGCCCGCCCGGTCCCTCGGTCCCGTGTCCCAGTCTCGTGTCCCTGTCCCTGTTCCCGTGTCCCTGTCCCTGTCCCTGTCCCTGTCCCTGCTCCCGGTCCCGGTCCCGCTCCGTTCGCTCCCGCCCGCCCGGTCCCTCGGTCCCGCCCGCCCCGGCCCGCGCGCGCTGAGGGGGCTCCGCGCATGCGCCCCGCGCCCCCCGCCCGGGCTCGGCGGCCGAGGGGCCCCGGCGCCGCCACGGGCCGGACCCGGTGAGTGGGGGCTGAGGGCGCGGCGGGACCGGGCCGGGCCGGGCGGGGGCCTGAGGGCACCGAGCGGCGCCCCCGAGGGGCCGGAGCCGCTGGGGACGGCGGGAGGCTGGGGGGACCGAGCGGCCGTTCCGGGGGCACCGGGAGGCGGGAGCCCGGGCCCCGGGGGGACTGAGCCGCGGCGGGCTGAGGGAGGCGGGAGCCCGGCGGGACCGAGCCGGGCGCTCCGGGGCGATCCGGAGGCGCCGGGATGAGCCGGGCGCACTCCGACGGGAGGGGCCGGTGTCACCCCCCGAGTCCCCGCGTCCTCCCCGTTCCCCGCTGCCCCCGCGCTCCGGGACGGGCCTCTCCGGGCTGTTCAACCCGAGGGAAGGGCTGCCTGAAGGGCTTTCCCCGGCGGGCGCCGGGGGCCGGCCCGCGGCTGCACCTCGGTGATGAGCGGAGCGCTGCCCGCGCCGCCGAGCGCGGGAACGGAGCGATCGCACCGCAGACGCCACCTGTGTCACCTCCGTGCCCAGCCTGCCCTCCCGTGTCATCGCCGTGCCCACCTATCCTCCCGTGTCACCCCCGTGCTCACCTGTCCTCCCGTGTCACCCCCGTGCCCACCTCCCCTCTGGTGTCACCTCCGTGTCACCCCCGTGCCCACCTGTCCTCCCGTGTCACCCCCGTGCTCACCTCCCCTCCGTGTCACACCCGTGTCACCCCCTTGCCCATCTGTCCTCCTGTGTCACCCCCGTGCTCACCTCCCCTCCGTGTCACACCCGTGTCACCCCCGTGCCCATCTGTCCTCCTGTGTCACCCCCGTGCCCACCTCCCGTCCCGTGTCACCCCCATGCTCACCTCCTCTCCGTGTCACACCCGTGTCACTCCCGTGCCCATCTGTCCTCCTGTGTCACCCCCGTGCTCACCTCCCCTCCGTGTCACACCCGTGTCACTCCCGTGCCCATCTCCCCTCTGTGTCACCCCCGTGCCCATCTCCCGTGTCACTCCCGTGCCCATCTTCCCTCTGTGTCACTCCCGTGCCCATCTCCTCTCCGTGTCCACCCCCGTGCCAATCTCCCCTCCGTGTCCACCCCCGTGCCAATCTCCCCTCCCGTGTCACTCCCGTGCCCATCTGTCCTCCCGTGTCACCCCCGTGCCCCTCCCGGCTCCGGGCAGGACGGGGCTCACAGATCCCCCAGTGTTGGCTGCTGCAGCTCCAGCACAGACCCTGAAGCAGCAGCTCCTGCTCAGAATTCCTTGCCCGGATAAACCTGAAGGTTCATAACGCCGAGCCAGCCCTGCCTGGAGCTGAGGGGCCGCAGCCGTGCGATTGGCATTGCTGGAGGGAACACCTCTGCAGCTCCAGCAGTGTGTGCACACAGCTCTCAGGCACGTTCGTGGTGGGATTGCTGGGGGTGTCCTGTGCAGAGCCCTCGTTGGGCTTGATGACCTTGTGTGTCCCTTCTCACTGAGGACATTCCGTGATTCTCTGTGCTTGACTCAGATTCGGAGCACGATGAGAAGAATCCTGCTCTTTTATCAGGTGAAAGTTTTGGTGTCCGTTGGGCCTTTCACCCAGCGTCATAAAATTTCACAAGAATGACATTTGTGCAGCTATTTTTACTGGCCTTTTAAAGCCAATTCTCATTTCTGTTAGTAGGAATTAGTCCTGACACTTTCTGGTCGGTGTGACCTTCCTTCCCAGTGAAGTGCTGATTTTGTTCCACCGTCAAATTAATTGCAAATAGGAGATAGTTGATAGGGATTAATTAGGGCATGGATGTGCTGTATGGATTCTGGAGCAACAGTTGGTACCACCGGGTTCTAATTTTTCATTGGGTGTTTGGTTGGTATTTGGAAATGAGGGAGAGAGCAAAATCCTTCTGTCTGACAGACCGTTGATTTTTGTTATTATTTCCATGTCTCCTGCGTGCTCGAAGTCAAGGATAATTGGTTAAGAAAAACCCCAAACTGTCCCTTCCTGTTAGAAATCTATGTCCCGGGGATGTTCAATGAACCAGCTGTCAGTGCAGTTACCAAACCCTCCCTTCTCCAGGTCATTTAAGGGAAAAAGTTGTTTTCTGTCAAGACTCTTGTTTAGGAAAATGCAAGGTGCCCTTCTCGGTATTTTTGGTGCTTTCCAAGTCTGTTCCGAAGTTGTGCTTGTGCTTTAATGAGAGAGCAGGTCAGCTGGGCGCTGGGAAGGGGATAGGTACCGAGTTTAAAAGGGAATGTGAGCCTTGTGCTGTTTGACTGCGAGGGCAGGTCCTGGGTCTGCAGCAGTGCTTGCGTTGACTCGGGCACTTCCGCAGCTCCGGGAGCTGTGCGGTCACTGCTGGCTCGGGGGGGGTGGGCTGGGCTGTCACACGTTCCGGTGTCTGGCGAGTGCACCGGGAGCTGCAGCGAGGGGCTGCTCCGCAGTGGCACCGAGGTGCCCGGGGCTCTGCCCTGCCTGCGGGCCTGGAGGCGGCCAGGTAAGAGCTGCGGGCTGGGCTGGGCTGGGCTGGGCGTGGGGTCTGCCCTGGGAGCCTTTCTCTGCCTTCTTCCAAGAGAACAGCCCTTTGCAGGGTATTTCTCCAGAATCAGGAACTTATCTAACATTTCCAAATTGAAATGCCGGCGCATGGGACAGTGCAGGAGCACGGTGACACATCCCTTTGGAGGTTTCACATCACTTGAAACTTGTTTTACAAGAGCGTCTATGTTTTTTGAACTCTGTTGGAAACACGACCAGCTGCTCCTTGGGGTTTGTCACCCAGCACCTCTTGTCCTTTTGAAATGGTTTAGTTTAGTTCGAGTGATGAAAAGTTATTAAAAATATTTTGCTAACAAACTGTCCTTACCAAAGGGTTTAACTGCCTTAGTGCTTTTTGACTAGATTTTGTTTGTCCTACCGTTGATGGAGGGGACTATTGAGTTATTGCTAATCAAAACATTCCCTTTTACAAATGTGTTACCTTAATTTATACAACAATATTACAATTTTGGAGTTTTTTTAAAAGCAACTCACAGGTCTGAATGCAAGATTCTAGACAAGGAATTGTCATGAAATATCTCTTTTCTGGATGTGTTCTATCCTTAATCCTTCTTTAAGGACTATTTTTGCCCCTCACTTCAAAGCAAACACCTAACTCATCACAGATAACGTGCAAGTGATGCAAATACTGGTAAATAGCTGGAAAATTTGGGACAAGGACTGAGAGCACAGTGCTTGCTTTGAGGAAGGCAGAGAGGAGCCCCAAGACAATTGGGAATGTGCAGAAGATGAGGAATTCCAGGGGTCCAAGCCCTCGGTAGGAGGAAAGTTAAAACTCAGATGTTGGGCAAATTGAGACCAATTTAAAGAATTTAGCAAATATTTTGGTACACCCCAGAGAGTTTTAATTATAGGCATAGTTTTTCTAAAGAATTCTGTGGTTCTAAAGGTAATTGGTGTGGAAATTATATTGTTTAAGTGAAACTTCATCTTTAAAAGTCTTCTCTGGGCTTGGATGGTTCTAGAGTTTACAAGGAAAAAATTTTATAATCTGTGGAATCTAATCACTGATGGAGAGTTTGTGATGAATTTTAATACCTAAATTTCTTCTTAATTTGCTGACTGCCAGCAACTTCTGTGAGTCAAAAAAATCCCCAAACTTTCCTTACCCACCACTTTTGCCAAGGAAAGGATGAGATGCAGTGCCTGAGGTGCACCTAGGTGTGATCCAGGCACTTAGGACCAACAGAGCAGCCTAGTTAGGATTTGGATAAAGCAGAAAGTGCCTTCCTTGGGTGTGTTAAGGACTGGGTCAGTGAAAATCCAGTGCCTTGGTGTTTCTCTGGGGACGTGGAGCCGGGGAAAGCGGAGCCCAGGGCTCGGCGGTGCCGCTGCCGCCCGTTCCTGTCCCGGAGCGGGCAGTGCTGGGGAGATTTCCATGGAGCTGCTGCAGCACCGCCAGTGTCAGCCCACACCTGCTTGCTGGGGGCATTGGGGTGGTTTGTGCTCACTGGCACCTGCAAGGGGCTGCTGGCTGAGGGAAGAAGTGGTGGAATCAGGAGTTGGACTGGGGTGATCCTTGTGGGTGTTTTCCAGCTCAGGATATTCTGTGATTCTCAGAAACCAGGCTGCAGCCTCACCGCCAGCCTGGAGCTGGGGGCAGAGGGGGCTGATCTTGTGGCTCTTTCCTTACACCACTTAAGAGTTTCAGAATTTTTTTTAAACATGGGAATCACAAGGAGTGTTGCCTTGTACGAGGTGCCTGTTTCGTGCCTCACGCTTCCTGCTGGGACGTTCAGGGTTCTCTGAACCCCAGTGGAACTCGGACGAGGGTAGCGATCATTAAACACTTGGAGTTAAACCCTGTGGATAATGGTCCCCTTTGTTGTCGCTCCCGGGGGATGGGCGCTGCTGCCTCATTAGGGGGAAGGTGATCCTTTGCTCCCACCCTGCTTCCAGCCTTTGTGTTCTGTGCTGCCACTCCACAGGGTTGACTTGTGCTCCAGATTTATGTATTTTTAATCTGCTCAATAGGAAGCAAATTATTGCCATTAAAAAAGTTCCATTCCTATTCCCTGATTTTTATGGTAGCTCTGCTTTGTCCCTGCTGACCTGTGCAGGGAAGCACATTCCTGCCCAGCAGGATGGGAGATTCCCTGAGTTACAGATGGTCCCTGGACCCTGCTGCCAGCCCCTCACCTCTGGGTGCCCTGCTTTGGAACAGAGTGAGGGTTTTATTGCAGGAGCCCCTGGCATTTATCAGTGTTTCCAGCTGCTCTCCACACTTCCCCCGAGCAGCAGGAGTGCAATTCCACTGTCCCGTGTTTGTGCCATGGAATAACAGGCTGTGCTTTTTATTGACTCAAGTGAGGGTTAATAATGGTCAAATTGTATTAAACCACATTTCATTTGCTGAGTTCAGTATTGCTCAATACCTAAATCTTGCTCTTGAAAAAACCCATGTTTTTCAAATGTCAAAATCACCAAATTTCCCATTCACTGCCCATTCTTGGTCCTGGTTTTGGGAGGCTCGTTGCTTTCCATTAAAAGCTACAAAAAGGAACTTATCTTCAAAATGCTTCTTGGAGGGAAAAGGGCAATGTTAGCATTTCCTTTTCTGACCTCCTCATACCATAAATATGAATTGTTATCGCTGCTCGGGTAGTGACACACAGTTCTTCCCATATTCAGGACTGTCTGCAAGATCTGGTTGGGGTTTTAAAAAAATTGACTTTGTTCTGGTGTAAAATGAAGATTTAAGGTGAAAGTTCCTAGATGTGGTGTGGGATAATTGACATACACAATGTGTGGCTGGGCAGTTGTGATCTTACTGGTGATTCCTGGTGAAGGAAATACTGAGAATGCCAAATACTGGAGCAAAAAGGAATTCCTTTTACCTCTGCAAACACAGAGAACTTGGTTTCATACCTCAGTACTGCCCAGTAATTCCTCAATGATTCTGGTTCAAGGAAGAACATGATTCTGTTTCGAAGCAGAACCCAGGGCTTTAAGCAATAACACAAGTTACAAGGTTTTCTAACTATAAATAAAAATCTATATTTGGAAAAAACAAATAGTGTATTTATGGACAAAACTGTATTAAAGGAAGTGTGATGGAAAAATTGAGTCAGATGAGCTGATGTATGAGGCATTTCCCTCTGGAGTCATTGGGCTGAAAAATGTTTTATATGCCTAAACTTGAACAGATGCTTCAGCACACACACACAGAGTCCTCCCCCGGTTCTATTAGCAGTTCTGCTCATACCACTGTGATTAATTCCCAGACCAGCCTAGTTTAGGCTCTTTTCCGGGGGCTTGGGGGTATTTCAAGATCATCCAGGTACTTAAGCCATGCCTAGCTGTAAATAAGTGAGCAGCCCGGATTATTAGCGGGATTTGTTTCAAGCTTTGCATTAGGCATGTGCTTAAATGACTCACTGAGCTGGGATTTACATTTTTACATGAGAGTGAAGGATTTCTCTCTTACCTTGCCTAGATGGAAATCGGTGGAGTCAGCCAGCTTTTTGCCTAAACAAGTCCATGAAACCAGCTTTGGGCTCTCACAGTTATTAGTTCCAGCTTTTTAGTTACAAATTTGTCAGAAAACGAGTCTGAGTGTGCATGCCTGACCTCGATTGAGATACTGAGGAGGATTGAGGGAAGGAGGGAGGGAGGGAGGCATCCATATGGATGACCAGCAGATTGTGCCTCGCGTCCTTTCCATGCGAATGTCGCGGTCGGTGGCGCTGGGGGAGGCTGACAGCTGCACTGGGTGGTTTTCCATCGAGCCCCTGCTCTGGTGCCCTGTTAATCTGCTGTCCTGGGGTGCAGTGTGTGCACAATGCTCAGCATTCCCTCCTCTGAACAAACATCCCCAAAGCCTTCCCCAAAAAGTGCCACGTCTTGGGGATGCTGCTGTCCACTCTGCTTTTCTGAGTGGACATTTCTGCATTCTGAAGGAAAGTAGAAAAATGACTTCTGGGTCTAAACGTGGGTCTGGCTGTGGTGTGCCTCGGGAATGCAGCTCCTGCAGGATGAGGGATGATGCTGGTGGCAGCAGGGGATGGAGCTGCTGCCCGCGGTGACATCCCGGCATGAGTGGTGCAGCCCTGCCAGACTCAGAACGAGCCATTGCCTGTGAAGTTCTGTATCTCTCTCTTGCTTAAAATAGTCAAGAGCCTGGAAGGGTGATTGTATGTCTTGTGTGTGCCCATGTTCCCCTGAGGGGGAGTTTTGACTCCTTGTTAACTCCTGGAAGCCTGGCTCTGCTGTGGGTTCAGGGACAGCGATGACAGCCGGTGCTGCAGAGTGCTGAGGTTAGAGCTGTGTCTGTGGGCAGGCAAGGGGGTGGCTGTAGGTTGTGCTCATGGGGCTGGCCTAGGTGTCAGTACCTTTTTTAATGGCATAAAATTAAAATAGTTAAATTCCTAATGTGTCCTGCTGGTGTGCTGCCCTTCATGCAGCATGTCATCCTGAAAATCTAAAAATCTTCTGATTCTCGTGGTAAACACTGAAGTAGTTGAGAAATGACTAAATTTTACTTGTAGCAGATTTATTCACAGGAGTTACTCAGCTGCTGCTCAGATATGGAGTTAAACTATTTTGAAATGAGAAGAATTTTCATGGTGCAAACTGTGATTCCTGAGATATTATAAAGCAAAATAAAATTGAAGTGTTTGGGAGGAAGCACACGGCGATCTTCCACGGAGCCATATGGAAATTATCTTTATTCCTTGGTTCGTGTGTAGTCTTTGCTCCTTCTGGAGCTGCCTTGGAGCCTTCTCCTCAGTGCCATCCCCAGCTTGGTTTGTATTCCTTGCCTGCTCTTGCTCTCTTTGCAATCTGTGACCAGGCTGTATTGATCGGGTGTCTGCAGAATGCGATTCCCTGCAGGGTTGTGCTGGAGAGCCGTGGACAGAAATAAATCATCTCTGCCCTTCAGGTGTTCTGATTGCCTGGGATCGTCTGGCACATACAGAATTCCAGGGGGCTGGAACTGAGCAGTGATTAACAGCCCCATGTATCAATTCTGTTCCCTTTGCCATCTGCTGGTGCCTCTCTTTCAGCTGCTTCGTGGAGGGGCTTTTTCCCCAACCCCTGGAGCCACTTGCTGCTGGCTCCTTTGGAGCAGCCATGTGGATCAGATGGAATCTTGCCTGCTCCAGAGTCCTGTTTGTGACCTGCCCCATGTGGGGCTGCAGCAGAGCATGGGAGAAGCTCTGGGCTCTCTCAGCATGTGACTGCTTTGTGCCTAGACTCACCCTTGCCTGAGGCACTGCTCTGCCTTTCAGTTTTTGAGGGGTTTTCCTTCTCCAGGCTGCTACAGGTGTCACAGCTCCCTGCCTGTTTCCTCCCTCAGCCTTCTTGCATTTTTTTACTGTCCTTCCCCCACCAGCCACTCCATACCTCTTCTCCAAGCTCCTTCTGTTCTCTGTTTCCATGACAGGAGCTGGCCAGAGTGAGCAGAGCCACACTCCATGGGTGAGCCATGGGTGAGCCATGGGCACTCAGGGGACAGGGCAGCATGTCCTGGGTGTGCCTCTGACTCTGAAATGCTGTTTTGGGGCTGTGCTGAGCAGTGCCAGAGCATTTACAAGCAGCCTGACAGCCCCAAGATCTCCTGCTTGCTGAGGCCATCTCAGGGCATATCTATTTTTAGGTGAAATTGAGATTTATTTGTTTTATTCAATGTATGCATCACTTTATCCATGTGGAATTCCATCTGCCATTTTATTTCCAGGTTGCATAGACTCATATGGTCCCTGTGCTGTTCTTCATGGTTGCTTATCCACCTCCCCTTGAATATTTCCATCAGGATCCTGGGTCACATCCAGGCAGTGTCCCAGTCTGGCACAGGTCCCAGCCTCTCCCTGTGACCCCTGCTCTGACTTCCCTCCTTGCAGGAAATGACTGTTTACTCCTATTCCCTTGTCTCCCACCCAGTTGTCTCTCCATACAGGGACAGTCCTTTTGCAGCCCCTTTTGGGGTCCCTACAGGAAGCCTCAGATGAGAGAGACTCGCAGAGGTTAAGACCCAGAAGATCTGGAGCCCTCTGTGGGGCTGGAAGTGCCTCTCCAGAAGCCACACTGACTTTTCCCCTGGTTCATTGTATTTGTACAGATAATCAATGCCCACTAATTTGGCTCTGTGTCCTTAGTCCTGTGTGAATGTTGGGTTTGGAGAACTACACTTTTCCAGGATTTTCTTCACAACCCCTGTTTTGCAGAGCTGACATGGCAGTTACTTCCCTGTCCCAAGACAATTTTAGGAATGGCTGTAGTCAGGCTGGGGTCCATCTCCCTGCTCCCTTAATCCATCCAGCCCTCCCTGCTGGGACTCCTCAGTTTGGCTCTTTGCTCTGTAACCTTCCCCCAGTCCCTGCAGTGGGAACCAGTTTCCCAGTGAGTCTCTGGGGAAAGGGCTGGCAAAGAGCCTGGAGCTGTTCCTGGTGCTGTGAGTTGTGTGTAAAGGAGTCACATCATTTTCCCTGGATGGGTTTTTCATCCCTTTTAGTGACATTGAAGCTGAGCCTGTTTCTGATGGTGGGTTTCTGCATGGTCAAGATGCAGGTGGGACTCTGAAGTGGGAATGGTCTGAGGGTTGGAACAGCTTTGCTCTGGAGATGGGCTGGGAGACCTGGGGGTGTTCAGCTGGAGAGCAGAATGCTCTGAGGAGACTTCACTGGAGCCTTTCAGCTTATAAAGGGGCTTAGAAATAAAACGGGGATTTTTTACCAGTGACAGGACAAGGGACAACGCTTCTAAACGGAGAGATGGCAGGGTTAGATGGGACATAAAAATGAAATATTTTACCATGATAGGGATGAGGCCCTGGCACAGGTTGCCCAGAGCAGCTGTGGCTGCCCTGGATCCCTGGAAGTGTCCAAGGCCAGGTTGGAGCAGCCTGGGATAGTGGAAGGTGTCCCTGCCCGTGGCAGGAGGAGGAACAAGATGGGCTTTAAGTCCCTTCCAACACAAACCAGTCTGTGACTGTGCTTGGCAGTGTGGGTGCCATTGCCTTAGTGGTTCCTTATCAGGAGTGATCTTATCTGCAGCTAATTGCCCTTTGTGAGAGTGAACGAGCTGTGATACAGCAGCTGCTCAATTACCCTTTGTCTAAGAGTGGTTTTGCTGGGCTCTCTTGGGAAGTGGCCCAGCCCTTGTGCATTCCCTCCATGCCAAGTAGAGGTGGTCTGCTGGCTCCTGGTTGGAGCTTGAGGAGAGCACTACAGAGCAAGCATGAAGTTCACTCAGTGACTAACAAGATGGCACCAGCCTCCTAAAATCTTGGAAGCAGGAAGCTGGGAGAAGCTTGGCACTGTCACCCTGACCGCAGCTGTGGCTGCAGTGTCTCAGCGGGGTGTTCCTGCCTCCAGCAGCCCCACAGCCCAGTACACACCATCCCTGGTCCCCTTGCTGCTCCCCTGGCAAGTCTCATGCCTGGCTTAGCACTGGGGAGGCTGATCTGCCTTCAATTTGCTGCTAATTGTCCCAATCGGTGTCGATAATAAGTCAGATAAAATCCTTGGCCATGGGAAGCAGTCAGGTGGAAAAACTGACCCGTCTGCCACTGTGTGCTTGGTGCAGCGTGCCTGTCACTGGGAAAAGAGCTCCTGGCCTCCTTTCATGAAGCAGGAGTTATTTCCAGCTGTTCTCAGGGGGAAAAGCCCCAGTTGGTGTGTGTGTTTCCCAGCTGGAGTGATGGAGCATAGGGAGTTCAGTGCTTCAGGTCTCTTCCCAAGGGAGTCTCAAAGCATTCAGGTCTTTCAGAAAAGGACAGTTTTATGTTTCTTACTTCATTACAGGAATTTTTTTCAACAAATAAGTCAGTGAATCTATGTGCATATTTATATTCTAAATTTTATCTTTGGCAAAATAAAACTGTTAAGACTCCTGTTGAACTCAAGCTGGAGTAACATTTTAATGCCAGTATGGCAATCTGCTGCCTTACTCTGCTCCTTGTCTCAGAATAAACTGTGTAAAACCAACTTTATTGAAACAAAACTTCAGCTGTTTCTGTGGTTTATCAGCACTTGGGAGAAGTTGAAGCAGCAGTAGAGTGAGTGAGGTGCTGGCTTGTTGTGACCTGTTCCCTGGCAAGGTGCTGTCCTTGGCTGTCCATCCCAACACCATCCCCATGGACTGTTGTGCCATTTGGCACAGCTGGCTGCTGTCCTGCTCAGCTTGCTGCTCTCCACCTGGGGAGATGCAGGGTTGGGTGAAGTCACAGGGGGCTGCAAGGCTCTCTGCTCCTCTGTGTCCCAGCACAGGAACAATCCAGGCCCAGTTGAGCAGAGGTGTTCCAAGTACTGGGTGGCCTGAAAGCACCAGCATGGCAGGCAGGGTCTGGAGTGGTGAGGTTTGGTTTGGAGTGCCTCCTCTGCCTCTGAACATGCTTCCCTCTCTGCAGAGCTGCAGTTGTAGAAAACGTGATGTGGATTTGGTGGAGCTGTAGGTTGAGGCAGTGGCTCCCACTAGACCAGCTAGAGCTGGGGAATCAAACTCTTTTTTTTGAATGTGGGTCACAGAGAAGCAGCTGCTGTGCTGCAGGATGGGTGACTGGGGACGTTGTGGCAGACTGTGTCGGGGTGTGTGGTATCTGTTTCATGTACAAGCTGTTCATGGTAGTTTTTGAGGCTTATCTATGAAGCAAACACTGTTGTAGTTTCTCTTGACTGTCATAAGATGGTGGTGGGAGCATTAGGTGTTTGTCCCCACCCGACTGCCTCCCGCTCAGCCAGTGAGAGCCTTTGATTCTGATCTACAGGAGCCGACAGAATTGCTCTCTTTTGGCTTCTCTCTCCTTTCCTGAAATGGCCGTGAGAGTGATATTTGGGTCAGCTGCTCCCAGTGTGTCATTTTCTTCTGACACTCATCCCTCTGAGCACAGAGGAGGAGCCCCAGGGAAGTGCTGTGGAGCTGCTGGCTGCACTGGAATTGGGTGTAGTTAAAGGGGTGCTGTGGTTATTGGAATTGCTGATCACATCGGGGCAGGGCAATCTCTCTGATGCCTGACTGGATGGGATTGAGGATGGCCTTCCCCAGAGAGCTGGAGAGATGCAGGTAAGCACATGGATGCTGCAGCCTGGCCAGAGGCAGGGCCTGTCCCTCAGTGCTGCTGGGGATGCAGTGCCCAGAGGGTCTGTGTGCTCTTCCCTTGGGACCCTTGTGGGTCTGCCTGGGAACAGGATTGTTCCTTCTTGTCTCAGTGCAGTGCTTGGGGCCGTGGTCTGAGGTTTTGGGTGGGCCCAGGTGCTGCTGTTCCCTGGGTGTCCCAGGTGGCTTTGCATAGTCTGGGCTCTGCTAAACCCTGGGTGCAGCACTGAGGGGCAGTGCTGGTGCTGGGCCTGCCCACACAGGCAGAGTTTGCAGCAGGACACTGCCTTTCCCTTTTCCCTTTTCCCTTTCCCTTTTTCCCTTTCCCTTTCTTTTTTCCCTTTCCCTTTCCCTTGTCCCTTTTCCCCTTTCCCTTTTCCCTTTTCCCTTTTCCCTTTTCCCTTGTCCCTTTCCCTTTCCCCTTTCCCTCTTTCCCTTCTTTCCCTTTCCCTTTCCCTTTCTCTTATCCCCTTTCCCTTTCCCTTTCCCCCTTTCCCTTTCCCCCTTTCCCTTTCCCTTTCCCTTTCCCCCTTTCCCTTTCCCTTTCCCTTTCCTTTTCCTTTCCCTTTTCTTTCCCTCCTTCCTTCTTTTCTTTCTTTTCTTTCCCTCTCCTGTTCCTAGACTGGTGAGTGTGTCCTGAGAGTGCTGGATCCCTGGGATTCATTGGCAGGTGTGTTGAGGAACCCCAGCCCTGATCCATCACACTCCCACTTGAATTGCTGCTGGCCACTCAGGACCTGCCTTTTGTCATTCTCCCCACTGCAATTTTTCCATCTTTACCCTTCCATTTGCCATATTTGTTAAAATAACTGCTGGGAACACAGTTCCCTATAGGCAGCAGCACAATATTTTTAATATTTTAATAATGTATTGTGTTGTATCATGGCAGTATGAGCAGCACTGTGAGGTAGCTGTCCTGCACTGGCAGGGGGAGGATCTCAGGTCACAGTTTCACTTGCTTGTTTGGCTCAAGTCCCTGCAACTTGTCCCCTCTCTGTTATGTTCATTTTTACAAAAAAATTGCTAAATTGCTTTGCTCCTGTTGTTGTTGCCCAGACTGTTCTCCATGGTCCCCAGGGAGTGGTGACATAAAATTGATACACAGAGAAATCCACTAAAACATAAGAGAAGCTTTTTTTACCGTGTGCATGGTCAGATGTAGGATCACACTGCCCAATCTGACTTTTCAGTGCTCCTGTCTCTGGAGGTGTTTAATAGGATCAGGCTGCCCAGGGAGTGAGTGGTGTCTCCAGCCTCACAGGTATTTACAGCCTGGCTGGACATGGCCCTTCCAACCTGCTCTGCTTGACCCTGCTTTGGGATGTGGTGGTGTAAACTACCAGTTATCAGAACACTGCACATTTCTGAAAGTGATGCTTTGGTACAAGGGAACTTAGGGTTTAAGCACCTTCAGAAGTGCCTGGAGTCAAGCTCTGTCATGTACAATTGGGCTGGCACAGCCTCAGACCAGTTTTGTTTGGTCCCATGTTTTGTCAGGAGGTAGCACATGCTGTGTCTGAGCCCTGAGCTGAGGAGCAGTGGTGCCTGATCAGATGGATGCCTGCTCCAGGAGCTGCTCCTGGGAAGGAGAGCTCTGCTGTTTGAGATGAGTGCTGGCTGTGTGATCACCTCATGGAAAAGCCTGCAGGATCCCCGTGGCAGGGAGAATGGGAGCTGGCAGCTCACACTCAGGAGTTCTGTGCACCTGAGGCCATGTTCACCCAGTCTGATGGTCATTTCAGCTGGTAGGAACAGTCCTTCTCAAGGATGCCCTCTGGATCTTTGGATTTTAAGGGTATCAGTCCACAGCCCTGTTGTCTGCAGATAGCCTGGGCTGGCAATCCAGGAGCTCAGAACTTGGTTAAACACTTGGTCTTGATCTCAGAACAGCAGTGTTGAGTGTTTTCTCTTGTATGGCTTGAACTTCAGATTCAAATTCTTAAAAAAAAATAAAAAAATTGTCTTCTACTTATGCTGTAATTCCTTGTTTTCAACATCCAACTGAATCACACGGGGAGAGCTTTCCTGTGCTTCTCTACATGGAGGAGCAAGAGCAGGCAGGGCCTGCTGGTCGTGCTGGACTTGCCAGTGCTGCAGGAGTCCAGTTCTTACTGGAGCTGCTCAAACATCCAGGCTCAGGGGGGTTAAACTGGTGCAGCAGAGCTGTGAGATGTGGGAGGCTGGAGGAGAGGGGAGAGGGGGAGTGCTGGTGGAGTAAACACTGGGATGGTTCTGAGCTCCAGTAGCTCTTCCTTGCTGGGTAATTCCTCATGTGCCAGCAGGCTGGGGAGGAGGGGATTTGTTCTGCTGCAGGCTCCAGTCCCTGCACTGTGCTGGCTCCCCAGGGTTTGGTGTGGCTGAGGCAGCACACAAGTCTCTGGCCACTTTTTTCCTCCTTGATCACATTTCACATCACCACTGTTCTAAATATATATTGTGGTATTGGCTTTTCCCAAATATTGGGGTGGATACTATATGTGTGGTGTTGAAATGTTTTTTAAGATATACTTTTCTTTAGGGGTAACATAGGCTGATAAAGTGTCTTTGTAGTGAGTGAACTGCCTTGGTTGGATAACACCCAGTGAAGACACCTACTGCTGATATACCAGTTACCAGCCATCTGTAAAAATTAAAAACCACAGCCCAAAGTAAGAGAAATAAATTAAAACCAGAGACAAGAAACACACGTGCTCTGAAAAGGTGAACTCAGGTGTGGCCATGCAAAACAGTTCCTAGAATATGGGAAATAGTTTATAAAAAAGTTTAAAAATGTATGATAGGTGCAAATGTAGGATAGATGAATATGCAACAGGCTGATGAATTTAAGGGGTGTCTCTGAATGCCAAGCACCCAGCCATTATAACCTTTTACTTTATTGTTTATCTCTTATTGTCTTTGATTAAACCTTTTAAAATCTACCAGGAAAGTGAACCTGGTTTTTCACAACCACACTCCTGCCTCCTGATCCGTGGCCTGTGCAGGCTGGCTGTGAGGAGCAGCCTCAAGCAGTGCCAAACTGGGAGCTCATTCTCACAGTCTGGGAGCTGAAACCCCTCGTTCCATCCTTCAGAGGGGGTGCTGAGAGCTGAGCCTGTGTGAAGGGATTCAGGGTGGCACAGACCCCACAACAGGCCTCCAAAACTCCTGAGGTGACAGACACTGCACAGCCCAGGCTCCATTTTCCATGAGGCTGCTGCTCTGAGATGAGCTCAGGCTCAGCCTGGCCTGTCCTGGTGCTGCCTGGGCTCCTCCAAGCCAGGCTCTGCCCATTTGGGGTGCCTGCCCCTCTCCAGCAGCACTCTTGCTGTAGGTGCAGGAAAAGCTGCTTTGGGCCAGCACAAAACACGCTGTGATTTCATTTGAATTTTGTCACTGCGGGGGAGTGTTGCTAAAATTGTCACTTGGCTTCCCATGTTAGCAGTACCTGGAGGGCACGCCGGGGCGAGCGGGGGCTCGTGTCTGAGCTGCAAATTCCAGTTTCTCTGGAAGCTCAGGGCTCGGGTGGGTACATGTTGATTTTCACAAAGATACGTACTTGACATCTTTATTTTTTTGACAGCGCAAGAATCTTATTATATCCCTACCTCTTACCCATATTTGCCTGTTCTATTTATAGCCCACAGAGGATCTGTGGTCTCATAATTCAGTGTGGGGTTTTTAAGACTCGGGGGATTGGTCTGGGAATCAGCAGAGCCTTGTTAGCATGCCTGGGATTGGAAGGCACCATTCAGAAATGGTTTCCAAATTGACATTGACATTGTGGCTTTTTCCAAACCATTCTCTGCTGTTGCCACGTGAACCCTGCCAGATGACAGGATTTATTTGAAAGAGCACTGTGTGCTCTCCAGAAAGTCCCAGCCTTTTCTTCCCAAGTAGTCTATCAGATTAAAAATAAAATTCAGTGCACTTTTCTTATTCCTTTTCATCTTTATTGCTGAAAATAGGAGTAAAAGTGGTGGTGATTGAACCACTTCTTTCACAGAGGATAGAAGGGTGAATGTGTTACCCCAGGGATATCCCCACATCCTTGCCCTTGTGTCACTCAGGACACAAGGAACAAATTAATAATAAATTAATAATAAATTATTGTTCACTGGAATTGCTGCTCAGGGAATGCAGGTGGCATCAGCACAAAGCTCACCAGGATTTGGGATGTGTTGGCACCATTCTAGTGCTGGGTCTGGCCACAGCTCTCTGCTTTCTTGAGCAGTAAAGTCTTACTCATTTTCCAGGTTAAAAAAAAAAAAATGAAGGAGCCCCTCTGCTTCCTCAAAAGTACTTGTAAATCATGTAATTTCTTACTTTTCAATGTAAATGAGATCTGAATGAATAATGATAATTATTCATTCATCCTAATTCAAATACTGTTTTAATTAGCCTGTGGGCCCAATTTCACTTTCATGCAGCATGAAACCTCTTTTGATTAACAACAGAATTGCTATGCATTTCTTCTTTTTTTTTCCTGCTCAGCACATGTCTTTTTAAACTGCTTAAAAACAAAACAAAACAAATAAATCATTAATAAATTAATCAAATTTCATTAGCATGACCGGGGAAGACATAATTTAGGGAGGAAAAACGTCTTCTGGAAATATATTTGTTCTCCTTAACAACTGCCTTGGGGCTGCAGAACCTGCAGAGAAGCTGTGTCTGAGGAGGTGCTGGTGAAATATGGAAATTTAGGGACCCTCCACCCTTCCCTGCCATCAGAGGGCAGGGACACCTTCAACTAGACCAGACTCCATCCAACCTGGCCTTGAACCCTTTCAGGGATGTGGCAGCCACAGCTGCTCTGGGCACCCTGTGCCAGGGCCTCCCCACCCTCATGGTAAAATGTCTCTAATGTCCCATCTAACCCTGCCCACTCATGGTTTAAAAGCCTTGTCCCTTGTCCTGTCACTACAGGATAAAGTGTCCCCATTTTTTTACAAGCTCCATTTAAACTGGAAGGTCACAAGATGGTCTCCCCACCTTTCCTTCTCCATGGTGAACAGCCCCTGTGTCCCAGCAGAGGTGCTCCAACCCTTGTGTGTCCATGTGTGTCCCATGCTGGGGGCTCCAGAGAATTCCCCCCTTTCCTGCTGCCCACAGTGCTTTGGATGCAGCCCAGGGGACACTTGGATTTCTGTTCTGTTGCTGGTTCATGTGCTGTTCATCCTCCAGTATCCCCAAGTCCTTCCCTGCAGGGTTGCTCTCCATCCACCCACCCCCAGTCTGTGCTGCCCTTGGGGATTGCCCCAGCCCAGACCCAGGAGCCTCCAGGTGGCCTTGCTGAAGTTCAGGAGGTTCCCATGGGCCTGCTCCTCCAGGCTGTCAGGATCCCTGGGGGTGGCATCCCTTCCCTGCTGTGCCCCTCAGCTTGGTGCCATCCTTGGACATGCTGGGGCTGTGCCCAGCTCACTCCTGTCACTGATGGAATGACATGGAATGAGTCCTGGCACCACAGGAACATCACAGAAGAGCTTGGATGGGATGGGATCCACATGGATCATCCAGTCCAGGTCTGTGATCCTCACTGGTGCCTGGTGCCAACCAAAGCAGCACTCCCTGCACCCTCCTGCTCAGTGTTTGGTGTTGGAGCTGCCAGTTTGTGCTGGGCTGGAGCCAAGGGGCTCCATTCATACTGGGCTGAGCCCAGTCTGTGCTGAGACAAGGCCAGGAGATGGTTCTGGAGGTGTTTGGGATTTGACAGGCTGGAATGAGGCTGTCTGACACCCACCTGCTGCTGGCTGTCCTGCCTCCTGTTCCATCTGAGGGAATGGGGACCCTGCTGGAGCACTGCAGCTTCCTCCTGCCCTGCTGCTGTCCCTGCCACACCTCAGCTGTCCATCCAAGGGCAGGATTCTGAGCATTTTACAGAACAGGGCAGTTCTTCCCACCCTGAGTGCTGGGAAGAAGGAGGAAGCTGAAAGGAGGTGAAATTTTAAATGTTAAAATGTTTAAATTCATAGCCAACCCCCCATGGGCTGGGTAGAGGAGGGGGCTCTCCTGAGGGGCCATTCCTGGGCTGTGTGTGAACAACAGCCATGTTAACTCCAGAAACTCTTCACCTGGAGCTGATTTCTTTTTTCCCATGTACCTGCTCCAAATTCTCCTTCCTTCTCTCTGGATGTCAGTGCCTGCAAAGCTTTAATTCAGGAGCCAGCTCTCTGTCAGGGATAAACCTCCTGATAGCTCATCATGGATCCTGCCTGCTCCAGCAAGCCTCCTCCTCTGGAAGTGCTGAAATGAACTGATGACAAATACAAGGAAGGAAAGTCTCTCTCAAATGCACTTTCTGGCTTGACTTCAATTAGCTGAAATTGCTGACATTCTGTCTTTCTCAGATACGTGTCAGTGTCCATAGACTTTTCTTTCAAACATTGGAAAATTATTGAGTTAAATGTTGCCAGAAACAGCAGATGCAGGAGCGTGGGTGTTTTTTGGGTGAAGGTTACTGTGATGTGTCTGGGTGCTGCAGCACGTGGTGGGGAGGCAGAACCTGCCCCTCTGACCTTGGCTGATCCCACAGAACGGAAGGACACCCCCAGAATTCTGCTTGGAAGTTCCTGGGATTGTACTTCATTTCATTTGGATGAGCTGAACCTTTCCAAGATTTAATGACTGGTCATTTTGCTTGAACCAAAACATTTGCTTAAAGACCAGGAAGTTCTTTGCCTGCTCGTGGGTCCTCCTGTGTTTGTCCCAGCAGGTCTGCAAGGACTGGGACTAAATAGGCAAAGTGACACTTTCTTGGCAAAGAGGATCAGCTCTTGGGCAGCTCCAAAGTTCCACAGCCAGGACACACTAATTGGCAGCTCCTGGTTGTTAACCACAGGTTGGGTAAATCCTCCTGCATCCCAGGGCTGTGGGAGCCCCAGCACATGTCTGTACGTAGGTCTGGCACTCTGTGCATTGATACAGCTTGTGGGATTTGGGTTGGGAATCACAGGGATGATTCCTGTGTTGTGGGTACCTGTCTGCAGGTAGAAAATGCACCATGAAAAGCTGGCATGTACCTTGGAGAAGTTTCTTAGATGGGAGGTAGCAGCTTGTCTAAAAGTAAAGATTCTCGTACTGAAATCTATACTTATTTCAAACTTCCCTGTCCTTAACTGCTGAGGAATGTGACAGTATATGAAAATTTAAAGGCTGCTTCCTGCTGTTACTCCAAATTTACATTGGCAACAGTGTTTAATTAATTTCAAATTTACTTAGTCGTTTACTTTCAGTGAAAAGTGTGGCCCTGACATTTTCAGGGAATAAGAATTAACCTCTTAATCTCCTTTGGGTTTTGTCTCTTTTTTAGTTGATGAATCACGAGGTGTCAGTGGGGACATGCCTGTCCTGTTGGTGCTCAGGGTGATGAGATGGGCAGAGCAGTGTGGTGGGAGGTGGTGTTGGGGCTCCTCCCCTCTGTTAACCTCCTGTTCCAGATGTGGGGTTCACCTGCCTTTGCTGCCTGTGACTCACTGTGCCCCTCATCTGGACTCTGAATCCAAGTGGGAAATGCTGAGTGTGGGGTGTCTGCAGCCTTGTCTCACCCACTGACACAGAACTCAGGTGGCAGAGCTGCACTTGGTGCCTTTCTGAAATGGGGGTGCTGAGCCCCTGCTGCAGAAGGGGCTGCACTGGGACTGGCACCTCTGGTCTCTTTGTCTGTTAAAAACCTCCAGTGCTCTATGGAATGATGGCAGCACAGTTGTGTTGAAGAGAAGCTTGGATGGAAGCCTTGGGAGGATTGCATGCACCTCTAATAGCTGTTACTTGTGGAACACATCTGATTTAAACATGTCCTTCTTCAGGGCTGAGTGCAGGTGGCCTGCCCACCTGGGTGAGACATTTTTGTCCTAATTGGTAATTTCGATGACAAATCGTGATTTTGACTCATTGCTATTGAGATTCACAATTCATTTTCCTCCTATGTTTCCTAACTAAACAAATTGACCTCTCTAAATCACTCCCTTCTAGGCATCTCCCCCATCCCTCAGCTGGGTTTGAGGCTCCTGTGTCCACTCCCTGAGGCTGGAGGCAGTGCTGAAGGATGCGGCCGCAGGCGCCCGGGGCTGCCTCGCTGACACGGAGGTAAGATCAGCCCTGGCTCCTGACTGCCAGGCTCCCATCCATCACTGCCCTGCAGCAGCAGCTCTCCTGGAGACCCTGATCCTTCAGGGGCCTCATCCCCTGTTGACTGACACCCACAGCAGCCTCTCCCCAGTACAAACCCTGCTCTGCTGCTCCTGAGCTGCACTCAGGGTGGTTCAGGCAGTGGGGCTGTTCCAGCCTCTCCAACATTCCATATTTTCCTGCACCACTGGTACCTCTCATCTCCAGTTCTCAGCCAGCAAACTAATGTCCCATGGACCCATTTTGTCAGCAGCCACTCCCCAGCTGAGCTTGGGAAGATCCAGCCTGGCTGCCAGGGATTTTCAGAACTGCTGTAATTATGGAACTGATTTTGGACCTAATGTGGAAATCATTTTTAAGACTTTTGTTATTTCTGATCACTTCATATGGCCTTCTTTAATACTCTCCTGTGCTATTTTTTTCCTCTCACTGTCATGAAGTAATAAATCAAATGTCCTGCACAGCTCATCCACACTATATCCCTGCTCTTGGCTTTTTAGTGAATCACTGAATTCCACCAGAGGGAGATCACATTTATATCCTTGAATTCTGCATTGCTTGCATCTCTTCATTATTTTGCCTAGAAACTCTGTAGTTACGTGGAAGAAGTTGAATAGTTCCAAGTACTAGTTTTCTTCCAGTCTCCTGGAATTTTTTCAGGTTAAGAATTAATCCCTTTTAAGATCAGAGTGCTGGAGATTTGTCCAGTTCTGGGTTTGGGACCTGTCACCAAATGCTGTTCTGATGTAATAATTTCTTTTAATAATCTTTAACAAATTGATATTTGACATCATCAAAGGTCTGAAAGATGCCTCATCCCCTGTTGCCCTAACAGTGTCCAACAGCTATTCCTGTGTTTTACCACTTTCACTCCTTGGAGCTCCAGGAGTGTTGATGGGGTTTGTTCAAAGTGTGGCCAGACAGGAGTTTCCAGAGATGGGATTTTTACTGTTGGAATTACAAACTTATCCTGGAGTCATGGAATGGTTTGGGTTGGAAGGGGCCTTGTTGTGGACAGGGACACCTCCCACTGTCCCAGGCTGCCCCAAGTCCCATCCAACCTTGAGCACTTGAACACTTCCAGGGGTCCAGGGGCAGCCACAGCTTCTCTGGGCAACCTGGAAGCTGCAGCCATTGGAATTTGGCAGAGCTGCTGTGGCTGGCTGTGCCAGGCGCGCTCGGGAGCGTGGCCAGGCCCGGCAGTTCCGGCTCAGCTCAGCCCAGCTCCTGCCAGCCCTGGCCCTTCTCCCCTCACCCACCCACCACTCACTTCTGGGGAGTAGCTCTTCTAAAAGTTTTGGCAGGTAACTCTTTCTAACCAGCTTTTCACTGCAAAATCCACACCAAAATCTTTTCTGACAGGAAGGTTTTGAGCCTCCCCGAAGGGCTGGACCCGAATCCATCCACAGCATCCACAGTTTGAGCATAGTCAGAGGCTCTTGGCCCAGCCCTGTCCATGGGCTGGCCCTGCAGAGTGACACTGCCCAGGCCACCAGCTTGTCCTGCCTTTGCATCACAGGTGGGCTGGGCCATCCCTTCCTGATTAAGGACAGCTGGTACTGCCCTGGGACACAACAGTGTCTCCTGTGGGTTGTGGCTGAGACCATGATCACCAGCCTAGGCTTTAACAAATTAAAATAAATCCCTTTGTTAGTGATGGAATGTGGCCACAGCACCCAAAAATCTCATGGACACTTGTCTTCCCATCCAATGTGTTTTGTGTCAGCTTGCACTTGAAATGTTTTTATCAGCCTGTGACATAGAGAGCAGCTGTGTCTCTCTCCTGGACTGGGGAGTAGCTTTGGGAGTACATCTTTTCATGAAATGCTACTGAACTGCTACTTTCCCTTACAGCAGATTCCTCAAAAGCCTGCGGAGGAGACGTAGGATCTTCAAGCAGATTCTGGCAGCTGGATCCCGATAGCAGGTGGTGGTCACAGACATGGATGGGTGCTGGGTGGAAAATCTGGAGTTTCGGGACTCTCTTGGTTGCATTTGAACCCTTTAGACTCGAGCTGATAAACTCATAAATATTTGGGGGTTCTGTTTGTTTTGTAGATAAACTCATTTGACCACCATGAGTTGGAGTTTTCTGACCCGCCTGTTAGAGGAGATCCAGAACCACTCAACCTTTGTTGGCAAAATCTGGCTGACAGTGTTGATTGTGTTTCGGATTGTCCTAATTGCTGTGGGAGGAGAATCCATTTATTATGACGAGCAAAGCAAGTTTGTGTGCAACACGGAGCAGCCCGGCTGCGAGAACGTCTGCTACGACTCCTTCGCCCCTCTCTCGCACGTCAGGTTCTGGGTGTTCCAGATCATTGTGGTGGCCACTCCCTCAGTGATGTACTTGGGCTATGCCATCCATAAGATCGCCCGGATGGTGGAGCACAGCGAAGCCAGCAGGAGAGCCAGGAGGAGGAGCTTGCCCGTCCGCTGGAAGCAGCACCGGGGCTTGGAGGAAGCTGAGGGTGACCACGAGGAAGACCCGATGATGTACCCAGAGATAGAGATGGAGAGCGTGCAGGAGAGCAAAGAGAAGCAGAGCCCTGCCAAAGCCAAGCACGACGGCCGGCGGCAGATCCGGGAGGACGGGCTCATGAGGATTTACGTCGTGCAGCTGCTGGCCAGGGCTGTGTTGGAGGTTGGCTTCCTGGTGGGGCAGTATTTCCTCTATGGCTTCCAGGTGAGCCCCGTGTTCGTGTGCAGCAGGAAGCCCTGCCCGCACAACGTCGACTGTTTCATTTCCAGGCCGACCGAAAAGACCATTTTCCTGCTGATAATGTACGGGGTGAGCTGCATGTGTCTGCTCCTGACTGTCTGGGAGATGCTGCACTTGGGCTTTGGCACCATCCGGGACACACTGAACGCCAAGAAGAAGGAGCTGGTTGACTCTGGCACCTTTAACTACCCCTTCACCTGGAACACGCCCTCGGCTCCCCCGGGCTACAACGTGTCTCTGAAGCCGGAGCAGCTGCAGTGCACGGAGCTGTCCAACGCCAAGATCGCCTACAGGCAGAACAAAGCCAACATCGCTCAGGAGCAGCAGTACAGCAGCGAGGGCAACATTCCCGCCGACCTGGAGATCCTGCAGAGGGAAATCAAAGTGGCTCAGGACCGCCTGGACCTTGCCATCCAGGCTTACAACAACCAAAACAACCCCAGCAGTTCCAGAGGGAAGAAATCCAAAGCGGGCTCGAACAAAAGCAGTGCCAGTAGCAAGTCAGGAGATGGGAAGAACTCGGTCTGGATTTAACTTTGGCTCAGTTAATACACTGTGGTTTTTTCTCCTAGTTTCTCATAACCAGCAGTCCCATGAATAATGGCTTCCATTGAGGGAATATTTCACTCTGCTGATTTTCAGGGATACCGTTGGCTCGTGATTCAGCCCCTGGAAAGGGTTTATACACTGACTCTAGGACTTTAGAACTTTATTCTTTTGTCTTCCAAGTCAGGAGACAAATAGCTATATTTAATTCATTCTCATTGAACGGTTTATGCTGTATGTACAGTATTATAGTACATTTATTATGCACAATTTTTTTGTATTTGTACACTGGATCTGAGGTTACACTTTTTATATCAACAAGGACAAAGCAATGGGTAGCCATTAGCATTTTGTTAATTTTATTATTGTTGTCTGCAGTTATGTCATTGTTCTTCCTTGTTTTCCAAGTAAAACTTTTTATAAAACTTTTCTATGCTGCGTTTCCAAAGTGCCTTGAACATGCAGAAGTGGAGTCTCTGGGCAGCTCATGGATATAAGCCATGAGTGGGGAAACATTTGGGAAACCTCTGTCAATGGTGCTCTTGACTCTGTCTTTTACTAAATTAATGTGCTGCTTGCAACCTGGAAGTGTCATCCCATAAGCTCCTGTGTCCTACAGGCTCTTTCCTCCATGGGAAATGACTTATAGGAAAAATGGGGGGGGAGTATGAGTGCCAGCTGTGGGGCAGAGAGGGCTCAGGGCTCCCCACACACCTTGTGCAGCAGGAGGGAGGAGACACTTCAAACTCCTGCAAAACATCCAGAAAAAACTGAATGGGAATGTCTGGATTCAGTAACTCTGTGTCTCTGTGAGAGAGATGAGAAGTTTGTGAGGCCTCCTGTTGTGTAACAGCCTGTGCCCAAGGGCAGGCAGTGCTACCTTCTGGGGAGGATTCCTGTGCTTCCCAAAGGAATGGGGTCAGAGGGAGCCATGGTAACCCTGGCTGTGGAATCCTCTCCCTCTGCTGCAGGCAGCACACACGAGCTGTCTGCGGGAGGCTCCGTGGTTCTGCCTTACTGCAGACCCCTCTTCCTTCCGTTCTGTCCAAGGGATTTTGTTCAGAGCAATATGTATAATTCAGCTTTCTGCTTGAGAGACCAGTCCACACCGATCTGGCATTCTGTGGCTTTGGCATTAAACTTGAATTTACAATTAGCAGAAGGGGAGTGAGGGACTGATGCCTTTGGCTCTGTCTTTCTGGCAAGGAGCCGGCTGGGCTTGGAGAGACGCTGATAAATGTCTCTGCTTTCTGCTGCTATTTATAAGGGATCCAGGACCTTGCTCTGCTCCCTTTCTTTTTTTCAGGTCTCCATGCATTTTAATATATTTTGGGGGCCTGTTTCAAGCAGGACTGTTCTCTTTCAAGGCTACCTCAGTCCTTTGTCAGAGCTGGGTCAGGAATAGGATTCACAGAATCATTGAATCCCAGAATTATTTGGGTGGGAAGGGACTTTAAAGAGCATCTCATTCCATGCCCTACCATGGGCAAAGATGCCTTCCACTACCCTAGGATGCTCCAAACCCTGTCCAGCCTGGCCTTGGACACTTCCAGGGATCCAGGGGCAGCCACAGCTGCTCTGGACATCCTGGGAGGAGTGAGGGATGAGGAGTGAGGCTCTGTGGAGGACACAGATAAATCCCTGTCCTATTTCTGTCCCTGAGAACATCCAGGTGCAGTCTCCACATTAAATTTGCTCCAAGGGGACATGAGCATGTCCTTGCTGTTCCCCTCTGCCTGAACACTTCCTGTAAATGCTGTTGTGCTGAGCTTGGTCTGTTTCCCCTCTGGGACACCAGGCAGGCAGGCACGGGTCCAGACTATCCCTGAGCAACCTGGAGAGCTCCTGCTGTGCCCGGAGCCAACACAGCCCCTGTGTGAGCCCCTCGGGAGCTGTGGGGGCTCTGGGAAGGGAATTGCCCCTCTGGCCTTTGGCACTGACCCCTGGCTGCTCTGGGAGCAGGTGGAGGAGTGCCAGGCTGGTGTCCAAGGAAGTGAGAGTGACCCGGGACGTGTGCAGCAAGTGGATGTGGGCAGGGCTGGCCTTGGGCTGGGCTGGCTGTGTGGTCCAGGGCAGAGCAGCAGCAGTGCTCCTCTAATTAAACAGTGGCCTGAAGAAAGTCACAGCCGTGGGCAGAGCTCTGCCAGAGCTGAGCGTGGCTGGGAAGCTGGGTGGAAAATGAAAGTATCAGGGAGAGACATTTGGAGCCTGGAGATAAACAGGGCTGGTGGCCACAGTCCACTCATCACCCCCTGCACTTGGGTTGCTCTGTTCAGTGTCCCAAATGTCCCAAATTGGTGACATTTAACCCCGTGTGGTGCTTTGGGAACAGCCTTTCCCCAGTGAAAGCAGACAAAGTCCTTCTCCTCACTGCTCTCTTCCCAAACTATAGCAAATTCCTATTGAGGACTTAAACCAGTCTCCCCTGCTGCTCCCTGGTTTTGTGTCATTTCCCAGTTAATGCCCTGTGTGAATCTGCTGCCTCAGGGCAGTCCTGTGGCTTCTGCCCACCCACTAAATCCCTGTTAATGAGCAGAGTGTCCACAATATTCTAATCCCAGCGCTGGATTCATTCTGAAAATCCCAAGTAATTGAGCTGTTTCTGTTACTGCTTTTTATTTTCACTTTTATTGTGTGCAAAGTGCATATTTGGGTTGAAGCTGAGTGTGTGTTGCTGGTTGTGGGGTCTGTCCCAGCTCTGTTCTGGCTGTGGCTGTGGCTGGTTTTGGAATATCAGACTTTGTTTTTCCTTTTGAAGAAACAATACCTGCATTGCTTTAAAATGCTCTTGCTTTGGCTTAATGTAGACAATTTTGAAATAAACATCCAGGAGAGACTTTGGGACAAAAAATGGTGGATGGACTTTGGATTCGCGGTGACATTCTCTGGGTTTGGAAAAAAAAAAAAAAATGTATTAAATCCAGTGGATTACTCCAGTCTGAGTGAGATGGCTTCTTTTTTTTCCACCAATAGAATATGAATAAAATAGAGTATGAATAGCCACAATTTGGAATTTTCATACACATATTGACCTTGTTTAGGTCAATAAAGAGTGGGCTCGGAATTTCCTGTGCCTTTGGTAGAAGAGGGAAAACGCTCCAAGTTGGGAAGTCAGACCTTGGGAAGGAGGAGAAGAGGGAGATCTGCGTGGCTGCGGGAGGAGGAGCGGGCGGGCGGGATCCGCTGCCCCGAGGAGCCGCGCTCGGGCGCTCGGCCGGAGCCCGCGGCTGTCGCGGGGTGTCCCCTGGGTGTCCCCATGGGTGTCCCTCTGGGTGTCCCCCTGGGTGTCCCCTGGGTGTCCCCATGGGTGTACCCGCTGGGTGTCCCTCTGGGTGTCCCCTGGGTGTCCCCATGGGTGTCCCCATGGGTGTACCCGCTGGGTGTCCCTCTGGGTGTTCCTCTGGGTGTCCCTCTGGGTGTCCCCTGGGTGTCCTTCTGGGTGTCCTTCTGGGTGTTCCCGCTCGCCGTCCTCGCTGGGTGTCCCTCTGAGTGTCCCCCTGAGTGTCCCCCGGGTGTCCCCCCTGGCTGTCCCTCTGGGTGTCCTTCTGGGTGTCCCCATGGGTGTACCCGCTGGGTGTCCCCATGGCTGTCCCCCTGGGTGTCCCCCTGGGTGTCCCTCTGGGTGTCCCCTGATTGTCCCCCTGGGTGACCCCTTGGGTGTTCCCCCGGGTGTCCCCATGGGTGTCCCCCCGGGTGTCCCCTGGGTGTCCCTATGGGTGTTCCCGCTCGGCGTCCTCGCTGGGTGTCCCCGCTGGGTGTCCCCCTGAGTGTCCCCCTGAGTGTCCCCCGGGTGTCCCCCCTGGCTGTCCCTCTGGGTGTCCCCTGATTGTCCCCCTGGGTGTCCCCATGGGTGTCCCCCTGGGTGTCCCCCTGGGTGTCCCTCTGGGTGTCCCCCTGGGTGTCCCCTGATTGTCCCCCTGGGTGTCCCCCCTGGCTGTCCCTCTGGGTGTCCCCTGATTGTCCCCCTGGGTGTCCCCATGGGTGTCCCCCTGGGTGTCCCCTGATTGTCCCCCCTGGGTGTCCCCCCTGCGTGTCCCTCTGGGTGTCCCCCCTGGGTGTCCCCCTGGGTGTCCCCGCAGGGTGTCCCCGCTGGGTGTCCCCATGGGTGTCCCCTGATTGTCCCCCTGCGTGTCCCCCTGGCTGTCCCCCCTGGCTGTCCCCCTGATTGTCCCCCTGGCTGTCCCCCTGGCTGTCCCCTGGCTGTCCCCCTGGCTGTCCCCGCTGTCCCCCCTGGCTGTCCCCCCTGGCTGTCCCCCTGGCTGTCCCCGCTGTCCCCTCGCTGCCAGGCTGACCCCGGGCTGCGGAAGGAGGCGCGGGCTGTTTGTCCTGCGTGCAGCTGGCAGGAGCTGGGACGGAGCCGGGTTCTGTTCCGGGGCTTGGAACAAGAGCTGTTTGTGCGGAGCGGGGACAGCGGCCGCTGGGGCAGGAGGGTGGCGGTCACCCGGGGCAGCTCCAGCGCTGGCAGCTCCTCTGCTCTCCCTGCCGGGGCACCCGAGCAGCCCCCGCAGCCCGGGAGGGGAGCACGGGACTGGGAACGCCTCTGCCAGCTCCGAGCCCGGGAAGGGAAACACCAGCCTGAGCCACACCGCACCTCCAGGGCAGGGAGAGCCAGAGCCAGGGCTGTGCCTGCACAGCATCCAGCACTGGGATAACTGGGGCCAGGGCTGGTGTGCCAGGCTGGGATAACTGGGGCCAGGGCTGTGCCTGCACTGGGATAACTGGGGCCAGGGCTGTGCCTGCACTGGGATAACTGGGGCCAGGGCTGTGCCTGCACAGCATCCAGCACTGGGATAACTGGGGCCAGGGCTGTGCCTGCACTGGGATAACTGGGGCCAGGACCGTGCCTGCACTGGGATAACTGGGGCCAGGGCTGTGCCTGCACTGGGATAACTGGGGCCAGGACTGTGCCTGCACAGCATCCAGCACTGGGATAACTGGGGCCAGGGCTGTGCCTGCACTGGGATAACTGGGGCCAGGGCTGTGCCTGCACTGGGATAACTGGGGCCAGGGCTCCTGGTGTGCCAGGCTGGGATAACTGGGGCCAGGGCTGTGCCTGCACTGGGATAACTGGGGCCAGGGCTGTGCCTGCACAGCATCCAGCACTGGGATAACTGGGGCCAGGGCTGTGCCTGCACTGGGATAACTGGGGCCAGGGCTCCTGCTGCACCAGCGCAGGTTCCAGGGCAGGTATCACCAGGACCTGGGCTCCTGCTGCCCCCAGACCCTTCACCCCCTGCAATCTTTCCACACTTGGTCATCCCTGTGTGAGTCCTGCAGGCAGTCACAGCCCCAGCTCAGCCTGTGCCCGGGTGGTTTTAGCTACAGGAGCCTTTGTTGAACAGCGAATTCACAGTCAGAAGGTCTGAAATGATTTTAAGCACAGCCCCAGTACTCTGCCCTGGTGACACTTTGTGGGGCAATGGTCTGTCAGAAGCCTGTCCTGTGATGGTTGTGGTTGATCCTGTGCTCAGGAGGAGAGCAGAGGTCACAGCTGGGGTCACCCCAGCCATGCAGGCTCGGCTCAGCTGCCCGGGGCAGATGTGCAGAGCTGCTGGAGGTGCCCCTGGGTGTTTGTGTGGCCTCCAGCTGCAGCTCCAGGAGGGAGCAGAGCAGCTCCCAGGGGTCCCTGTCACATCTGCCAGCCCCGGACGGATGCCCTGAGGAGCTCTCCCACGTCTAGACGAGATCCCAGCAGAGCTCTGTGCTGCCTGCTGCCAGCCCCACCTCCTTCTGTGGAATCAGGGTAGGGGCACTGCCAGCAGAGCCTCTCTGCACAGTGATTTTCCCTTTGGAAGCAGAGGTTGGGTGTTAAATATTGTTAATGTTAAGTGTTCCTTCCTGTAGCTCAGCCACGGTTTTGTAGCAGCTTGTGTGGAAGTGTTTTACACTCCTGTAGCTTGATTTGTTAATAATTGAAGAATTCCTGGTCCCAGTTTGCTGCTGTGGGGTTCCATCCAAAGGAGCTGCTCATTGAGACGTGCTCAGTGCCTGATCCCTGTGAATGGGACGTGCTCAGCTCAGTTGCTGTGGAGCATTTCCTGAAGGACAGATCCGTTTGCATGAGTTAAATTATGTTCTGTTGATCCAGAACTCAGTGTAATCCACCTTCCAGCAGCAGGGGAAGGAGCTCAGGGGCTTCTGCTCCCAGGGAAATTGTCATTCCTTTTCTCTGTATCAGAGGAGGCTCCAAATACCAGTTCATCATTGCTGGGGAAATGACATTTTGTTTTCTGCAGCGTGACATTATCGCTGTTGTGTAAATTCCATGTTGATAGCTGGGGAAAATGCCTTGGAAGGAGGATTTAAAGGCATCTGATCAGTGCTTTTTGGGACTTGGGAGCCATTTCTGTGCAGGCCAGGGTTCGCTGTCCTCCCTTTTATTTTTATTGCACAGGATGCTCCAGTGGCTCTGCCAGAGGATCCCAGGAGAGGAACTGCAGCCCCTGGGAGGGTGACACTGAGCCCTTCTCTGCCTGAGCTGTGACAGGCTGCCCTGAGGCCTGGGTTCCCTCTGTGGGGTGAAATGTGGCTGAGCAGGAGCAGAACAGGAGCTGGGAACTCACTTTGCACTGGCAGAGGTGGGTGAGGCCCTGGGTGAAGCAGTGAGCAGCTGGGTGATGTCTGGATGTGCTGGGCCAGAGGCTCCTCTGGGGGTTCCCATGGCAGTCAGGACCCCAGGCCCTGCTGGTGAATGGGATTCCTTCAGGCAGCAACAAGCACTGGTGGGGTTCAGCTCTGCTGGGAGTAATCATTGAAAGGAGTTACTTCTTCTTTTTTTTTCCTGAGTGTTTTTTATCCCTAGAAAATTGATATTCCCATTTATGAATGTTTGCCAGGCGTTTCATAACTTTTTCTATAAAATGAAAATCACCTGAAAACCGTGATCAACAAACTTTAAAAAAAGCCTGTTCTGTACTGAAAACAGCCTTGGTAACACACCAGGGCCCTTGTGAGAAGGGTCTGGAGTGGCAGGACAAGGGGCAAGGGCTTCCCACTGCCAGAGGGCAGGGCTGGATGGGATATTTGGAATAAATTCTTCCCTGGGAGGGTGGGCAGGGCTGGCACAGGTGCCCAGAGCAGCAGTGGCTGCCCCTGGATCCCTGGCAGTGCCCCAGGCCAGGCTGGACAGGGCTGGGAGCAGCTGGGACAGTGGGAGGTGTCCCTGCCATGGCAGGGGTGGCACTGGATGTTCTTTAAAAAGGTCTTTTCAACCCAAACCAGTCTGGTGTTTTTATGGTTTTATATATCTCCTATCTATATAATATGTATAATATAATAATCTCCAGCTCTCCTGCAGGTGCCACTGCCTTCCAGAGAGGTGATGGGAAGTTTGGGACCCTTCCAGTGCCAGGAAAAGGTGGTGACCAGAAAAGCTGCTGCTGCAGACAGGTAAGATCAGGTGTGAGTGAGGAATTTGGGTGTCAGGGGACACACACAGACAGGAGCCTGGCAGTGGAAAGAACCTGCTGTGCTACACACCCAGCTGTGACTGTATCTCAGTGAGTTTATTGGGTGAAATGCAGGGTCAGAGGGGCAGAGAGGAGCAGAGCAGGAGCCCAGCCCAGGGATGCTGAGCATCTCCCCACCTGATGCAGGTTCTTGCTGCCAGGAGCTCGTGCTGGGCAGGCTGGGGACAGTGCTCTGCAGGTGTGAAACAACCACCTCACCCTAAAGGATGGAGTGTTGGTGAGAGACAGAGCAAGAGGCAGAGCCTTATCCCTCAGCTCAGTGGGATTTCCAAGGTGCCCCAAGGTTTCCTCTGTCCCTGGGGATTTGTGCCCATGGCTGGGGGGATGAGCTCAGCAGGCTGTGATTTGGCACTCAGTGCTCTGCCCTGGCTGACAAGGGGGTGATGGGCCCAAGGTTGGACTTGATGGTCTCAGAGCTGTTTTCCAGCCTTAATGATTCTGTGCTTCTGTGAAATGAAATCCTGGTTTCATTGTGGGCTCTGAAATTTGGTTTCTTTTCCCCTCTTGCCTTTGCTTGCTGACCAGCTGGATGGAGCAGCGTAAGGAGCCTGCTGGGTTTTAACAAAACAGTGCATTAGGATGCTCTGCAGTGCTCAAATTTAGTCTCATTTTGAGTATTTTGCTCTCCAGTGAGGGAAGGGGAGGATCCTAGTGAAGAAAGGAGATGGCAGAGAAAGTGTCACAGCCAGAGCAGGGTGAGGAGAGAGTTACATAAACTTCTCTGACCTGGAGGCTGTGGCACCACACAGAGAGGAGAGCCAGGACCTTGGGAGACCTCAAACCTGGTTTAACAAACTGCTCATTCTAGCTGAGAATTTAAATTCTCAAGGACTAGGAAGAAAAACTCAGGAAATGTGAAAACAAACCTTCCCTTTGTCAGCTGCCAGTTTAACTCAGCAACCTCTGCTGCCCTGGCTGGGCTGGGCTCTGGGGGAGCAGGAGCTGCCTGAGCTGCTGGGATGGAACTGGGAACACTGCCAGGGTGGGACTGGGATCCACTGCTGGGATGGGACTGGGATCCACTGCCAGAGTGGAACTGGGAACCACTGCGAGAGTGGAACTGGGATCCACTGCCTGAGTGGGACTGGGATCCACTGCCAGGGTGGGACTGGGAACCTCTGCGAGAGTGGAACTGGGAACTGCTGCTGGGGTGGGACTGGGATCCACTGTCGGGGAGGAACTGGGAACCTCTGCCAGGGAGGAACTGGGATCCACTGCTGGGGAGGAACTGGGAACCATTGTCAGAGTGGAACTGGGAACCACTGCGAGAGTGGAACTGGGAACTGCTGCTGGGGTGGAACTGGGATCCACTGCCAGGGTGGAACTGGGATCCACTGCCTGAGTGGGACTGGGATTCACTGCTGGGGTGGGACTGGGATTCACTGCCAGAGTGGAACTGGGATCCACTGCCTGAGTGGAACTGGGATCCACTGCCAGGGTGGGACTGGGATTCACTGCCAGAGTGGGACTGGGATTCACTGCTGGGGTGGGACTGGGATGCACTGCCAGGATGGAACTGGGATCCACTGCCGGGGAGGAACTGGGATCCACTGTTGGGATGGAACTGGGATGCACTGTTGGGATGGAACTGGGATGCACTGCCTGCTCTGCCAGGGTGGGACTGGGACGCACTGGCCCCGCCGGGGCTGCACGGGCTGGGTTTGGTGCCCTGGGTTCGAGCTGTGTCAGGCGGTGCCGCTGGCCGGGATCGGGGCAGGCCGGCAGCGCAGGGGTTAAACCGCGCTGGAATGACACGGGCCGTGAGCTGGAAAAGGCTGCGAGGGATGCGGGCAGCGCCCGGCAGCAGCGATCGCTCCTTAAAGGGCACTGGGAAACGCTGCTGCTCCGTCCGGCCCTGACCCGCTCCGAATCGGGTTTTCCCCGTTTGCCCCGGGATATTTGCGCCCTCCCTGCGAGCTGGCGGCCGCGCAGCCCGAGTCAAAGGACAGCGAAGCCTTCGGTGCTGTTTCCGGGCCATTGCCTGGCGACAACCCTGCCCTTCCCCGGTCAGGGGGCTGCCAGGCACTGCTGTGGCTGCACCGGGACCCGAGCTCCCCATCAGCCTGTCCATGCAGCGGCTCCATGGCATTCCCGCTGGGATTCACCCTGGGGCCACGGGGCTGCTCCTGCCTGCTCTGCAGCCCCGAGCTGACCTCGGCACTCAGCCCCTTCCCTTCCCTTCCCTTCCCTTCCCTTCCCTTCCCTTCCCTTCCCTTCCCTTCCCTTCCCTTCCCTTCCCTTCCCTTCCCTTCCCTTCCCTTCCCTTCCCTTCCCTTCCCTTCCCTTCCCTTCCCTTCCCTTCCCTTCCCTTCCCTTCCCTTCCCTTCCCTTCCCTTCCCTTCCCTTCCCTTCCCTTCCCTTCCCTTCCCTTCCCTTCCCTTCCCTTCCCTTCCCTGAAACTTCCCTTCCCTTCCCGGAAACTTCCCTTCCCTGAAACTTCCCTTCCCTGAAACTTCCCTTCCCTGAAACTTCCCTTCCCTGAAACTTCCCTGAAACTTCCCTTCCCTGAAACTTCCCTTCCCTGAAACTTCCCTTCCCTTCCCTGAAACTTCCCTTCCCTGAAACTTCCCTTCCCTGAAACTTCCCTTCCCTGAAACTTCCCTGAAACTTCCCTGAAACTTCCCTGAAACTTCCCTGAAACTTCCCTGAAACTTCCCTTCCCTGAAACTTCCCTTCCCTGAAACTTCCCTTCCCTGAAACTTCCCTGAAACTTCCCTTCCCTGAAACTTCCCTTCCCTTCCCTGAAACTTCCCTTCCCTGAAACTTCCCTGAAACTTCCCTGAAACTTCCCTTCCCTGAAACTTCCCTGAAACTTCCCTGAAACTTCCCTGAAACTTCCCTGAAACTTCCCTTCCCTTCCCTTCCCTTCCCTTCCCTTCCCTTCCCTGAAACTTCCCTGAAACTTCCCTGAAACTTCCCTGAAACTTCCCTGAAACTTCCCTTCCCTGAAACTTCCCTTCCCTGAAACTTCCCTGAAACTTCCCTGAAACTTCCCTTCCCCCTGAATTCTTTAAGCCTCTAAGAATCCTTAAAGCGATTTGGGGTTTGACCTGAGCCTGTTTTGTGGCCCCCCGAGTTCCTGCCCGTGTCCTTGTTCTCTGCTGTGGAGGGATCCCCTCTGCTGGTGGAAATCGAGTCAGGGTCACTCGACGTGCTCAGCAGAAGGCTCCAGCTCAGGTATCTTTACCTAAAAGCTCAACAATCCCGACTTTCCCCCTGCAGATTCTTTGAACACTTGGTAACTCCGGGTGTGTTTTCAGAGGACTTTCAGCACTTAAGGGGACAGAGGGGATGGGGACAAACTCTTTAGTGGTGCCTGTTGAGACAGGGTGAGGGGTGGTGGGTTTATATTGAAGGAGGATCGATTCAGATTAAGAAAGAAGGTTTTATTACAGGGGTGCTAAGGCACAGCACAGGCTGTCCAGAGCAGCTGTGGCTGCCCCTGGATCCCTGGCAGTGTCCCAGGCCAGGCTGGATGGAGCTCTGAGCAGCCTGGGGCAGTGAAGGTGTCCCTGCCATGGCAGGGGGCTGGAGTGAGGGGCTTTCAGATCATCTTGATCTTCTGTGATTCCCTGATCAGCCCGAACTGCTCAGCAGCACAACCAGCCTGGGAGGTCCCTGCAGTCACCACAAGCTGCTGGGTGTGCCAGGCTGCCACCAGCCCTTGCTGAAGCTCCTGTGACCTTTCCTGCTCATCCATTCCAGCACACCTGCCTGGCTCCTGCACTGTGGATGTGCAGTGCCCGGCAGATCCCTCAAAGCTGGGGCTGAGCCTCTCCTTCCCCCCATGCCTGGTTTCTGGAATGCCCTCTGGGGTGTCAGCTCCACATAAAGTGTGTGTTTTCCCCAAACAGCCTCTTTCCCCTCAAGGGTTTGTTTCTTGTTTCCATCTGGAGCCTAAAGAGCAAAATTCCCGCTGTGGGTGAGACAGAGCTGGATCTGCTTCCACCTGAGGTGTTCATACTCCTCCTGCTGAGCTTCTCCATGGTGACAAACCTCTCCTCTCCTCTCCTCTCCTCTCCTCTCCTCTCCTCTCCTCTCCTCTCCTCTCCTCTCCTCTCCTCTCCTCGTTTTGCACCTGGAGCAGAGGTGGCACAGCTGGATTCAATCCCACTGTGATTCCTGGAGCAGAACCCTTTACTCCAGGTGTAGGTGTGTGGCTGGAGTGCTGTGACCAGGGCACAGCTTCTGTGCCAGGCAGGTGCCAGCCTTGGGAGGCTTTCTCAGCTGGATCCCACAGTCCTGCTCTGTGCTCAGAGTCCAGTTCAGGTTCTTTTATTTGCATGGCAAATCAGGACATGGTTGTGAAACTGCTTTTTGGGGTGTTCTTTCTCTCACCTGGGAGATAACTCCATGGATCCATGGATGCCCCCCATGGCTCACACTCTTCTATACACATTTCCCCATCACTCCACATGCAGAGGTGCTTCCTGACCATCTCCTGTGCCCCAAGGTGCCCCAAACATCCCAGCTCTGTGGTGAGGGAGCAGCTGAGCCCCCCTGCTCTCCAGGTGGAGCCCCCTCCCCACCCCCAGCCTGGGCCACACCTTCCTGGGGAGTCCTCGAGGGCTTTTGTCCTTGTGCTCACCCCAAGAGCAGCGTCTGCCTCGTTAGATTAGAGTTGGAAAATCGTGGCCAGATGGTCGATCATCAGCTTCAACAACCAGAGGAGCAGGGATATTTTAGGTTTGAGGGTTTCCCATTATGCAATGGCACAGACACAGCGCGGGGGAGGCGTCGGGTTCTTTCTTTGGGTTTACTAATAATGAAGGATTTGTTTGGATTTTTTCTCTCTGAAGTTCAGGGTCTTGAGCAGGAGTCTGATGAGGAGCAGCTGAGGGAGCTGGGGGAACTCAGCTTGGAGAAAAGGAGGCTCAGGGGGGACCTTCTGTCTCTCCACAGCTCCCTGCAGGAGGAGCAGTAAGGGGAGAGTCAGGCTCTGCTCCCAGGGAATGGGGACAGGACAAGGGGAAACGACCTCAAGTTGTGCCAGGGGAAGTTTAGGTTGGATATTGGGAAAATTGCTCCTTGGGAAGGTGGTCAGGCATTGGCACAGCTGCCCAGGACAGTGGTGGAGTCACTGTTCCTGGGGGTGTTTAAAAACCTGCGGGTGTGGCACTTGGGGACAGGGGTCACTGGTGGCCTTGGCAGTGCTGGGAATGGTTGAACTCAATGATCTTGGAGGGCTTTTCCAACTAAACAATTCCCCGATTCTCTGATCTCAGCACAGAAACAGGAGACTGTAGCTTCTCCCATGGGCTGCTGTGGTTGACCTTTGGCAGGTTTAGTGAAAGCAGTGGGTGAGGAGTGGAGATCAGAGCTGAGCACAGGGACTGTCCCTGAACCCTGGTCCCAGAACCACTGAATTAGGAGAAAGAAGGAGCTTGAGGACAGGGAGGGATGCTCTGAACCTGGGGTAGCCTGGGTGTTGGGTGACCCTGGGCACCAGACCTGCTGCCTCCTGCAGCCTCTGTGGTCCTGGGCAATTGGCCAAGGACCATCTCCCATCTTCCAGGCACATCCAACACACTGTGGTGTCCTTGTGCCCCAGCCCCTGGCAGAGCAGCCCTGCCCTCAGCAAGAGCTGTGGGTGTTGTGTGACCCTGCAGGGCAGCAGGCTTAGCTGGGCACACTTGAATTCATGTTTTTTGCCCTCCTGACCCTGAAGATTTTGAATAACTCGAGATTCAGAAGCAGCCAGTGCATCTGGAATATTTCTGACTCACTCATTGCGCTGGTATCTTGACACCAGCCCAAAATAAATCAGTGCTGAGGCACAGCTCTGCTGTGGATGGAGCAAAACTGCACCAAACCCCTCACGGGGTGCAAAGATGTCCCTGCAGAGACATCGGGAGGAACAGCCCCGTTTGCTGCCAGCCTTGGCCTGGACAGGGGGACACAGGGCTGAGGGGGTCAGAGGCAGCTCCAGCCTCTTCCTCAGCCTCGCCCCACACAGGAGGCTGATGGCGATCGCTTGATGGAGGTGGGCTGGAGCCAGAGAGGCCCCGCCCGGGGCTGGGTGCCCCCCGAGGGAGCAGCACCCCGAGGTGCTCAGGCACCCCCAGCGCCCCGGGCTGGAGCTCAGCGCCCTGCCCTGGGGGAGCCGGGGCCGCTGTGCTCGCCTGTTCTCCCCGGGGACACCTGAGCGAGTCCCCTCAGGGTCCACAGGGACAGGAACACCTCCAGCCCCACGTCTGGGGCTCTGAGGGAGGTGGTCAGAGCAGGAATTGTCCTGAATTCTGCCCCTTGTCCCAGCGGACAGGGAGGGGCTCCCCAGAGGGGTGACGGTGGTGAGGTGACCCCTGACCAGGACCCCGAGCAGGGGAGGATGCGCTGCACCCCCAGCCTGGGGCTGGCACCGGGACACGGGTGGCCGCTGGAGCAGCTCCGGCATGGGCTGTGCTGGGAGAGCCCTCTCCTGGTCGGAGTGCGAGGAGAGAGGCTGAGCCGGGGACTCTGCCTGGGGACCAGCGCGGCGTGCGGAGCGCGGCTGTGCCAGGGATCCCGGCTGTGCCACTGATCCCGGCTGTGCCACTGATCCCGGCTGTGCCAGGGATCCCGGCTGTGTCACTGATCCCGGCATTGTCACTGATCCCGGCTGTGCCACTGATCCCGGCTGTGCCAGGGATCCCGGCTGTGCCACTGATCCCGGCTGTGTCACTGATCCCGGCTGTGTCACTGATCCCGGCCGTGTCACTGATCCCGGCTGTGTCACTGATCCCGGCATTGTCACTGATCCCGGCATTGTCACTGATCCCGGCTGTGCCACTGATCCCGGCATTGTCACTGATCCCGGCATTGTCACTGATCCCGGCACTGTCACTGATCCCGGCTGTGTCAGTGATCCCGGCATTGTCACTGATCCCGGCATTGTCACTGATCCCGGCTGTGTCACTGATCCCGGCATTGTCACTGATCCCGGCACTGTCACTGATCCCGGCTGTGTCAGTGATCCCGGCATTGTCACTGATCCCGGCATTGTCACTGATCCCGGCTGTGTCACTGATCCCGGCCGTGTCACTGATCCCGGCATTGTCACTGATCCCGGCTGTGTCACTGATCCCGGCTGTGCCACTGATCCCGGCCGTGTCACTGATCCCGGCCGTGTCACTGATCCCGGCTGTGCCACTGATCCCGGCTGTGTCACTGATCCCGGCATTGTCACTGATCCCGGCATTGTCACTGATCCCGGCTGTGCCACTGATCCCGGCATTGTCACTGATCCCGGCTGTGTCACTGATCCCGGCTGTGTCACTGATCCCGGCATTGTCACTGATCCCGGCCGTGTTACTGATCCCGGCCGTGTCACTGATCCCGGCTGTGTCACTGATCCCGGCATTGTCACTGATCCCGGCCGTGTCACTGATCCCGGCATTGTCACTGATCCCGGCCGTGTCACTGATCCCGGCTGTGTCACTGATCCCGGCTGTGCCACTGATCCCGGCTGTGTCACTGATCCCGGCATTGTCACTGATCCCGGCTGTGTCACTGATCCCGGCTGTGTCACTGATCCCGGCCGTGTTACTGATCCCGGCCGTGTTACTGATCCCGGCCGTGTTACTGATCCCGGCATTGTCACTGATCCCGGCTGTGTCACTGATCCCGGCTGTGTCACTGATCCCGGCTGTGTCACTGATCCCGGCATTGTCACTGATCCCGGCTGTGTCACTGATCCCGGCCGTGCCACTGATCCCGGCCGTGTCACTGATCCCGGCATTGTCACTGATCCCGGCCGTGTCACTGATCCCGGCTGTGTCACTGATCCCGGCTGTGTCACTGATCCCGGCATTGTCACTGATCCCGGCTGTGCCACTGATCCCGGCTGTGCCACTGATCCCGGCTGTGCCACTGATCCCGGCATTGTCACTGATCCCGGCTGTGTCACTGATCCCGGCTGTGTCACTGATCCCGGCATTGTCACTGATCCCGGCCGTGTCACTGATCCCGGCTGTGTCACTGATCCCGGCCGTGTCACTGATCCCGGCATTGTCACTGATCCCGGCTGTGTCACTGATCCCGGCCGTGTCACTGATCCCGGCCGTGTCACTGATCCCGGCATTGTCACTGATCCCGGCTGTGTCACTGATCCCGGCCGTGTCACTGATCCCGGCTGTGTCACTGATCCCGGCCGTGTCACTGATCCCGGCTGTGTCACTGATCCCGGCTGTCCCATCGGGTCCGTCTGTCCCAGCAGGTCCGTCTCTCCCAGCGGGTCCGTCTGTCCCAGCGGGTCCGTCTGTCCCAGCGGGTCCGGCCGTGCCGCTCAGTGTGACTGCCCAGCCCCCGCTGGGCACCACCAGGGCTGGTTCCGTGGCAAGATGGATGCTCCATCCTCTGGGAGGTGGGGACCTGTCCCGCTGTCCCCTTCTGCCAGGGGTCGCTGCCAGGACCCTGCAGGGGTCACTCAGCTGAGCGTGTCCCTGGGATGCGGCAGTGTCCCCGTGCTGGGACAGGGATGGAGCAGTGTCCTTGCACAGGGTCTGTGATGGGACGGGGAGCAGCCACGTGTCCCCACAGTGCCACAGGTCACCCCAGCTGGGAGAGAGCTTGGTGACACTCACCATGTGCCACCACCTCCGTGCTGGGAGCCATCCTGGGTGTGCCGCCGGACTCAGACACGGAGGTGGTGAGGGACAGGCCAGGGTGCAATGCGGGACATGGGGATGGTCAGTGGGATGAGCTGGAGGGCTCCGAGGACCGGAGCATCCCCACAGATGAAATCTGGGGATCCTCCCCCATTCCTGGCGCCGTCCGCCCCCTCCCCACGCGGGTGAGAAGCGGAGCCCCATCGTTTTCCAAATCTTTATTGTAAATAAATTCTGCGACATTGCAGGAGGCGGCCGAGGCCGGAGCCAGGGCCGGGCCCGGAGCGGCGGCTCCGGCGGCTCCGGCGGCGGCTCCCAGCACGTGCAAAGCGGGGCCGGGGGGCGCGGGGGGCCCGCGGGGGTCCCGCCCGGGCCGGCGGTAGCGGAGCAGGCGGTGCGGGGTGGCTGCGGTGAGCGGGGGGGGACGGGGACCCCGCCCCGCTGTGCCCGGGCCGGGCCGGGCCGACCCGTGCGAGCGGCGGGGCCGGGGGCTCTTTGTTCTCTTGGCTCTGGAAGCACCGGCTGTGCCCCCCGCCCCACCGCCGCGGGCCTCCCGCCCTGACAGCGTTAAAATCATTAAGAAAAATCCCAGTATTTATATATATATATATGTATATATATATATTAATTAATGTCCCCAAACCCGGTGACAACGGTGGCTTCTTGCTCTGAACCAGGGGTGTCCCCTTGCCGCGGGGAGCACCCCAACTCTGTGGCTGTGGCAGCTGTGAGGACACTGTGGGGACAGTGATAGACAGGGAGGTGACCCCAGACCCCTGATGGGGTGGGGGATCCCAGACCCCCAATGCCCACGCTGCTCCCGGGTCCCCAGCCCGGTGCTGACACGTCACACAAGAAGCCACCACCAGGGGATGTCCATCCACCTGCTGTCACCTCCCACCCTGCCCCCTGGGGTGCCACCACAGCCACGGCACCCGGGGGTGCCCAGTGGGGCTGTCACACCGGGCTGGGTGCCACCACACACTCTGGCCACAGCTGGGCTTGGGGACACCCTTGGTCACTCTCTGTCTCCATGGCAAAGGGGTCTGGTGCTGAGCAGGGACACTGGCAAGGAGGGGACACAGAGGGGACACCCCCCACCGCCGTGGGCAATGGGTATCACCCCCCATGGTCCCCGTGCTGAGTGTCCCCAGGAGTGTCCCCACACATACACACACACTGGGTCGTGTCACCAAGTGTCACCAGGCATGTCCCCCCTCCATGCTGAGTGTCACCAGTGGTTGAAGGGACCAGTGTGGCCCCCAGTGCTCCGAGGTGCTGTAATTTGGGTGGCTCTATAGAGCCACCCCATGCAGGGTGACATTTGTCCGTGATGCCTCCCCCCAGCTGCCATGGGGGTGGGGGACACCCAGTCTGGGGGAACAGGTGCCACAAGCCTGCCCTGGGGCTGGGGCCACAAGTGCCACCCAGCAAGCAGCCCTAGGTGTCCCCAGCCCAGGGCTCACCCTGGTCCCCCGGGGGGGCCCTTCTGTCCCCCCAGCCCCAGTGTCACCAGTTCGGGGTTCACCTGCCTGAGCTGGGGGAAGTTTTGAGGGAGAGCTGTTACTGTGTGTGCCTGTCCCACCACTGGGGACTTCGGGGTCCCATGGCTTGGGGGTACAGCCATGAGATGGGAGAATTTGAGGGGACAAACCCCATACGGGGCTGCTGAGATTTGGGGGCCAGGGAGGCACATCTGGGGTGCAGGACTTGGCCCCCGTGGGACCCAGCCCAGGCATCTGGGGAGGGGGGAACACAACTCCAGGCCCTGAACTGGGAAAGGGCACTGGCCCGGTACTGGGAATTACTGGCCTGGTACTGGGAATTACTGGCCTGGTACTGGGAATTACTGGCCTCGTCCTGGGGACACTGGCCTTGTCCTGGGGCACACGGGCCTGCCTCTTGGGGTCCCAGGCCCCTGGCTGGAAGATGCTGCTGGAGGGCAGAGGGCAGTGGCCCCGCGGGTACATTCATTCATTCATTCACTCATTCACTCATTCATTCATCCATCCAGTGCCGAGCGCCGCCAGCCCGGGGGTCCGGGGGGGCCCGGGGGGGGGCCCGGGGGTCCCCGTACATTCGTGGCCGTGCGGGGGGGCCGGGGAGCGCTCCCGGGTGCCCCCCCCCCACTCTCCTCCTCGGCTGGACCCTCGGCAGCGCCGCCCCTTTTAATTGCTGTTAATGAGGTGCTGGGGGGGTGGGGCAGAGCGGCCCCGCTCAGGCCCCCCCGGACCTGCAACACAGAAGTGGGGTGCGTTTAGTGGGGGGCTGTGACAGGGGGGTGACACATGGGGGGACACTGAGCTGAAATGAGCCAGCACCGGGGGGGGGGCTGCTGCCAGGCCCCCCCAGCCGCCGCTCCCCTTCAGCCGTGGGGGCACAGAGATGGAGACAGCACGGCCGGACACACAGCACACGGACAGACGGGCCCGGGGGCTCCCACGCCGTCAGGCTGCCGGACGGTGACGGTGACGGTGACAGGGACGGTGACGAGACGATGGGGGGGACACGGTTACACTCCCTGCTGCGCCGGGTCGTACCTTCCTCGGCGGATGTTCCTTGGGGGGGTGGCAGGGGGAGAGGAGAGGAGCATTAGTGCCACCCCCGTGTCCCTGCTGTCCCCACTGGCGCGTCCCCCCCACCCCAGTGTCCCTGGGCCCACAGGCAGCAGCAGTGTCCCAGTGCCAGGCAGGAGCACACACGGGGGGCACCGACACAGCCCCCGCCCCAGCACCCCATGCTTGGGGACGGACACGGCCACGGGTCCGGGTGACAGTGACAACCCAACGCCACATGCAGGCAGGGCAGGCAGGACCAGGGGTCAGGCAGGGGCTGGGACAAGGGGCCAGGCAGGTTCAGGGGACCAGGCAGGGCCAAGGGGACCAGAGGCCACATGGCAGGGGATGCCCAGCCGGGGGGACTGGCAGTGCCCCAGCAGGGCACGGCCTGGCCCTGGCGCGGTGACGGTGTGCAGAGGGGACGTGGCCGGTGACAGCAGCAGAGGGGACGAGCCATGCGGTGGCTGCTTACTTAAATCCCCAGCCTGTCCCCCCTAGGACGATGGCAGCCACCAGCACGGCCCCCGCGATGGAGCCGATAATGATATTGGTGCCACTGGGACCTGTGACAGACGGGACAGGGAGGAGGGGACAGGGTCACACGTCAGTGGGAAGAGGGCGTGGGGACATGGGGACACAGCCCCAGGGATGCCCCAGCGCCATGGGGACTCGGGAAGGGGACAAACCCAGCCACAGGGAACATGTCAGTGGGGAGGGGACAGGGAGACACCAGGACACAGCCCCAGGGCAGTGCCAGTGCTGCGGGGACCTGGGAGGGAGGCAAACCCAGCCACAGGAACACACCTCAGTGGGGACGGGATGCGGGGACACGGGGACACAGCCCCAGGGATGACCCAGGGCTGTGGGGACCCGGGAGGGGAGGGACAAACCCAGCCATGGGACACTCTGGAGCCCCGCAGTGGCAGGGGACAGAGCGGGACAGCCCAGCCTGTGCGGCCTGGGGACAGCAGGGAGCCCCGCGGGCACACGGACCCTTGTATCGCTCCGTCTCCCCCGTCGGCTTCGGCTCGGGGATGGGGTCGTAGACGCTGCAGTCCTTCCCCGTCCACTCCGCCCGGCAGATGCACTTCCCCTCGTTGCTGCAAACCTGCGAGAGGACGGCGTCACCCCCCGCGATTGTCACAGCCCCCGGTGTCCCCCTGTCCCCGCCGCGCCCCTCACCCCGTGGTCGAAGCAGATCTTCCCGTCCCAGCTGCCGGGGCAGGAGCTGAAGTTAAAGGCGGTGGCTGGAAGGCATTTGCGGTCGAGACAGAGCATTCCGGGCCCGCAGGGCGTCCCGTCCTCCACGTAGCTCAGGTCCGAGCCATCCACCAGCTGCACGTGGCCGCCCCTGCGCCAGGACAGCCGCAGCGGGTGGCACCGGGACCCCCGGGCGCCGCGGCCGCGGCGGGGCCGTGGCGGCGCCGTTACCTGCAGTCCACGTAGCGGTTCTGGTGGTAGAAGGTGGTGGTGGCGATCTCCCCGCTGAGCTCCCCCACGCGCGGAGAGCCCGAGATGTTGGCGCAGAGGAGGAAGCCGCACAGGACGTCCCTTCAAGGCAGCGGGGGTGTCACCAGGACGGCAGGTGGCACCGGGAGGGGGACAGGGCACAGGGGACACTCAGGTGGCACCGGGAGGGGGACAGGGCACAGGGGACACTCAGGTGGCACCAGGACAGGGGACAGGGATCACTCAGGTGGCACCGGGAGAGGGACAGGGGACACTCAGGTGGCACCAGGAGGGGGACAGGAGACAGGGGACAGGGATCACTCAGGTGGCACCGGGAGGGGACAGGGGACAGGAGTCACTCAGGTGGCACCGGGACAGGGGACAGGGGTCACTCAGGTGGCACCGGGAGGGGTACAGGGGACAGGGGACAGGGATCACTCAGGTGGCACCGGGAGGGGACAGGGGACAGGAGTCACTCAGGTGGCACCGGGAGGGGACAGGGGACAGGGGACAGGGATCACTCAGGTGGCACCGGGAGGGGGACAGGGGACAGGGGACAGGGATCACTCAGGTGGCACCGGGAGGGGACAGGGGTCACTCACTGCTTGTTGCACTGCAGCCAGCCCAGGCCCTCGCGCCCGCAGTTCCCCCGCTCCGTTCCCTCCACGTTCAGCTTCTCGTAGCAGAAGCGCTCGGCCGAGCCTGGCAGAGAGCGAGTGTCACCTGCTTGTCACCCGCTGCGCCCCGCCCCGCCCAGGCCAGCACTCACTGCGGCCCCACAGCGCGTTGCACTGGCGGTCCCGAGTCTTGCAGCGCCCGCCGTAGCATCGGCCCTGCAGGGAGGGGAGAGTCAGGGGCTGGGGAGGGGTCAGGGGTCCTGGAGGAGGGTCAGGGGCCCTGGAGGAGGGTCAGGGGCTGGGGAGGGGTCAGGGGCCCTGGAGGAGGGTCAGGGGTCCGGAGGAGGGTCAGGGGCTGGGGAGGGGTGGTGAGGCTGGAGAGGGGCTCACACACGTGCTCAGGGAGGTGCTGCAGGGACAATGAGCTCCCCGCACCTCGTCCCAGGATCACTGCCCCAGTCCATGATCAGATCCCAGGGGTCAGAAGCCACATGTCTGCACAGCCACGGGACAGCAGTGGGGGATCAGGGCCCCCTGCCCACCCCAAAACCCACACTGCGATCGCTGACTGGTCACAGACTGGTTTGGGTTGGGAGGGACCCTAAAGCCCGTGGGCAGGGACACCTTCCACCAGACCAGGCTGCTCCATCCCCGCCCAGCGGGGCCTTGGACACTCCCAAATGCACTTCCAACACGCACAAGCCCCGATGCTGGAGCCTGTGGGATGTGCCCAGCCCCAGGCTGACCCACCAGGCTGGGCTGAGCTCACCTGCTCGTTCTCACAGAAGTATCCATCCAGCTTGTGGAGGTTGGGGGGACACTGTGGGGACAGGGAAAAGAGGCTGGGTGAGGCCACAAGGCCCCACAACATGTCCCACCGTGTCCCCCCGGCCCCACTCACCTGGCTGGAATCCCCGGTGCAGGTCTCGGGGATGTCACACTCGTTCACAGCCTCCCGGCAGGACACTCCACGTGGCTCGTACTGCCCGGGGCACAAACCCAGCTCATCAGCAATGGGACAGGACCACATCGGGTCCACGGCTGGACCCTGGCCCCCCTGAGCCCCCTGCATGCTCCCAGCCCCGCACCTTGCAGCCCTTGCAGCAGAGCCCGTCGCTGCACATGGCGTCGTGGGTCAGGGTGCACTTCTTGCAGCAGTTTCCCCCACTCCTCGCACACTCCTGCCAGGACAGCAGCGGGAATCACGGCCATCAGCCCCCCGGCCCCCCAGAACGGGGGGAGCAGCCCCTGACCCTGCTCACCGCCAGCGAGCCGCAGTCGCACTCCTCGCCTGCCTCCACGAAGCCATTGCCGCACTCGGGAGGGTCCAGGAGCTGCCGGGACCGAGGGGGGAACATCACACACACACACACACACACACACACACACACACACACACACGAGCTGCTGCTGTGAGCCCCCGACCAGGGCATCACATCCCCGGGGAATGGCAGCACCCCCAAACTGCTGCTGGGCACGAGGCTCCTGCCCCCTGGGAGTTCAGCACCAGCACTTTTTGGCCATGGCAGGGGCTGGGGACACCACGAGTCCCGAGGGATCCCGGAATCCACGTGCAGAGCCTCGCTCCCCACAGTGACCCCCAGAGGGGCCGGTACCTTCAGGGGTTTGTTGAAGAGGCAGCTGCCGCCGCCGTCCTGCAGGAACTGGTTGTACTCATCGATGCTGCAGCGGGAGAACTTCCGTGGGAGGTAGTACCTGTGGCAGGGGGTCACTGTCACACTGTCACACCCTGCCCTTGCCCGAGGCACTGCCAGACACCCGAACCCGGGCTGCACCCTCGGCGATGCCCCGCAGCGGTGACACGAGGGGATGTGGCAGTGCCACCCCGAGCGGGCACCCACCCTGTGTCCTCCATGATACAGCCCAGCCACGCGTCCGGACAGCGGCAGTCCCCTGGGGGAGAGGAGGGCAGAGGGCTGGCGGTGCTGGCTGTCCCTCCGCCAGCCCGGTGGAACTGCGGAATGTCCCCATGGTCCCCCGGGCCCCGTACCTGCGGCCGTGCGGTGCTTGTTCCACATCATGCCCACGTTCTGCCCCAGTGTCTGTGCCAGTGTCACCGCCATGGCCGCCACGTTGCCGTACTGTGCGGGAGAGACGTGGTGTCACCGCAGGGACCTCGGCTATGTCCCAGCCCTGTCCCAGCCCTGTCCTGGCTCTGTCCCTGTCCTGTCCCCAGCCCTGTCCGCAGCCCTGTCCCAGCCCTGTCCCCAGCCCTGTCCCGTCCCTGTCCCCAGACCTGTCCCCGTCCCCAGCCCTGTCCTGGCTCTGTCCCTGTCCTGTCCCCAGCCCTGTCCGCAGCCCTGTCCCAGCCCTGTCCCCGCCCTGTCCCTGTCCCGTCCCTGTCCCCAGCCCTGTCCCGTCCCTGTCCCAGCCCTGTCCCAGCCCTCACCTCGTTGACGCCGCCGGCGCGGCCAGCGGAGCAGATGCCCCCGACAAAGGCGGTGCCGCTGCGGCTGCTCTGGAACGTCCGACCCCTGCGAGGGAGAGGATGGTGGGGACGGGGCACCTGGTCCCGGCCCCGGGGACACACGTGGCCGCAGCGCTCACGAGAAGAGATGCACGGTGTCGCTGTGCTCCGCCAGCCCCTCGCGCCGGTACTTCACAAACTCGTTCAGGGTCTCCAGGGAGTCTTGTCCCATCCGGATCCGGTCCTCGGCCGCCCATGTCTCCATGGCCACCAGCACGATGCGCGTGTTGAGCTGCTCCTTGTAGATCTGTGGGGACGAAGGGACGGTGTGGGGGACGTGAACCCTCCCAGGGACAAACCCACCAGGTACTGGGGATAAAGCCCTGTAGACAACTTCGGGGGCTGAGCACACATCAGACACCGGGCACAATTCCCCAGGGACAAAGCTCCGGTGGGACAAACCCAGCAGGTGGCAAAGAAAAAAAGCAAGAGTGGGACAAACTCCCTGGGGCCAAACACACAAGGGACCAACCCAGCAGGTGCTGAGGATCAGTCCCCCGGGATAAACCACCAGGTACTAAGGACAAACTCCCTGGGAACAAATCCAGCTGGTGGGAACAGTCCCCTCAAGGATAACCCCCCCCAGGGACAAACCCACCAAGATGGGGGATAAACCCTCTCTCCAGGAATAAGAGAACAATTCCACTGGGCATAAATCCCTTGGGAATGAAGGGGAATGAAGTCCCCAAGGGACAAACCCATCAGATGCCAGGGATTAACCCTCCCAGGGACAACCCCCCCAGGGACAAATTCCTTCCAGGGACCCCCCTCACCATGTCAGCCAGGTTGACCACGGACTTGGCGAAGTTGCTGGTGAGAACTACGGACTTGCGGAGCTGCAGGAACTGGGGGCACACCAGGAGCCAGCTGGGATTGGGGGGGGGGGCAGCCCGACCCCTCACCGCCCTGCCAGCCCCCCGAACCCCCCGCTCACCAGCTGATGGTCATTCACCACGGCCAGCTCGATGTACTTGGTCTCGCTGTGCACCGTGTGCTGGGCTCGGCGGACCTGCAGGGAACCCGCGGCTGAGCTGGCACCGGCACCCGCATGGGGCTCCAGACCCCTCGCGGCGTGTTTGGGGTACAGGGAGCGGGGACAGCCACTGGGTGCTCTTGGGATGCAGGCCCGCCAGTTTTCCAGTGGGTGCCCTTGCAGGAACTCTGCAAACACGACCTTAGCACCCACGGCTGAGCCTGGCTGCACCCGCAGCAACGGGCAGAAATCAACCAGGGTCAAGTACACTTGTCCCCTGCCCACGTCCTGTGTCCCCTGCCCCGAGTACCCCGTTGTCCCCACTAACCCTGTGTATCCCATTGTCCCCATTAACCCTGTGAACCCCGGTGTCCCCACTAACCCTGTGTATCCCCGTGTCCCCACTAACCCTGTGTATCCCATTGTCCCCATTAACCCTGTGTACCCTGTTGTCCCCACTAACCCTGTGACCCCGTGTCCCCACTAACCCTGTGTATCCCATTGTCCCCACTAACCCTGTGTACCCCGTGTCCCCACTAACCCTGTGTACCCCGTTGTCCCCACTAACCCTGTGTATCCCATTGTCCCCATTAGCCCTGTGTACCCCGTGTCCCCATTAACCCTGTGTAACCCTATGTACCCCGTGTCCCCACTAACCTGCCGCCTCCGCCGCAGCTTTGGTGTCCCACCCGGGACACGCTGGCTCAGCGCAGGGAAGAGGCAGCCTGGAGGGAAGGGACAGAGGAGATGGGACACCAGGACACGAGGCCACGACCACAAAGCCCCAGGAGCAGCTTTGAGAGGCTTACCCAGTCGGGGGCAGCTGGGGACGCGCTGCACGATGTGCGGTCGAAGGCCCTGGCACGGGGAGAGGTGTGTCACGGCCGTGCGTGGCAGGGGAGCACTGCCACGTCCCCGCGTCCGCATCGCTGTCCCCCAGCCACAGCCAGACCCGAAAAGCCGCCTTGGGGTGCTCAGGCAGCGGCACCGCTCACCTGCCCGTGCTCGGCGCCCGCCTGGGGCTCGATCAGGTACGTGGCTCGGCCGTCCGAGAAGACTCCGCTGCAAACAGAGGTGGCCGTGTCGGGGCGCAGAGGGGTGCAGCCCCCCGGCCCCCTGCGGGCAGTGGGGTACTCACCGCAGGCCCTGGCAGCTGGAGAGAGCGGCGAAGGAGCGGGGCTGCCCCCGGATCCGGCCCTGGTAGTAGCAGTGCTCCCCCGCGCCCTGCGGAGCGGGACGGGCTGAGCCGCGGGTCCCGCCCTGCCCCGCACGGCCAGGGCCGCAGCAGGCTCGGGCTCTGGGGCTCATTGCCAGGCACCCTCAGGGTGTGCGTGGTGCCCACGCCACGCGGGGATCCCCCGCTCGAGGAGCATCCCCGAGCACCACGGCAGCACCCCCAGGCAGGGGCTGGGCACGCAGGGGCAGAGGGTGGGGGATGCTGAGCTGTTGGGGGCCATTCCTGGGCTTTTGTGAGGTTTATGAACTGGCCACAGCAACCCCTGCACTGGCACAGTATGGCACAGCATGGCATGGCACGGTTTGGCACAGCGTGGTTTGGCACAGCGTGGTTTGCACTGCGTGGCTTGGCACAGCCTGGCACTCATCTTACCGTGCTGTGGCTGCTGTTGCTGCCCGCGCCGACGTGCCGCTCAACGTAGTGCGAGGCCAGGAGGTGGCTGCCGGGAGCAGGTGGGTGTGAGAGGCCGTGGGGTGGAGAGGAAGAGGAGGAAGAGGAGGAAGAGGGAGACAACAGAAGCGATCCATGAGCGGGGCACCTCCCCGGTGAGGGAGACCACCCACCATCCATATACAAGGAATCACCCCAGCATGGGACCCCCCCCCCAGTTTGGCATCCCATGGGTCCCTCTCCCCTCTGCTCCACCCCCCGGCTCAGCCCCAAACGCTGGGACGGCTCTGCACAACTCCCCTATCCAGGGGGGCACCAGCAGCCCCTTGGTCGCTCCCCTGCCGGGACCCCCGGGGCACTCACTGGTTCAGCTGGAGATCGAGGGTGAAGGCTGAGCCGAAGGCACGCACCATGAAGCTCACCTGTGCCAGGTGCAGCCCCTGCAGGACAGCCAGAGCCGTCAGCCCCCCCCAAAAAAACATACCTAAAATAATAATTAAAACCCCAACCCAAATATGCAGCCTGTGAAGATGTACTTTTTTTTTTTTTTTTTAACCGAAAAATTCAGCATAAAGAAAAAACAGGGTTTTTTTTTTCTCTTAAACCCATCACCCCTGGAGCACTGGGATGGCACCTGCGCCCCATCTCCCCCTCCGCGGGTGCCGTGCTGGGTGGGGGTGCCCAGGGTCCCCCAGAGCCCCGCCGAGCCGCCGCTCCTCCCGCCCTGCGGCGCCGCCGCTCCTGACCTAATTCCTAATTCCTGCCGCCGGCAGCGGGAGCCGAGCGCTGCGGCGCGGCCTCAGACCCCGCAAACTCGGCGCACGGCTGAGAGAGAGCCCGGCACCGGCTCGGGTCCCTCCGGTGCTTCACAGGGGGAAAACACAGCAAAAGCGAACCCATCCTGACACGCCCTGTCCCCTCGCTGGAACCCGGCGCAGCTCGGGATGAGGACGCAGGGATGAGGAGCCGTCTGTCATCACAGGGAGGGGATGTCCCGGGCCCCCACCGCATCCCTGGGGCCCGGCAGCACTGCCGGAGGGGCTCTGCCTCCGGTCCAGCCCCGAATTCCCCCGATCCCGCTGCTCCCTCCCATCGCAACACCGGAGTTTAACACCTCTCTGGCCCCCCGCCAGCGCGGCGCTGCCCGGCGTCCGGCGCTTTCACTCGACGCCGGGTGTAAATCACCTCTGCGGCGAGAGCAGCTCCTCATCTCGCCTTCACCCGGCGCGGACGGGGATCGATGGGCGCCGGCCCCCGCGGCGGCAACACCGCAACTCCCCCGAGCAGGATGGGGCGGGGTGCTGCCCCCCGAAACGCCGGGACAGCCCGCGATGGGTGAAGGTCACCCCGTGGGGCCGGGAGTGCTCTGGGAACGGCACTGGGGGGGACATGGGGGCCTGAACCCGTCCTTGCCGGACCCACGACTCTGTTCCCGTGGGAGCCCCGCTCGCCACCGGCCCGCTCCCGTTTCATCTCTCCCAACACCCGCGCGCCACTGGTCCCCAGATTTAATGGGATTTTTCGGCACAAGTCAGTGTCCCTTCAGGCAGCGGAATGATCCCTGCGGGGACGAGGGCTCCCGTTGGGGTTGGCGGCACCCGCTCACACGCCGGGGTGTGGCTGGGCCAGCGACGGCGGCTGCCCGGGCACCGGGACCCTGCCAGGGAGCCCGCGAAGGGAGCGGCTGGGGGTGTCGTTCACTTACGGGTCCTCCGCCTCCTCCTCCTCCTCCTTCTCCTCCGGGCTCATGCCTGACCCTGGTGTCCAACTGATGCTTTGGGACTTCTCCTCCCGAGCTCTGCCCCACCAGCCTGCTGGGGTGGGTGATTTGGGACACCACCCGCCCTTCCTGCCATGCGGCCCGCGGGAGCCTCCGCGGCAGAGCTCCGGCCTGCGCGGCAGCACCTGCGGGACAGGGGACAGGGTCGCGGCCACCCTGGGAGGGCTGGGGACACGGGGGCCTGGCAGGAGAAGGATAGAGACAAAGGGGCCTGGAGACAAGGGGGACGTGGAGGGCTGGGGATGAGGAGGGACAGGGAGATGAGAACACGCAGGGGTGGGAACACAAGGGGACAGAGTTGATGAACACGCTCAGGGGGTGGCCCAAGTGTGGCACTGCATCCAGAAGAGGACACTCGTGTCCTGCATGGGATGTCCAGGAACACGGAGGGTGGGTACAGGGATTGCCCCAGGATGTACAGCTGGGGAACACCCAGGCACGCTGGTGGGGGACACGGAGGGGACACCCAGCAAGCACGGGCTGGGAGGGGTGCCCAGGGGATGGGGGTGACCAGCAGGGGAATACATCTGGATGGGGAAGTCAGGAGGTCTCAGATACGGTGGCATGTCCTGGAGGGGACACACAGGGGACATAGGTGGCTGATAAAGTGATGCATCCCAGAGGGGCGCATGCAGGGGAGAGGGGGCTCAGAAATGCCATCATACCTGGAGGATAGGTTGGGGGGAGCAGTATATCCTGGGGGGAACATGCAGGGAAAAGGGGGGGCTGGAATGGGGACACATCTCAGAGGGGACACCCAGGGGACAGAGAGGGCCGGGATGGGGACACCACCGAATGGGAGATGGAAGACCGGTATGGGGACACCTCCCTAGGGGGCACAACGAGGGGACAGCAGGACTGGTGCAGGGACACCTTTGGAGGTGACAGCCGAGGGACACGGGGGGCGGCCGCTATGGGGACACAACCCAAGGGGACGTGCAGGGCTGCTATGAGGACATCTATGGGACATGCAGGGAACGGAGAAGCCGAGATGGGGACACATCCTGAAGGGGACATGGGGGCTGCTCTGCGGCCACCTCCGGAGAGGAAACACGGCGGGGGCCGCTGCGGGGACAGCGCGGCGGAGGGCGCGGGGCCGGAGCAGGTGCGGGGCCGGGGCCGGGTGGGGACGCGGGGCTGCGGGGCCGGGGCCGGGCAGGTGCGGGGGGATCGCGGGCCCGGCCCCTCCCGGGGCTCTGCGGGGCGGCGCTGCGGAAAAATGTGTCGATGCAGCGAAAAAGCCGCAGCGGCGGCGGCGGGGCCGGGAGCGGAGCGGGGCGATGCGGGGCCGGGAGCGCGGCGGGCGCGATGCGGGGCCGGTACCGGGGCGATGCCGGAGCGGGAGCGGGTCCGGACCTACCTGCCCGCGGGGCGAGCGAGAGCAGCGCGGCCAGCAGCCACCCCCGCAGCGGGCTCATGGCTCCCTCATGCTCCGCCAGCGGCCGCGCCGGGCCCGCCGCGCCGGGGACCGTCACCGTCCCGTCCGGCCCCCCCGCCCCGGGCCGGGCCGGCAGCGCCGCCCCCGCCCCGCCCGCGCGCGGCCCCGGGCCCGCCGGACCGGACCGGCACCGGCAGCGCCGGCAGCGGCACCGGCAGCGCCGCCCCGGGCCCGCCCCGCCCCGCCCGGCCCCGCCGCCCCCGGTACCGGCCCCTTCCACCCTCCCCGCCCCGGCTGCCGCAGCGCCGCTGGCACCCGCGGCACTGCAGCAGCGGAGCCCCGCTGGCATCACCCCCGGGCCGGCAGAGCCCCCCGGGCGGTGCCGGAGCTCCCGGTCGCATCATCCCCCGGAACGGTACCGGAGCCCCGGGCCAGTGCCAGCCGGGATCAGACTCCTTGCACCCACCCAGGAGCTCCCCAGTCGATACTGGACCTCCCTCAGCCACTGCTGCCCCCCCATCCCCCGAGCCAGTGCAGGACCCCCACACCAGCAGCAGCCCCTCCAGCCAGTCCCAAACCCTCCCAGCACCAGTACCAGGCTCCCCAGCCGGCACAGGGCCTCCAGCTGGGACTGAAGTCCCCAACCAGCAGCACCTCCCGGCTGGAACCCAGCCCCTGCCTGGTGCCAGGGCTGGTGCTGCTGTGGGAGCCCGGCTGTGGATGGAGCTGGGGGTTCCAAGGGGATGGTGCTGAAAGCAGGGAGTGCTGGTGCTCACAGCACTGGGGACACAGTGATTCTGGACCGTCCTCAGTGGGTGGGTGATGTCACCCAAGAGTTCTGTGGGGGTCCCTCAGGAAGCACCAGAACCAGGAGTCCCTCTCTGCTCTGATTTTGGGAGAGCTGCAAGGCTGTGTTCCCTCCTGGTGGTAACGGAACAATTTTAGGGAGACAAGCCCCAGGAAATTCCTGTTTGTTCCGTTGCAGTGGGAGTGGGGCAGAGCAGCATGGAGGGGGACACAGCTCATGGGGGAGGCAGCACAGCCACGGGCAGCCCCAGAAGGGGCTCTCCTGGAGGGCTCCAGCCTCAGGTGATGGATGCAGCAACCCTCACACAGCAGGGATTGTTCCCTCAGGGCTGAGGGTGGGACACAGACCTGGAGACCACCAGCCCCAGCTCTTCCTGCTGGGGTGCCCAGGGCCATCCTTGGGCAGGTGCCTGGGCTCCCTGTGGAGGGTGATGGGCAACCTGTGCCTGTGTCTGAGGGGACAGGCTGAGTCACCACGTGCTCCAGAGAGAGAAGGATGCAGGTGCTCCAGTGGCCCCAGCTCATCCCAGAGATCAGCTGCCTTGGGAAGGCCCTGGAGCTCCCCTAAGAGACCAAGCTGGGGGCTTGAACTCCCAGTTCACATCCCTCCCTCTCCTCCAGGACAACCTTTTTGGAACTCATTTTGTGTTACCACTCCAACAAGTCCCTCTGCAGCTCAGCCCATTATCCCCAGCACTGGCAGAGGTGTCAGGAACTGAAACCTGAGAGGCAGCTGCATCTCAGCCTGGTTTGAGAGAGGATGTGCTGAGGGTCATGCTCAGACTGGGGGGCTCAAAGCCCCTCCAAGACCATGTGATGGGGGCTGGCACTCACACACAGGGACCTATCCCCTGGGGGCTGCCCAGGAACAGGCTCCAGCAAGCACCTTCTCAGCCACTCTTGGGGGTTCTGGCTGGCAATGGTTCTTTTGAGGCACATCAGCATAGAGCAGGCAGGGCTTCCAAATTGAGACCTGCTGCCCTTGGACCTTCCTCTTCCTCCATGCAGTGAGGGAGGAACTGCAGCAGCAGGTGCAGCAGAGATGATCCAGCACCTGCTTATCTCTTGAGGAGCTCTGAGGCTGCCAGCCCAAGGGGGACAGTCCCTCCCTGAGCCCTCCTGGTGGTTCTCAGCACCACAGGGACAAAGAAGTGCTCAGCCAGCCTGGATCTCCCTGTACCAGGGAACAGCTCTTCTAGTGGAAGGTGTCCCAGCCCCAGGCAGGGGGTTGGAACTGGATGATCTTTAGGGTCCCTTCCAACCCAAACCAGTCCAAGATTCTGTATCTCCAGCCTGAACACCTGATCAAAGCCTACAGGGCCCCCAAGGGGCTGTGAAACAGCTGCTTCAGTCCCCCAGATCAGGGGCTCCATGGTGTAAGGCACTGGGCAGCATGAGGAGGTTCCATGGGGGTCCCTCTCCCCTCCCTGGAAGGGCCAGGCTTGGTGAAAGAACTGCTACTCCCCAGGTCAGCTCACTACCATGAGGCATCCCAGTCTCACAGGGGGCACCCTGGAGCTCTGGTCACACAGGCCAAGAGCCTGGAGGGGCCATTCCTCTGTCCCCCAGCCCCTCTTTGCTGTCTGAGGGGCACAGAGCTGATCACTCCCTCCAGGAGGCCAAGCACCCCAGGACAGTGGCTGGTTGGTGCTCTAAGCCCCTCTGTCCTTCTCTCCCAGGGATGACCTTCCTGCTGTGACAGCCTGTGGCTGCAGGGACATCTCCATGGTACAACCCCAAGCCCAGGGGGCTCAGCTCCTGCTGCAGTTTTGAGCAGCCCTTCATTACAGGGGCTGCAGCAGGTAAAGAACTGGAGTGTGGCTTTGCATGGAGAAGGATTTAGCTCAGGAGGAATCTCTGAAGCCTCCTGTGTCCCAAGTTCCTGCTCCCACTACATGAGCCCACTCCAAGCTTTCCCTTTGAGCCTGGAGTGAAGGAGAGAGTGCTGTCCTTCACTCAAGGACTGAACATCTCCAAGGACAGACAGACCCCACTCCTCTGGGAGTGTCTCACCCTCCTGGGCCCTGAGCCTTTTCTTTTCCCATCCTGCCCCTGGAAGCAGCTTGACACCTTGGCTTCATTCTGCTTGGAACTGCTCTTCAAGAAGCCACAGGCTGCTCCTGGACACTCCAGGGAATCCTCTTAGCCAGCCCAGCCCTGACCTCCATCCCTTAACCCCATATCCAGGAGAGGTCAACAGGCTCCTACCAACTGCTCTCCAGTTTCTCCACACCCCTCCTTGCTGGGCACCACCCCTGCACCGGGTACAACAGCGTCACAGCACCTGCTGGCCACACTCCTCTGGCAAACCAGAGCTGAGGTGATGTTCTGGGGCTGGACCAACCACTGTGCCTCCTTCCTCGTGGTGCCCATTGCCCACAGACCCCTTTCAGCAAAATTTCCTTCACCCAACCCCCTCTGCTCCTGTTCCCAAACACATTCCACCCACAGTAAGGCAGAGCAGGATCTCATCCCTCCATTTTATTTCAAAATTCAAAAGTTTGTAAAAAGAACAAACACCCAAGCAAGTTAAAACCACCTGAAAATACTCAAAGACAACCCCCAGATCACAAGAGGAACACAAATCTCATCCCCATGGCCATCCTCTCCTAAGTCTTTGCAGCTCTGGGGACCATGTGAGAGGAGGAACAGGCTCTGCTCTCCCTCTGGAAGGGCAAAGAGCACATTGCCATTGAAGAGAGACTTCCAGAGGCACCACCATGTCAGCAGAGAGGAGGGAAGATCACAGCCAAGGACAGTGAAGCCACTGCATCTCCATCAATGCCCAGCAGGAGATCTGCCCAGGCTGCTGGCACATCCTCACTCCTGGATGTGCCTCCTGGTGCTGACACAGAGTGTGCCTTGGTAAACCCCATCCCAGCCCCTACCAAGGGTCCAGAGAACAGCCTGGAGGTGCTTTTAGCTGCCAAACAGTGTCCCAAATATGGGGAAAGAGGCTCCTCTGCTCTCTGTGCAGCAGTTCCTGCAGTTCCTGTCCTCTTGGCCTGCCCAGGCCAGCTCTGACTCCTTCAGCCCCGAGCAGAGCTGGGACTCGTACCCGCTGTCCCTCCCACTGCCCTGTGCCTGCTGCAGTGAGCTCCTGGGGCCCTGGGCCCCTGGGAGGCTGGGGAGCAGCTGCACATCCCAGTCTGACTGCAAGGAGCTCCTGCTGCAGCCATGAGCAGCCTCTGGGCTCTGGGGAGCAGGGGGGAGGAGGCTGGGGCTGTGTGCCCGCTCTGTGCTCCTGTCAGGAGCTCCAGGGGCTGCTGCTGCTGCCCTGACACGGAGTGAGCAGCAACATCTGGCTCCAGCCACAGGCAGTGAGGGAGAGGGCAGGCAGCCAGCAGGGCAGCTGGTCCTGCTGGCTGTGCTCCCCAGAGCAGGCCTGTTCCCACTCCTGGGTGTGCTGTCACTGTCCCCTCCTGGCTGCTTCCCTTGGGCTCTGTCCCTGCTCCAGGCACACTCACTGACAGTGACAGCCCCAGGACCCAAACCTGCAGCCCCAGCTCCTGGCTGGCACACAGGCTCCCCAGGGCTCCCACACAGGCACAGATCCAAAGCAAGGGAGCTGGGAGGTCTGCTGGAGAGCTCTGTGCCCAGGGGCAGGCCTGGCTCAGACACCTGCCCTGCACCCTGTGCCCCCATCCCACCACCCAGCAGCTCCATCTGCTCAGCTGCAGGGGAGAGGACAAAACCCAGCTCCAGCCTGGGCCTCTTGCCCACCTGGGAGCTCTGTCTGGAGCACAGCTGGCGCTTCCTGGAGGCAGGCTGTGCTTGGGGAGGGTGCCTGACAGACCCAGGCTGTGCAGGAGAAGCCATTGCCTCTCTGACAGGAGTGGGTGCTGCACAAGGCCCCCAGCCCAGCTCAGGAGCCAAGCCCAAATCTGAAGCCCCCAGCCCAGCCTCCCCCACGGTGCCATGGGCAGCACAGACCCCTCTGCTGAGCCCTGCTCCCCTGGGCAGCTGCAGGGAGCTGTGCTTTGACAAGCCCCTTCCTCCTCTGGGATCTCTGACCCTGTCCCTGGGCAAGCAGGGGGAACATCCCTTGGTCTTCAGGCCATGATCCAGCTCTGCATCTGTTATCAGTTCCACAGCATCCTGCTCAGGCTGTTCCCCTTCCTTTCCCAGCTCTGCTGGCAGCAGCTTGATTCCTCCAGTGCTGTGTGCTTGAGGCACTACATGTTCATCTGCCAGGCAGGACCAGGGCACCCTGAGAGGAACCAGCAGTTAATGCTCACCCAGCCCCAGCAACAGCCCTCCCCAGGGAGACAAGGCCTCTCCTGCAGTGCAGGGTGTTTGCAGCCCTTGCCCAGGAGCAGGGAAGCACTTTTAGCCTGGTGAGGCTCAGAATGACTCTGCTCCTGGCAGAGATGGGCAGCACAAGGGATCTCAGCCTCCTCAGCCCAGTGCCCAGGCACAGGGAGGCTACAGAGCAGTAGGGTTTGAGTCAGACACAGGGACAGAGGAGGTGGGCTCAGCTGCCCTTTCTAGTTTAGGAGGCACTAGGAGTCCACAGGGAGTTCCCTGAAAGAGAAAACCCAGGGAAATGCAGGAACATCTCCCACAGTTTGTCTAAGCTTTGCCCAGCAGGTGCCAAGTTGGTTCTGCTTCAGCCTCCAACTCCCAGGCACAGGGACCCATCCCACCAATGTGCCATGCAGCACCTGCTGCCTTTGGGCTCCAGGAGCTCCCAGATCTCCAGACTTACTTGGCTGACCACTCCTCAAAGCTGCTGGTGAGCTGGGAGATGACACGATCCACAGGGATGTACTGGGAGCTGTCCTGGGCAAAGTGCTGGTGCTGGGGGCTCTGGAGGTGCTGGAAGGTGGCAGAGACCCTTTAACAACACTTCAAGCTTTGCCAGGAGGGGAATTCACAACAACAGGCACTTCCCTCCCACAGCCTAACAGATCAGAGGGCAAAGGGACAGAGCCAGTGTCTGGGAACACACAGAGTGCCCTGCTCCCTGCTCCTGCTGCTGAGGAGGCTGTGTCTGGACCCAAGGGCAGCCCACAGCCTCCCCTGCAGCAGAACAGACCCCAGCACCACTGTCTGGCACTAACAGCTGGGCTCTGAAAGCCCCCTTGCTTGGCACCTTCCAGGAGATAAAAAACCTTCTCAATCCACCTGTGCCCCATGGCTGCCATGGAACTGCCTCTTCACCTTATGGATCATGCAATAGGATGATCCTTGAGGCTCTTGCACCCCAAGAGAGGAGCATGTTGTGCTCCAACCTTCAAACCCACCGTGCTCTGACCTGACATGGGCACACAGATACACCCAGCTCCCATCTCAGGGGCAGACCTGCAGGATACAGCAACTCATAGTTCATAGTGCTAACATGACATGATTAATGAAGCCTCTGAGTGCCCCCTCAGAACTCTTGCAAGGAACCAGGTGCCAGAGGAACCTTTACCTTCTGCAGCTCTTCAAAGGTCTCCTGGCAGCACTCACAAAAGCCCCTCCTCTTCCTGGGCAGGGTGATGTGTGTGGAGCGAGGGCTCCTCCCCCCGGCGCTGTGCAGGGCACAGCCCTCAGCACCCCTGCAAGGGACAGCACAGGATGCTGGGGGTCACCCTGCCTGGCAGGGCCACCAGGGACCAGCACAGGGCTCCCTGTGCCCACTGCCAAAGGCAGGTGGCTGCCAGACCCCAGGAGCCAGCAGTGAGCAGGAGTGGGGTTAAACACTTGCACAGAAGGAGCTACAGCCTACCTGGCATGGCAGGAATTGGAGAGGCTTTTCAGAGGCTCAAATGGGCTGGAGCCTTTGGGTGCCAAGAAGTTGAGGTCAGGAAAGCTTTGGAACTGGTGATGGAAGGGCCGGAATTGCCTGAAAGCAGCAGATCAGGACATCAGACCCATGGCAGGGCTGGCAAGGATTCAGAGCTGTCCCTCCTGCACCCTGGAAGGGCTCAAGGCATACCCCATTTATGATGGAATGCTGCTCAGTGCTCTCCTGTGGCTGTGTCAGAACTCCCATTTCTCACTGAGTGTTAAACCCAGTTCCCAGTAACAGTCCCAACAGGGCATGTTTTGGACAGAAGGCAAGTTTGCTTGCTCAGCTCAAATTGCACCTTTTACCCCAGGGCAGAGCAGTGCAGTATTTCCAGCTACCCCACAGCACAGGAGGGTTTAGACACCCAGACCACATCTCTCCCCCTCACATTTCATTCGCATCCAGCATATAAACCCCAATATTTGACTCTTAATTGAGATGCCTTAAATGTTGCCTTTGGAATAATTAATTGGCCCTGTGGATGCTGGTAGAGTTACAGAAACACCACAGGGATCAGGTCCCCTGTGGCCAAGGCTGTCATCAAGTTACAGGCCCTGACCTCCTGTGCTTCAATCTCACTCCTCACTGCCCAAGGCTTGGGGGGATTAAGTGACCTGCTGAGGATCACACACAGAATCTGAGCAAGGAAGCAAACTGCTGTCAAGTCTCGTTTAACACCTTTTTTCTTCCTGACACACAAGACACCTGGATTGTTTCTCTAAACTCCATCTGCCTCCCTCTAGGAGAGGGTCAACTTCCCAGTGTGGAACAGGTCTGCACAGAAGCCAGACTCTGCCTCTTGGGCAGAACAGTCCCTCGGAATGAAACCAGTGAAAGAGAGATCCCAAGGTTTTAGGGTAGAATATTTAGAATTTACCTGCTCTGGTCTTCAACTTTCAGAAAAGGGGGCTTCAATTTTCCTGCCAGAGAGAAACCTGGTTAGTTTTCCTGGCCAAATTCCTTACTTAAGTCACTCATTCCCCAACAGAACTGGGCTCCAGAGCTGAGTGCATCAGAACTTCTGGCACTGGTGAATGCCAAGTGGTGGCCAAGTACAGCCCAAACTCCTCTTCAGGTGATCTTCAACAGCCCTGGCCCAAGGGTGCAGTGGGGTGACCAAACCTCAGGCAGCCCAACATGGGACATGTCCACCTTTTAAAGGGTATTTAGCCATCCTCTCACATCTTTAATGCCTCCTTAGTCTTAAAGGCACTGGCCTAACCCCAAACCTTCTGACTCCAATCTCAAGGATTGTCACACAATGTGCCAATGAATATGAGAAGGGAACTCAGGAACTGCAGTGGTTGCTGCACTGGCTCAGAGCTCTGAAACAGCTTCCAGCACCTTTTCCTCCATTCACCCTGCCTCAAGTGCAGAACCTGGCTCAGGCCAGGATGTCAAAGCAGCAAGAGATGCTGGAGACAAACCAAGGTGCTGCCCAGCCAAGCCTGGCAGCAGGACACTACTCGAGAGCAGTATCTGGCCTCTGCTCAGCTCCTGAGGAGGGCAAAGAGCAGCTTTGCTTCCTATAGAGGCATAGAAGAGATGAAGAGAGCAAGAGAGTCTTAGCAGTGCATTGAGGGAAAAGGTTTTCAGAGCCAGGGTGGGAAGGGAAGTTCCAAGGTCCCTCCTGTCCTGCAGGTACGTTCCACTCACATTACGTTCACCTTGGAAACCTGAGTCTTGATCTGGCTAAGGAACAAATAAACACCAAGGTGTTCCCACAGGGCATCTGCCTGACTCTGAAACCAAGCCTCTCCTGCCTCTGAAGGGTGAGGAGTTTTGTTTTCTTGTGTTCCTGGCACACAATGCTATTTTTTCCAAAGATATTTCACCCTCCTTCCCCAGAAAGGCTGAGCCCACCTGTCCTCACCAGCCTCACCCCCTGCTTGCCTCAAATGTGCTGCTACGTCACTGAAGCTGCTATTTCAGTACAGGATCAAGTTTTTTTTCCACGTAAACACTGCCAAATGCTCAGCACTTCTGAGCCAGAGGCTATGTGCAAGCCCCAGATCCCCCTCAGATGGGTGTGTGGGTCCTGAGCAATCCCAGCAGTGACAAATGGCTCCAATGCCACTGCCAGACCCCAGGCCAGGCTCAGACTGTGCCCAGCACAGATCCCAGAGCTTGCAGGCACAATCAGCCACATCCAACAGCTTCCTGAGCCTTCCTTCAGCTCCTTCCCCCAGCAAACTGGGAAATCAGTCCCAAGTGTCTCACACACACTCCAGGCTGAGGCTGCTCCTGCCATTGCCGAGCGCTCGCTCTCGACGCCGAGTGGAACAAGTCGTGGATCAGCTGACGTCAGCAGTGCCAGTTTCAGCACCACAATTGGCTCTTGTCTAATTGCAGATGAGAACCTGGCTGCTCCCCCCCTCCCTGGGAAGTGCCATCCCCAGATCCGTGTCTCAGCAGCACATCTCAGCCCAACAGAAGTGAGTGGGCTGGGAGGAACACGCTCTTCTCTGCAGGATGCATTTATTCCTCAAAACCTCCTTTAAGCTGCTGGATTCAATGTGCAGCAGCACTGTTCTCAGGTGCCCTGGGATTCTGGGAGCTGGCAGCAAAGGGTTTTTAGGATTTTTAAACACAGTGTGAAATCAAAGGTCCTCAGCTGTCCTGGGAGGCTGCAGCCAGACTCCAACAAGGAGTAACAGAACCCATTCAAGGGGAACTGCCTAAAGAGTTGGCATATTTTGGGATTGCCAAAGGTTTTGATGTGTTTCAAATTCTAAATGAGGCTTCTCCAAGCAGCTCCACATCTGAACATAAATAGCAGCACAACTTCCAGGCCTACCTTTGTGAATTTTGGATCTGGAGGCGGGGCATTTCACCTAGAGAAAAAAAAAAGGGACATATTGAGCATGGGAGCAGCACAAGCAGAGCTGCAGTTACTGATCCCAGAGCAGCAGCAGCCTCAGCCACCACTTCAGAGCTCCTGTACCACCCAGAGTACCTCCCCTCATTTTGTCTCCAGGGTTCCCCAGGGTTAAATGAAATACAACATAAAGGCTGCCACACCCTGTCCTTACATCCCACCTTCCCCCTGATCTCTCCAGTGCATTAACCAATTCTTTGGTGAGCCAGTGTACCAGCCACATCATCATCATCTTACTCTCCTTGGCTTGTGTGTGTGCTTTTTGCTTTCCCCACTAAATCAATTATCTCAACTCATGAGCTTTCTCCCTTTTTCTCTCCCCACCCCAGGGGGTGGCTGTGTGGGGCAGAGTTGCCATATGGGGTTAAGCCATGACCCTTAGCCCCTTAGGGCCAAAGTCAGCATTAGCTGTGCTATGGATGCTGATACTTAACAGCTGGATCATTCTCATCTGGATTTACCCCCAGCTTTATAAAAGGAAAAATTCTTTGAATCTTCTTCATCTCCATCACTAACACAAGCACAAGATTGGATCCAGCACCCCCTGACTGGCCCACTGGCACTGCAGTTGCTACAAGAACTGTTCAAAGCTGCCCAGGAACCCTGAACTCCTGAAATTGGCTGCAGGGAAGTTGTTACCTCAGTCTTCTGGCACTGCTTCCTTGCTCCTGAGATGGCTCGCAGCAGCTGCTGGGCATAGGACAACATTTCTGTGCAGGTGGGATGTCAAAGAGCCAAAGCTCAGGCAGGGAAGGGAGCTGCTCCCCCCAGACTGCAGCACACCCCCATGGCACTGGGAAAAGCCAGAGCCTGCAGCCCCTGGCAGAGCACCTTCCCCAGGGAATGGTCCAAGATGAAGCCAAGAGAACATTCTGAGGGACACCCCCCAGTTTGCTCTCTAGCAGAGCTGGAGGCTGCTGGGGCTCTGCAGGAAGGAGACACTGGCAGGAGCTCTGCAGCACACAGAGCAGCCCCAGAGGCCAAGCAGAGCCCAGGGACAGGATCCAGACAGGCTCAGGCACAGCTGTATGTCACTGTCACCAGACACTCAGAACCTTTTACTCCAGACCTATTATTAGTATCAGAGTTCCACCATTTGTCTTTCCCATCACCCCCTCCCCATCCATCATGGGGACAGGAGGTGCCTTCCAGAACAGGTCCTCAAACACCAGCACTTCCTAATTAAACCTGACCAAATCCTGCCCATAACGTGATCATACTTCCAGGTTAATTAGTAAAAATGGTCTTTTTGGAACAAATTGATGTACTGACCAAGAAACTGACATTTCCTAAGGTTCCACCTTCAGTACATTACAGTGTACCCTGTGTTTGCTGTTCCAAATGTGACAGTGGCACGTTCTGTACACACAGATCTGGTGTTTGAGGGCAGACCCAGCCTCAGCCAGGATGGCATCACTCCAGGATATTTGCTTGCAATTTCTTCCTTCTGTTCTACTCTCCTTACATCACTTCTGCTCCACCTGGCTCCAAAATGCCTCATTACCAGCAGCCTCCTGCACCCCACAGAGAAGGATACCATCCACATGCAGGATCTGGACTCCCCACAGGCGAGCGTTGGCGAGGATGCTGCTGCCACTGCAGGTGTCCTGTACAGAGAGGGTTGGCAGAGCACAGCTCAAAGCACAGCCACGTGCAGCTCCACACTGAGCTCAGGCCCTTCCTGCTGCCCAGCTGACAGAGCACTGCATGGCTGCTATTAAAATCAGGGCACAGCAGTAAAGGACCAGACTCCTGCTTTATCCACCCCAAATTAACAGCACTTCTCGGGCAAATGTTTAACCCCTGCTACAGCACGAGCTTCTAAGTGGGCACTCAGATTTATCTGGCCACTTGTGACCTCAGGGAAAGGATTGCAGGGGAGCCTTTTGCCCCAGCTACATTGCTTTAGTTCTTCTTAGGCTAAAAATTCATCTAACAACAGACCTCGTGTTATTTCTTTTGTGTTGAGCACCAGATGGCTGGGACAGGCCTTAGAGGTACATGGCTCCATAAAGAGCAGTGACCAGGAGCACTACAGAACATTCTGCAGGCCACAAGCAACTGCTTTGTGCCTTTCCCAGCCCAGGATCTGCTCTGTCAGCAGGGCAGGGGCTCTGCAGGAAGGCTGGCACTGCTTCTGCTCTGCTCAGCAGAACTCTGAGCACACCTAGCCCCAGCAGAGCTCATCCAAGGCTGCTCACCTGGTTCTTCATGGCCTTGTGCAGCAGCTCCTTCCCCCTGCTCAGCAGTGCCTGTGGAGAGAGGAGACATGAGCAGCTCATGGCAAAGAGCTGGAGAGCAACAATCCCTGGGGATCCCCCCACTCTGCTGGGCTCATCTCTGCCAGCACAGAGAGCCTTTCCAGGGAATGCAAACTGCAGAGAGGACCACTCAACTGCACCAGCAGCACCAGCCAAGGCTTGGAATTATTGACCAGCAGGGAAATGAAGGCTCCAGAGTGAGCCAAGAGGAAGCAGCAATTTAGCTTAAACTGCCTGCTGCATCATGGGATTGTTCAGGCTGAAAAAGCTCTGTAAGGTCATCAAGTCCAACCCTTCCCCAGCATGGCCAAGGTCACCACTGATCCAGGCCTCCAAGTGCCACATCCACACAGTTTTTAAATCCCTCCAGGGATGGGGACTCCACCACTGCCCTGGGCAGCTGTGCCAGGGTTGAACAACCCTTTCCATGAAGGAGCTTTCCCCAACATCCAATCTAAACCTGCCCAGCACAACTTGAGGCTATTTCCTCATGCCCTGTCACTTGTTACCCAGGAGAAGAGACCAAGCCCCATCTGTCAAGGAGTTGTAGACAGATCAGGTCCCCCTGAGCCTCCTGTTCTCCAGGCACCCCAACATCCTGGGAACAGAGCCTTATTTTCAAGCCAACATTCTCAGCAGATTGGTTCAGCTCTTTGTAAGACAAGGGAGAGTACTGGGAGCCAGGACAGGGGACAAAAACTGGGACAAAGCTCTGCAGCTCAGGTTTCCCACTGCAGGGGGTTCAGTTCCAGCTGGCAGGTTCCCCAGGCCTGGACTGGGACAGCTGCTTTTCCCCAGTCACAGCATTCAAGGTAGGATGTTGGAGTTTGGCCACAAGCATTTGTGAGCAGAAAGCCCAGCTCCAACAGCAGCCCCTTTCTGCAGGAGGCCCTCATGGATCTCCTCCCAGGGTACAGGTGCCTTACCCTGTGTCTGGGAGTACCCAGAGATTGCAGTGGTTTTCTCTGGTCTACATTTCTCTGGCTTCTCACCACACCTCTGCCTGTTCCCTCAGGAAGCCAGCCAAGGCCTCCAGCTCCTCTGCCATTCCAGCAGATTTCCTTGATTACAGCCCAAAGCTGTGACATGCACATTTGAGTAGACAATGATGGCAGACACAAGGAACAAGAGTATGAATAGGAACAGCCTGGGAAACAGGAACAGAGCAGGGAAAAAACCACACAGAATATTTGCTCAGAACAGGAACAACTTCACCCTCCAAAACTGGCCCCAGACCCAACAGACCCCTTGGGCCAAAACCTTTGCAGCTCTTACAGTGTATGGTGGCTTCTGGCCAGGTCTGGCTGGGTTCCCTTTGGGGGCAGCAGGCACTGAGCTGGTGGTTTTTGTGCCTCCTGCAGCTGGGCTGCTCTGCTTCTCCTCCCGACTCCTGGCCTGGCCCCGCTTGGCCTCTCTGTTGCTGGACACCACACAGGTGATTTCTTTGCTGAGGAAGCTTTCAGTCACCTGCAGTGAGACAGAACAGAGCAGCTCTGCACATGTCTGACCCCGAGCTGACAGTGCCCTGCTAAACAAACACACTGCCCCTGGCTCAACCCCCCCACAGTGAGAGGCTGCTGGAAGCATCCACATTCCTTCTTTCATTCCATACTGCCTTTCCAAAAGGACATGCTGTGATACCCTAGAGATTCACTGCAAACAGTCACCAGAACCTCAGATCCAGACATCCACCACTCTGCCACCACCACCTACTCCTCACACACTGCTTTCAAAAAAATCCCAGCATCTGAGGAAAAGGTCCTGGACATCATGGATCAGCCTGGAGGAGCTCTGTCTTCAGGAGAACATAAGTTTTAGAAAAATAAAGGAGAAAGTGAACAATTGGGCAAGCAGCTCCACAGAGAACACAGCAGGAGGGGAGCAGAGATGAAACACATTCACACACCTTTGCACAGGAGCTATCAGGCCAAGAAAGAGGTGGAAACCCAAAAGTTGGGATACTAAGGGTATCGTAAGCCAATAATGACTTGGCTTCTCAGAATCTGTGCAGGAGGCAGAGGGTCACAGGGCTCAGGTGTGAAGCCCTCAGGAAGATAAAGATATGGGCAGCCCAAAACCCTGTAGGTGGAGATTCCCAAACCATGAAGTAGGTGTGAAGTGCCACAAGGATCACCGCAGGCTGTGCTGCAAGCACAGAAGAGAGGCAATCACAACCTCCCCATCCAAATAACACTCCAGAGTGCCACCAGCCCCACAAGTTCAAGGTGCCACATGCAAGCCCAAGGCCACAGGATGGCCTTACCTGTGTCCTGAACTACACACTGAGCCTGGGCCTGGATATTGCTGCCATTACAGACAGCGGCTGTGGTGTAGCTCAGTATCTCTGCACAGCCAAGAGGAATGAGAGCTCCACTGCCAGTGGGCCTCATTTCAGAGAGGATGGCCAGGATGGTGTTTGATAGAAACCAGAAGGATGGTCAAAGTGTAAAACGATTTCCAAGTAACACAGCAGCTGTGTAGAGAAGCAACTGTTTGCTGAGAGCATGGGGTTCTCAGACTTGAGGATGCCCAGCCAGGAAAGAGATGTCCTAAGTGTGAGTGGCACATCCAGGGGAGGGCAGAGAGAAACCAGCAAGTTCAGGACAAAGGTCCTGAAAGGGAAAACAGTGCAAGTCACCTTCCCCACATGTCTGTGCAGCCAACATCTGATCAGGGCTGAACAGATACAGCACCAGCAAGAATTAAAAGATTCTACACCTGTGTGCATATTGTAGGATTTAAGTTTTGAGGTTACATGAGATGACCACCTCAGAGAGATTAAAGAGCTTGAAAACAAATAGTAACAACTGTTAGAACCAAACTGTGCACAAGAGGAATAAGGAGACTGAAAGATGAACAACCAGGTACAACCCCAAGCTCAGCTCCAGATTGAGGGACTGAGGTGATGCTACTTCTCAAAGGGTTTTACAACAGGATATAAGGAATTGATGAGGAGTATCAGCAGCAAGGAAGCCTGGAGGCCATGAAGGATGCACAGGGATCCACTCAAATACCAGCCTTCCAGGGAAAAAGAGTCCAGATGGCTTTTCTGGGAAAAGCAGGAAAAAAGCACACAGGAGCATGACAAGAACCTTGGTTGCCATTTCCCTACTTTACTCTATGTTAAATTCTATTTGAAAGTCCCACAACTTCCCTAAAAAAATTAAACTGCCACAGGCTGTTGTCACCTGGAAAATGTACCCCTGGCTAGAAAAAAACATTTCTCACTGGGTGATAAGTGGGGCACCCATCACCACACAAGCAGTTGTCACCTCTGGGAGGTGCCCCATTGAGCGGCAGGCAGCTCCCACCCCTGGAATTGGTCCCAGGACAAAGTGACCATCGCCCCTGAGTGGGAGCAGCTCCATGGCCGGGGAGCTCCCGTGTGGTCACCAGCACCTGGAGTGTGGGAGGGAAAGGCCGGGACTGGGAACGCTCGAGGGAAAGGCCGGGACTGGGAAGGCTCCAGGGAAAGGCCGGGACTGGGAACGCTCCAGGGAAAGGCCGGGACTGGGAACGCTCCAGGGAAAAGGCCGGGACTGGGAACGCTCCAGGGAAAAGGCCGGGACTGGGAACGCTCCAGGGAAAGGCCGGGACTGGGAACGCTCCAGGGAAAGGCCGGGACTGGGAACGCTCCAGGGAAAGGCCGGGACTGGGAAGGCTCCAGGGAAAGGCCGGGACTGGGAAGGCTCCAGGGAAAAGGCCGGGACTGGGAACGCTCCAGGGAAAAGGCCGGGACTGGGAACGCTCCAGGGAAAAGGCCGGGACTGGGAACGCTCCAGGGAAAAGGCCGGGACTGGGAACGCTCCAGGGAAAAGGCCGGGACTGGGAATGCAGGGAAGCACCGGGAACGCTCCAGGGAAAGGCTGGGCCCGAGCCGGGCTCTGAGGGACCCCGAGGGCCGGAGCGCGGGGATCGGGGCGACCCCCAGCAACCCCCAGAGCTCCGGCTGTCGGGAACACGGGGAGAGACCCGGCTCAGCGGAGAAGCGAGAGAACCAGCAAACATTAAAAACGAGCAGGGACATAAAAGCGGCGAGACCCCCCAGACCCCTCCCGTGGCGGTGTCCCGGTGTCCCCCAGCCCCGGCGCCCCCCCAGGCCCGGCCCGCCTCACCCCTCCCAGCCGCCCGATGGCCTCCGCCAGCTCCCGGGCGCTGCGGCCGCTCGGCACGTCCAGGTAGAAGGACTGTCCGCGGAGGGGCCGAGGGGAGCCCGTGCCGGCCGCGGCCATGGCCCTGCCCGGGCTCGCAGCCGCCGGGAGCCCGCCGCTAGTCCGTGTTTAAATCCGCCGCCCGCCCCGCCCCTCACGGCGGCCGCGCAGGGACGCGCCGCTCCCCGCGAAAGCGCTCTGCGGGGCAGGAGAGGCTGTGCCAAGGGCGCACGAGGCACACAGGGCACACCGGGCCGCCCGCCCGGTCCCGCCGCTCCCGTCCGGGCACGGCCGCACCGACCCCGACCGGCCCCGCCGCTCCCGTCCGGGCACGGCCGCACCGACCCCGACGGCCCCGCCGCTCCCGCCATCGCCACAAGTTTGTCCCGCCGCGGCCGCCGTCCCCCAGCTCTGCAGGCCCAAGATGGCGGCGCCCGGCGGGGCGGGCGCGGCCGCGCTGCCGATGCCGGTGCCGATCGCGGCCCCCGTGCGGGTCCCGGAGCCGCCGCCCTTTCCCGCCTGGCTCGCGGCGCGGCTGGACGCGCTGGGGCTGGACCGCGCCGTGTACGGCGCCTACATCGAGGGGCTGCTGCGGGAGGAGGAGAGCGACGAGGAGCGGCTGGAGGCGCTGCGGGCCGTCCTGGCCGCCTGCCTGGTGAGCGGCGGGGGTCCCTCCGCGGGGTCCCGCCGTGCTCCCGCCGGGGCTCTCTGCGGCCCGCAGGGCGAGGGAGGCTGCGGGGTCCATGGGCCGGGGGAATCCGGGGATCCGGCGGGGAGGGCAGGCTCCCCGGAGCCCGGGTACATCGGCTCATCCTGGGTACATCGCCCCCATCCCGGGTACATCACCCCCTTCCCGGGTACATCAGCCCCATCCCGGGTACATCAGCCCCATCCCGGGTACATCACCCCCTTCCCGGGGCGGATCAGCTCCTTCCCGGAGTGAGTTACCCCCTCACTGGAGGACACCCGTCTCCAGGGGCTTTTTTTTGCCCTGTCCGCAATCCTTGCGGTTCTGGTGCTAGTTTGGGGGTGCAGTTGGCTGGGGCGGGGTTTTGTGCCCGGCTCGGGGCTGATGGAAGCTCCGGCCCGTGCTGTGGAGGGGCTGTTCGAGGGGAGCACGGGGATCCCCTTTGGGCTGCCTGGGCTCCGAGAGGTGACTTTTAATGGCCAGTGCTCTGGCAGGAGCCCGTGCCTCACACACGCCTTGTCCGTCAGGAATCGGATCGGACGGACGGGAACAGCCGTGGGTGAGCCTGGACGTGGGCAGGGCTTGGCTCTGCTCCTGCCCCATTCCTGGGAGCCGGCAGAGTGCAGGGAGGGGTTTCCCTTCGCTGTTCCTCCTTGTATGGTTTTACAGTGTCTGTGTCTTGGGATTTTTCATAAATGGATGTTTCATAGTGTAAAATGTTAACAGCAATAGTGCTGAGTGTGTGCTCAGTGGCTGCCACTGATTTCCTCACAAAATATCAGTGTGAGAGCACAAAGCCCCCCACAGGGACTGGGTGGGTACAGTCAGCGTTTTCTCACCCCAGGTATGACACCATTCCTTCTGTACACTGACTGGGCCACTCCAGATGGGTTTCCTAAAAGTCAGAGCACCCTCTCGTGCAGTCCCTGTCCCCTCCCCACCCTGGGGCACAGCAGGGAGCTGGTTCAACGCTGGCAGTGCAGCTTTGAGCCTAAAAGAGCTGGAGAAGCAAACAGTGCATCCTGAGGGATGGAGCCAGAGGTGTCTGCAAAGTGCTGCTCTGCAGGGGCTGAGCTAACTCAGCTCCCTGTGATCACCAGGCTTCATTCCATCCCCACCTCTGTGCCTGGAGAGTGTGTCCTGCCCGAGCAGTGCTGGCTGGCCCTGCCACTGATACTCCCCTTGCCTGATATTCAGGTTTTCTGCTGTTTCCCATTTTCTGCCCAGTGCTGAGTTCCCTGCTGTGGGACTGAGCAGCTGTGGGGTTCCCATGTCCCTCAAGTCACTGCCCCAGTCACACCACAGCCTTTTCCTTCTCTGCCACAGCCACAGCTGAGTTGAGCCTTGATTGCAGTTTCTGGCTCTGCTTGATTTTTCTGCCATTCCTGTAGAAATTTTTTGTTTCTTGAACCCTCAGGCTTTCTAATTAGTCTTTGTAGTCTGTTCTTTTTAAATTTATTTTTTTATATTTATTTTTATACTCTGTGCTTATTTCTGTATTGACTTTTGAAACAGTGTTTTATTTGGTGAAATTGGGGTTTTTCTTGACAAGTCTCTTCTCCTAGTTCCATACATAAATTACAGGGTTTTTTTTTTGTTCACTTATTTATATTTCACAAACCTTATTAAAATAAGGTGACACTTGCTCTCAGATCCATGGTTCCTCATTCCTGTTCATGTCTTGCACTAGTGAGTTTATTCAGATGTCACCATTTCTAATCAAAAAACTTAAAACCAAGTTCTGTTTCTGTCCAGTTCTCTTTACACCAGACAGAATCCACCTCACTTGTATTTTCCATGGTTGATTTTTCTCTGTATTTACTGAATGCCAAACCAACATAATTTTGTGTTTGTTTGGAAATATTTGGTGGCGGTCCCTGAGCTCTGTGACCCCCACCAGTGGTGTTTGGCTCTCTTGTGTTCCATGGAGCAAATGCCAATTGGCTCCAGGACATTCAGCACCTTTCAGTTACAAATTTAAGCAGGAAAAGCCACCTGCAGAAGCCCAGCTGGAGAGAGGAGTGAGAAGCAGTGAGAGGAACAGCTCTGCAGGGTTGGTGGAGAAGGAGGGGCAGGAGCTGCTCCAGACACTGAGATTCCCCTGAGATCCTGAGGCAGCAGTGCCCCTGGAGATTGACTGCAGCCCCTGCTGGAGCTGGGGATGTGTCCCACTGCCATTTCTAAGTCAAGGGGGAGCAGAATGTCCCTGCAGGTGGGAGGTGATGGCTGTCACTGGTTTCAGCTCTGCACTGGCCCTGACCTATGATTTATCCCATGTCATTTATTCCCTGGCAAGGAGGTGGCCCTGAGTCACTTCCCTGTGGCCTTGGCTCAGGAAGAGAGAGGATGCAGGGCAGGAGGATTTGGGAGCAAAGATCCCAGATGGCCTCCTGGGTGTGGGCAGGGCTGTGGCACATGCACAGCAGCCTCGTGAAACCCACGTGTGCCAGAGCCCAGGGAGCACCCACGGTGTGATTGTGTCACCCCAGGGAAACCAGAGTCCTGTGGGTGTTCAGCAGGCAGATTTGGGGTGAAAAGCTGTGCTCCTGAACTGACTGCTGGGCATGCAGATCCTTTTAGCTGCTGCTTTTCCTGTCTGACTGGTGCTTGTTGGAAGCAGCCAACTCTGTTCCAAGTCTGAGATGTCTCTTTTCCCTTCCTAGGAAGAAGATCTCTTGACTGATGTGTGCAGGGAGGTTGTGGAAAGGTGGTCTGACTCCCAGGTCGTTGATGCCAAAGAGGAGAAAGAAGGTAGAGTGATGTGCCCTGTCCTCAGTGTGGGGTGACCTGCAGGACCTCACCTCAAAGGGAACTTCTGTTTGTCCTGGCAGGACTCAAACCAGCACTGCCCCATGGCTGCAGGTCTGACCTCCATTCCATTCCATTCCATTCCATTCCATTCCATTCCATTCCATTCCATTCCATTCCATTCCATTCCATTCCATTCCCTCTTTCACCTGCCATGGGGATGAGCAGCTTCACTTTGGGCTGTTCCAGCATTTGCTGTTCTTTGGGTTCATCATCCTGCAGGGAAAAGTGAGCTTTTGGGGTTTTTTTATTGCTTTCTTGTTTGTGGGGTTTTTGGCCTTCTGTTGTTTTTTAGTTTGACATTGGGTTTTTTTTTTGAGATGGTTGCTTGGTTGTTTTTTTTGTTTGTTTTGGGTTTTTTGTTTGTTTTTGGGGTTTTTTTTTGTGTGTGTGTGGTTTTTTTTTTTCTATAGGATTATTTTTTTAATGAGATGGTCATTAAGGTCCTGTGTTTTTTTCCAAAACCTTTTCCAGCAGGTCCAGGGCTGTCTCTGTTTAGTGCTGGCTGTGCAGGTGTTATGGTGTAGAAACCTGTGCTGCTTCTGTCTGTCCCAGTCTGGGAAGCAGCAGCTTTGTACAACTGCAGCTGCCCTGTGCAGAGCTGGGCTGTCCCTCCTGCTGCTGCTCACCCCACTCATGTGTCTGTATTTCCTCTTCCAACATTCTGTCTTACAACTCTCCTTTCTTCCATAAATGCTTGTTGGAGGGAGCTCTGTGAGGCTGCAGAACTGTCACTGTTCCTTCTCCACCCCACTGTCCCTGTGTCACCTCCCTCAATCCATCCCTTGTCCTCAGCTGGGAGCCAAGACCTCACCTTGTCCTTGGTCACTGCAGAGGTTTGTCTGTAAAGGTGGTGCTTGCACCACTTTTTTAGTGGCTTGTCTGCATTTTCTTCTGTCTTCACTCAGAGCCAGGATTAAAAACACAAAGGAGATTAATTTCTCGTGTTTGGGCTTGGTTGTTTATTAAATCTTATCTAAAGTACAGAGAGTTTTTCAACACTTCCAGCTACCAGCTAAAAGCAAGCAAAATGGAAGTGAATTTAGCTAGTTACAAGGTCTTTTAAAGCTAAGCAGTCCAATAGAGAAATAACACCTATATTATTGATACTTTTGACCCAATAACCAAACTTCTGTGACCCACAGTGCAGCACTAACTATTGAACTAAAAACTACTATTGAAATCATGAAGAAGGAAGAAGACAGAAAGAGACAACACCCCAAATCCTCCATCTTGTCCCATACCTATTACTAGATTATAAAAACCTCAGATTTAAAACCCTTCACCATGTGAAATCACACACTTCCATTTAACTACTCACCCATGATTTTAACTCCATCACTTAAATTTAGAAGCCCTCTCCAAGGCCTCACATCAAAAGCAGTGTTCTCCTGGGGGTCAGTGCCAGAAAGCACAGAAAGCTCAAAAATCCCAGGTTTCTGGGATCCAGCATTGTCCTGGTCCCTGTGCAGACTCTGGATGCAGTGGAGCTGTGTGCTGGTTCAAGCACAGATCAGTGACATTGCAGTGGCACAGACCTGACAGGAGACTGTGACAATGGAATGTCCCTTTGGTCTAAATCCTGCTCTTTGTTTGCTTTGCATTTTGTTGTTGCCTCTGATTGCAAACAGAACATTGTCAGTGCCTGGTGTCACCCAGGAGTGGCTCTGGCAGCAATGTCAGTCACTGGATCAGCCCCAGATCCCCTCTCCCTCACCTCATGGACACAGCAGCTCCACCCTGCAGCAGCTCAGTGGCTTTCCCCAAAAATCCTGGAAGTCTGTTCTTGGCCTGACCTTGCCTTTGGCTGGGGAGAGAGAGAATTAATGCTGTTCCATGCATTAAATAAAATAAATTCCTCTTGGGGACAAATGACTGGGATTGCTGGAGCTGCTGCTGGGCTCTTCCTGCTCCTGCCAGTGCTCACCCATAGGGATTTTTCTTGTTATAAAAAAGGCAGCACAGTGTGTCTGGGTTCATGGAATTCCAGGGTGAAATTATATCACTGGGGTTCCATAAAAGGATAAATCCCCACTGAAGTGTGTATCCACTCAGAATAACAGTCTCAGGGATAAGTGATTAACAGACTAAACAAAAAATTATGTCAAAACCCAGATGTCAGTTTAGGAAATGGGCAGTGGAATTTCAGTGTTAAAAGGTAAATCAGCCATTGGTTTCTCTTGGTTGGAAAGAAAGGGAGAGCATGAACTGATCCCTCACTTCAGGTTTTTGGAATTTCTCTTTGATGGGGGTTAAGTACATACTTAAATAAACTTATTGAGCTGCTTTGAAGCAGAAGAGAATGTGATTTGGAGTCAAATGGATTTTCATTAGCCAGAGCCTGACTGATTCCAGTTTCATTCTCTTACTCCAGGAATAACAGTGCCTGGTGGTGGCTGGGTGCAGCACAGGGAATTCCCTGTGGAAGGGAGAAGCTGGTGTCAGTCAGGGTGTCAGCTCTGCCCCGTGCTGGCTCCTCAGCAGCTCCATCTCTCCCAGATCCCAGCTGGAATTCCCCAGAGCAGCTTTGACAGCACCACCAGTGCCTTTGGGAAAAGCCTGGGGGGTGTTTTTGGGTGGGACATCTCCCTTGGGGTGGGTGCATGTCCCTGCAGGGCTCGGGGCGGGTGGGGCTGCAGAGGGAGGAGCAGTGAGAGACACCAGGGCCCTGTCTGTGGCCTGGGCTGACACTGTCACTCCTCTCCTGCCAGATGAGGTGCAGGCCATCACCAGCATGATGGAGAAGCAGGCCAGGATAGTGGTGAAGCCCAGGGAGGTGTCCCAGGAGGAGAAGCAGAGGAAGGCTGCACTGCTGGCCCAGTATGCCAATGTGACCGACGAGGAGGAATATCCTTTGCTGCACTGCTTGGGGCTGGGAGGGAGGGACAACTCCTGTTCCAAACCTCAAACAACAACAACAACAAGGCCCTCCCAGCTCTGCAGGGGCTGCTGGGGAGAGCTGGGAAGCTTTGCAATCCTCCTTCACACATGGACAAAGCACAGAGCTCCTCGAGTGTTGGCAGCAGGTGCTCCTGGGAGGGTGTGTGTCCCCACCAGCACGTGGCTGTGACACTTTGCCCAGCCCAAGTGTGTGGCAGGAGAAATGCCCCCATCCCTCAGCAGCTGCTGCTGAGTTCTTCTTGATTTCTCAGGAGAAATCTGCTGAAATAATCCTTTAGAGAGAGTGTGGAGTGGGAGGGTTAGAAGTTAACTCTTTGTGGTGCTGAAGAACAAGCTCTTTCCTGCCCAGCTGAGTGAATCGTAGGCAACCACATCTGGCCCTGGAGCTGCAGGAGCTGAGGGTGGGAGCTGTGCATACCTGGTCTGTGAGAGTCCAGCTGCTTCTTCCTGCCTTTACAAGGCTGTTATTTGAGTGAAGAGTGGCTGTAGAGAGGCACAAGTCCATTACTGATGTCTGTGTTTCCTTAATTCCCTCACTGGTGGGGATGAACAGGATGGATTGACGACAGCAGTAAATATTGGATCAGAAAAATGTATCCTTTGAATTCCTGGTGACTCAGGCTGTTTGTCAGGCAGGCAGCCTCCATGGTGAGTTTCCCATCCTCTCCCTGTGCTGGTCTCCCTGTTTCTTTAGGGCCACCTTTGAAGCTTGGGGATTGGTTTTTCTCTGTGTACCCTGACCTTGCTCACAGTTACAGTGACATGTCTGTCTGCTTGGTGCAGTGCTCACACCAACCCTGCCATTCATTTTCTTCTCCTCCCCTCTTTCCCTCTTCCACCTTCTTGCAGCTTCACAGAACATGGTTATTGATAAAGACAATGCTCCCAGAGCAGGTTAATGTTAACTGGTGTTCAGACAGAGAAATCGTGTCAGGAATGCAGCTTGCCAGGCTGTGGTGCAGCTGAACACTCAGGGTGGGCAGGACCAAGGGGCCCATGTCTGTCTCAGAATTGAGACCATCCTTGAGTTTCCAGTTGGCAAATTGAAGATGGAAACAGGTTTTATTACATAATTAAATGTGAAACATAGATTCTTTTTGTCCCTGCATTAGGGACATGTATGTAGCTGTCTGCACATACACACACATATGTACATGTATGTATGTGTCCAGACACATCACACACAGCTGCAGTGAACCCACTCTAGGCTGGACCCTCTGTGTTTGTTTCCTTTCAGTTTGTAGAGACACATCAGTCTTAAGAGCCAGTAGGAAACCTCATTTTTCTAGGGAAAAACCATAGAATCACTAAGGTTGGAAAAGCACTCTGAGGTTGAGTCCAACCATTCCCCCATCAGTGAAAAGGCTGCCACTAACCCCTGTCCCCAAGTGCCACATCTGCACAGCTTGTAATTCCTTCAGGGATGGGACTCCACCCCTGAGTAGCTGTGCCAGTGCCTGACCACCCTTTCCCTTAAGTAGTTTTTCCAGTATCCAACCTAAACCTCTTCTGGCTTAACTTGAGGCTGTTTCCTCTTGTCCTGTCCCTGTTCCCTGGGAGCAGAGCCTGACCCCCACCTGGCTGTCCCCTCCTGTCAGGGAGTTGTGCAGAGCCTGAACCTCCTTTTCTTCAGGCTGAGCCCCCCTAGTTCCCTCTGCCACTCCTCATGAGACTTGTGCTCCAGGCCCTTCCTTCTCTAGGAGCGGGTGTTTTTTCAACCTGACTTTCTTTCTGGAAAAGCAATCAGAGATTCCTTCTCCTTTCTGCATTCCTCATTCCCCAATCCCTTACCTGCCTGGTGAAGAAGCAGAGTCAGAAGGTGAGGGGGGAGGTAGAACAAGCTTCCCATGAGCCACAGGCAGTCTCAGGCAGAGCGTTGTCAGCCCTTAGCCCCCCAGCGCTGTTCCGAAACACCAACGTGGAGGATGTCCTGAATGCCAGGAAACTGGAGAGGGAGCTGCTGCGGGATGAGTTCCAGAGGAAGAAAGAGCAGGACAAGCTGCAGAGGGAGAAGGACAAGCTGGCCAAGCAGGAGCGGAAGGAGAAGGAGAAGAAACGAACACAGAAAGGCGAGCGGAAGCGGTAGCTGGTGATTTCCAGTTGGACTCTCAAAGGATAAAATTAATTCTGAATACGGTGTGTGTTTAAAAAGCAGCAAGAATTCCAGGCACGTGGCTGGGAGCAGCTCTTGGGAAGTGTTGCCTTTTTTTTTTTGTTCTTTTTTTGGTTTTGTTTTGTTACATAGCAGAGCAGAATCTCTGAGCAGCTCCTGGACTCAGTGTGCCCTGTGCTTGTGGTGTCAGTGTCCCAGTCGGTGCTCGTGGCCAGTGTCTGTACCAAAGAAGGGTGAAGTGATTATGTCCATGTTGTTAAATTGATCCATTGTTACTTCTGACCACCTGGCAGCAGAGCATGGCATAGGAGCAGCCCCTGCACTGGCCGTGGTTTGGATTGAGCCCATCCTGCCTGGAGCTGCCCTGGGGCACACACGGATTCATTTACACAAGCCTGGAAAAATCTCTTTGCAAATCCCTGTGTTTGCTGCTGAGGCCAAGGCTGCCCTGCTCGGGCTGGGCTGGGGGAGCAGGATTGGAGGTGAGCCCAGCACAGGGCTGCAGCAGAGGAGTGAGATGTGTCTGAATCACTGAGTGAGGGAAGCACGGCCCGGGCAGGAGCACTGGCCTCAGCAGCAGCAAACCTCTCCCCTGACGCAGTTTTAAGACTCCAGATAGTTGGGAAATGGCGCTCCCCGACCTTCTGAGGGGTGAACATGGACTGGTACTGCCACAGCTGTTGGCAGGGTGAAGCTCTGAAGCTGCTTTGTCACAAGCAGGGTGAGCTGGGGATGCACTGGGGTCACTGCCCGCTGGGCACGGCTGCCATCAGGAACTGCAGGGCTCTGCCTGAAAGCTCCTCCTCCCCCCAGAGGGCTCATCCCTGCTGCTCCAGCCTTTTTTGTGATGGTGTTGCCCACTGGGGAAGGAGAACACTAATCCTGTGAGCTGAGGGGGAAGGAGGGGCTGTGAGAGAGCAGGTGTGCCTGGGCTCTGTGCTGCAGCATGCTCAGGGTGCCTGTTTGCTGTGAGGTGCCCTGTGCTGAGCTCCTGCACTCCCAGGTGCCTGGCCCAGCTCTGCTTTCAGCCCTCTCAGACTCTGGGGCCAGGCCTCCCCCTCAAACAGCTGCTGTGTGTGTGAGTGTCCAACTGCTTTGTCTTTGGACTTGAATAATAAATCTTGATTGGCAAGGAAGTGGGTTCCTCTGAGTGATGTTGCCATTAATGATGGCAGTGCCAGTGGTGTGTCCTGTGTCCTTGCTGGCCTCTTGCCCAGCAGCAGCATTGCTGAAGGCTCCTGTTGCTGTCTTGGTGCAGATTCAACTTCCTTCATGCCTTGTTCCTCAGGGCTGTGGTGCCCTCTTTCCTGGGAGCTAACCCAGCTGTGCTGCTCCCCAGGGCTCTCTTCCCAGCCTGGCCTGGTGCACTGTGGCAGATCCTGGTTGGTGTTTCAGGGTGTGGGACTGCAGTGGAACAGGGCAGGGGGCATCTATTGAGGGAGGAGGGTGTCACTCAGCCCCAGCAGCACGGGCCAGCTCTCACTTCTAGTGCCCTGGAGCCTGTACACCAGCCCTGGGCTGAGGCAGCCCTGGCCACCCACGAGGCTCAGCAGGGCTGGCAGCACAGAGCTCTCACCTCCCACTGGCACCTCACCTGCTCTGGCAGCAGCTGCTGCCCATCCTTCTCAGCCAAAGTGGCTTCTCCTGGAGGTCTGTGAGCTGGCACTGCACTGCCCAGCCCTTTGCTTCCAAGGAAAATGTGAGCTGAGGACTGGAGCTGCCCACCTGAGCCTGTCACAGCCTCCTGAGACCTTTGGTTGTGAGGGGCCAGGGAAGGGCAGCATTCACCTCCTCGGGACAGGAGGCCCTGAGCCCTCTCTGCCCACAGCTGTGCTCCAGAGCCTGCCCAGGAACAACACACAGGCTCCATCATGCATGCACATCCAGGAGTCTGCATGGATGGATGCAAGCAGGGCACAGTCACACATACACACGGTGGGAACTGGCTCCCACAGCCCTGCAGATCCCTCTGCAGGTCCCACTGCCCCCTGCACTCCCAGCCAGGCACAGGGCTGGGCCTTGTGTCTGTCTGGCCAAACCTTGCTCTGCCAGTGGGAAAGGCCCAATCAGGGACAGGGATCAGGAGCAAGGGCAAGTCCAGCCCTTTGGCATCCAGCAGTTGTCCTGGGGCAGAGTGGAACTGTGGCCAGGAGCAGCACCCATAGCAGCAGCTGGAAACCCCTAGTGGTGTTGGAAACTCAAAATGAGCCGATGCTGCCCAGCCCATGAGGCTGCAGGGCTGCCCCCACCCCACGGTACTGGCCCTGCCCCCAGGGCTGTGGGCCCACCCCTTCCCATGCCAGCAGTTTGTGCCGTGGATCAGGTGCCCAGGCAGGCAGTGACTCGGCTTCTGGAGCTCCAAGCACTGCTGCTCCATTCAGGACAGTCAGCAGTGCACAGCTGGCACGACAGCAGGAGTTATTTATAGAGCAGGAATACTCTGGACTCACCCCTAAGATTCCCAGTGCAGGTGACAGAATTGCTGCATCAGCCTTCCCTGGCAATGCAGAGCTTGGAGCTGAGGCATTTGCAGGGAAGAAACATTCCCTACTCTGGCTCCCTTGGCATGTCTGATGTTACAGACATGGCTCTCTCCAGAGAGGGATTTCACATCCCCTTTGCTTTGTTCTGAACACAATTCCATAACAGCCTGAATGCCTGCTCCTGGTGCTGGCTCTGGCTTGAGGAGCCTGGTCTGGAAACACACTTGCAGAACAAAAGCTTTTCAACAAAAATGAATTTATTTCTTATAGACAACTCCAGTCAGCACAGTCAGTTTTGCTTTAACATCAACACAGCCTGGGTCAAACTGAACCACCCCCAGTGCAGTGACTGTTAGGAAGCTGTGCTTGTTCTGCCCCACTCACCCGGCAGCACTTCTGTCATTGCCGTGATCACACCCCACCTTCTGCTGAGCCTTTCTCAGTCCTTTCTGCACATCATCTAATGACAATTTATCTGATGCCATCACCCCTACTGCATATCAGCATTCCCAGCAGCAGGAAGAACAGAGCCATGTCAGTACCAGGGTGTGCAGGCATGGTCAGTTCAGTAACTTTAACCCACTGCTCGTGGGTTTCCCAGGGCCGCTCTGTCCCGAGCACCAGTGTTGGGTGCTGGTGAATCCACCACTCCTGCTCCTAAAGACTGAGAGCTGCAAGCAAGCACCAGTGCTGGGAGCTGCCCAAATGCAGAAGGGAACTAAGAAGTCTAGAAGTCGACAATCAAATTTCAAACCAAACTAGTAACTTTAAGAAAATCCAAATTTCAGAACTTGGCACGACCTTTTCTGAAGTTAAATTAAAAACAACGCTCATTATTGAAGCTCCTTCACAGCTGTGCAGGACAATCCTGTCTGCCTGTCGTAGTTTGATTATGCTTAAATACTTTACAACAGTAGTTCATTTGTTCCCAAGAGCATTCCAAATACCTGAACACATTCACTAAATTCATGGTTTCACACAGCAATTCTGCTCTACTGGTAATTTAGTGGAACCTGGTGCATATTGCCTTTCCCAAATGTAGACTTTAAAATCTCAAATCCATAAATATTTGTATTTTAAATATCTACTTTTACATGAATATTGGGTATTCCTAGCCTTTTTGCTTTGTTTGCAGGTTTTAGCTCAATAAGGAAACCATTTTACATCACAATCTGATCTGACACCAGCCTCACACCCCGTCACACCACAGTCTTTAAGAATCATTATTTAAAAACCTATTTCCTAGAGCAAAACTAAAAGGAGTTATGGGGAGAGTTGGACACCAGGCTTCACCTGCAGGAGTTAAATAATATCTTGGCTGTTAACGAATTAGTCTGATTATTTGTTTAAGTTAACATTCACCAGTTTGGCTTTACAACATTCTGACCCTACCCGACATGTTAACAGCTTAACCTGAGAGCCGTTAAGGCAAATCCCACTCCTCATCAAGATAGAGCTTTAAATATGAACTTTAGCAGTTGAAACGTTGAAGTAACTAAAAAGAACCAAAAATTACGAGGAATTCGCGTCTCCTCTGTCATACGCACTGTGGAGCAGGTCCGTGCACGGCCCCGGGGCTCCCTCTGCCCCCCCTTCCCTGGGCCCCCGCGGGGCCGGGGCCGCAGCCGCAGCCGGGGGCGTCTCGGCTCGTTTCTCTTCGGGCGCCGCCCCATCCTGGGGAAGTCTCTCCCGAGCCCGTTTGCCAGCGGAGGGCTTGGGCAGCGTCATCTGGAAGGCGCACCAGAGCACGGTGCGGACCTTGCGCGTGGCCAGGCACAGCGCCCGCAGCGCGGCGGCCAGGGCGAGCACCACTGCGGAGGGAGGGAGGCAGGGAACGGCCTTTAATCCCGCAGCGCTGCCCACCCTTCCTCCCTTTCCTGTCTGACCTCGTCTGGCCCTTTACAGCTTTATGAAAGCTACATCTGAATTTCTCTGCCCTCACACAGCCAGGCAGGAGTGTGACTTTTAGGTTCTGAGTTTGCTACAGCACCTTCCTGCTGCAGGCCGGGCTGGGCTGCTCCATGCACACACACACTGATGGCACTGGGCCCTCCCCTTCTGGTCACAGGGGTTCCCTCACCTGTCCTGCCAAGAAACCCTTACCAGGGGTGGAGGAACAGCTCCTTTGAGGCATTGGGTTGAAGCACACAGGTCATGTTCTGTGCATGGGTGTTGAAGCATAGAGCTGTAAAGGGTCACCTGAGCTGTGCTCCCGTTATTCTGGCACAGATTTTCCAGGGAAGCTGTGGCTGCCCCTGGCAGAGGTGGAACTGGATGGGCTTTAAGGACCCTTCCCACCCAAACCATTCTGTAATAGATGCAGATATCAGATGAGATGGAATAGAAAGGTGCTGTGGAAACAGGGCTGGACAAGACCTGCCACTGAACAAACCAGAACAGCTTCAGGCCTTTCTCTCAAGGTTTTGCCTGACAGAGCAAATACAGTTACTGCATCCAATAATTTACTGTTCAAAAAAATCCTCCACAACTGCTGCTCCAGGCTCAACAGCCCAAGACAGCAATGGGAGGCAGAGGACCAAGCACCACCCCTCCAGGTAAGTAATCACATCCCCTTGTGTAGAGCCTCCTCTCCCAGCAGCTGCACCTCCAGGTCTGACAACTCCTTCCCAGACTACTCTGTTCCAAAGAGCTCACAGATCTGGTAGTGCCAGGTAAAGCCAATTATTTTCATGGGCTTCAACACCAAAAAAAACCCTTTACCATAACAAGTCCCATAATCTTCAGTCAAGGTAAAAAGAAACAGGAATGATGGGGAACAGATGAAAAGAAAGAATGCTGCAGTGTATCTTCTGAGTAAACTTGAGAATTACAGAACTACACAATGGGACACCCCAAAGAAGTAAAATAATCCCTGTAATTCAGATGTAGAAAGAACAGCAGAAGAGATCAGAAGATTCAGAAATGTCAGACAGCTTCTGACACAAGGTAGGAGGTCAGAGTGCTGCAGGGAGCAGGAATTTACCCTGACTGCCATCTCAGAGACAAGGGAACCTGCCACTCTGCCTGTGCACTGGTGAAAGATGAAGCTGAATATCTGGCTTATATGGGATACCAATAAGAATGAAAACATTCTGCTCGTTGTATTTTTGTGCATCCATCCAAAATATGATTTGTAATTATGCCAGTCTATGACAGAAAATGCTTGAAGAAGAAATCCATTTGTAACCCAAGGCCATCTCAGTCACTTTGGGCAGATTCAGCATGGAGATACCAAGAAAGTTTTAGACAAAGACATAGCTGGAAGGTTCATAGGAACAGGAATATGAAGGACAGGGAGAAGCAAGAGGCAATAGCTTAGTAGCATCTCCAATCCCTGAATGTGTTATCAAAAAACCCAGTAACTTGCTAGTTTATTAACTGAATAACCACCTCTGAATTGATTTAATCTATCTCTAAAATGCTGTTTTAGTGTATCCTCAAACCCTCATCCAAAACCACCCGGTCTGTCTTTGACAAAGCTCTAATATTGAAAAGTAAGTTCAGACTTGAATTCCAACCCCCTCACTTGGGGGCATAATGCCAGCTGTGTTAACTGCCCAGCTCACTAGCACACACCCAGAAGCACAGGCATACCTCTCTCGTCCTGGCACCTGGGCGGGCCGTGCCGCTGGCGGCTGGAAGTGTTGACAATCTCGTCCTTCCTGCGAGCCTGCACCACGTGGATGGACTCCAGCTGCTTGTCCAGGGCAGTGGAGATGTTGGCGTGGAGCGGGGAGCTGCGCAGCCGCTCCATCTTCCCCAGCAGGGTCACCACCTGGTGTCCATGAGAAACAAAACTCTGGATATTCAGCAGCATTTCCATTGCTTTATTTTATACAGACAGAGGAGGCAGCGCTGGGGAGACATGGGGGCAACTACCCACTCCATGCTCCACCCAGCTTTGGTTTGCAGCTCCCTTTTATAGCATGGTTTCCTTGTAGTCATCAATAATTGTTATTTTTTTGTTGTCATAATTCTGCCAGGTAAGCAGTGGTGGTCCTGGATGACTGAGTCTCTAGACAATTTGTCAAGTCCCACAGATAACCTCTGCTCTGGGTAGATAAGGAAATGGCAGGAGTCAGGCAGTCTGGTCTTAGGGATAGGCTGCAATTGATTACACAAAGGCAGGAAACCTGATTTTGCAGAATCTGTTGGGCTGTGTGAAAGCCTTGTTTTGCAAGCTTTCAGTAGATACAACTTATTTAGAAAACATAATATTCATAATGGGGATTTAAAAGAAAATTATTTAATCATATATTTTCCTTTCTTTAGTGTCATGCTTCATTTCAGACCTAAGTACTCTGGTTTATACAAACGCCAATACTTTTATGATTAACACAAATCTTTTATCAATTATCACACACCTAATGAACAATCACATCTTACAGGGGCTCAACACTGTGCTCATCCACACTTACAGGAAAATTAACTAGCTAGGGAGAGCAGATTAATGATAATCATTATTTTCTCTTGAGAACAATTCATGAAGTTACAGCTGACGCAGTTTTAAGTTCTTACCTGGGATTTGTTGATCTCTAAACCCAAAGCTGTGGTACAGCTGGGTGTGCAAAGCACAATAGCAAAGCTACAATGCTCCAGTAAGGATCCCCAGCTTACTGGTTAATACCAGATCTGTACAGCTTTGAGACATCCATGAACAAAAGATAGTTTCAGGACAACCTGCACTTCCCTGAATTCAGAGCACTGGGGTCCTCCCTTCTCACAGCACTGCTGCAATTTCTGAGTGAAAACCCAGATGGGCCCTTGTGCTGTGCAGGGCAGCCTGGGCCAGCAGCAGTCACAGCTGGACTGGGAAAGGGAGGGCTGCTGTGGAACCACGTGTGGGCTGACTTTGGGATCAATACTCAACACTAAAGGAGCTGAGACAAACATTCAGAGATAATTCAGGTTTAGTCCCCTGAAAATGTGCATCTTTGTTGTCTTATCTTACACCAGTCACATCACTTGTGGGTTTGCCCATGGTCAGTGACTCCTCAGCCACAGTCACATAATGCTGAGAACTTGGTTACTGGTCTGCAGAAAAAGAGAAACTAAAAATCCCCAAATTGGGATGTTCCTTGGGCCATGGCTACACTTAATGTCCTGAGGGAATGCATGTGACTGTCAAGAGGATTTAACTGGATGCTCCATCAATGAAGAATTAATCCCAGATTCAGCCAACCCAGCTTCCACTCAAACCTTTGTACTGGCTCCTCTCTGGCCATCACCAAGCTGATGGTAGAATCCAGGTTTAACAGCCTCTCTGCTGTTGAGCATCCTTAAAACTACCTAACAAGGTGCCTAACAAGGGTTTGAGGTGCTACACCCTGAAGTTTGGTTCCTCAAATGGCTAGAGAGGCTTAAGCCTTGTTCTGGAGGCAGTTTTAAAGTACCAGTACAAGGGCAGGCAAGTCTTCTAAACATGAAAACTAAGGCTGTTCTTTTGGGATTCACAGAGCAGGAGTTAAAAGAGTACACTAAGCCCATCCATGCCTTTCAGTCCATCCCTCAGCTGGATGAGCAGCAGCAGGCAGGCCCTGCAGGCAGTGAGCAGGCACAGCCCCTCCTGTGTGAGGCAGGTAGGACAGGCTGCTGCTCCTCGCTCCTGCTGCCTCCAAACCCAACATTTCCCAGAACCCTTCCACCCCACAGCCCCTGACAGGGGGGACAGGTTGGCTTCTGCTTCTCCTTGCCTGCAGCACCAGCACCATGGCTCTGGTGTCTGGGGCTCAGGAGGGCCACAGCAGCCTCTCACCATTCTGATGGCAGTCTGTGCTCCCTCCCTCCCCCAGCTGTCACCTCCCCATGGACCCTGGGGCTGTCACCAGCACTGTGGTTTGCCCACAGAGCTCAGCAGGCACCAGTCTCCCTTGCCCTACTGGTTGTGGCTCTCTGGGTTAAACAGCAAACTGGTAACAGAAACTCAGGCTGAAGGTGATCAAATAATCATTCTGCATTAAAATATATCACACTCTCAAGCAAATACATATAGCAACAGCTTCCAAACATTAACTAAACCTGGTTTTCTCCACAAATACCTCCTCCATCACAGTGTCTCCAAAGCCACAGTGGATGTTTCTCTGCTGAGCTGCTCTGAATGCAGCACCCCTGAGAGCTGTGCACAGGCTCCAGCACTGGATGCTGCACCACGTGCACACTCCTGCACCAGAACCACATCTCCTGGCACATGGGGATGTAACTGTGAGCCTCAGCCCCTCTGTGCTTCCCTAGAAACAGCACCCTGGAGCTGCAGGAGCTCTAACAGGGACTGCTGAAATGTTATTCCCTGCACAGCATTGAAGAACAAAGCTATTTTGGGAAAAGCTGCTCTCATCATCTTACCAATCTCACACTGTACTCTAAGTTCTGTGGGATAAGTTCAATAGATTTTTTTTAGTCCTACAACTCACTCTGGCTTGTTCCCGTAGCTGATCCACAATTAAGCGATCAACCCTTGATGGATTTGATGTCAGCCTTGGAATTGGAATGTTGTTAGTACTGGAAACCTTCTTCCCTTGGAAATTCTTAGCAAGAGCTGATTCAGCCTGCAGGAAAACAAAAGAACAACTCCCTCAGAATATACATGCAGTGTGTGCTTCATTACAGAAACAAGAAAAAATATCAGATTCAATTTCTTCCCATCAGGGTTTTGGAGTTTTTTAAAGGAGACAATGAGGATTCAGGCATTTGGGATTTAACTCTCTGGTGAGACAATCACCTGCTTTAAGTGAACAACTGCTTTACTCAAAGCAGTTCAACTAAAGCAATCGTGCCAACACACCGTGTTCCAGCAGTGCTATGTCTGCTCACTCTGACTACAGCCTGTACTGGTTTTGCCTGGAAATAAAATGGAGGCAAGTCAGAATTACAGGGAAAAAAAAAAAAAAAGACCAAACAGATGTGGATCTCACACATAAAATTAAAATAAAACTGTTTCTGTCAGCAATTAACCTAATTTTTGTACAGATTAAACTACAGAAAGATTTTTTCCTAAGCATCCTGGTCTAGTGGAAGAAGCTCCTGCCTATGGCAGGTGGGTGGGGCTGGATGGTCTTTAAGGTCCCTTCCAAACCAAATCATTCCAGGATTCTGTATTTTATCTAGTCATCAGAAAAGTATTTTAAAAACTGTTTGCAAGATTCCAAGATTTCATCTCTCTCATCCCCTTGTTATGTCACTCTGAAACACCCATAACAACATCAAATTAGCTGAATCTGATTTAAAATTGCAATTCTTGGATGGTTTCATAGTGGTGCACTATTAACAAGAGCATGGTGTGCCAAGACAAGGGGGAATGGCTTCACACAGAGAGAGCAGCTTTAGACTAGATATCAGAAATAAATTGCTCCCTGGGAGGATGGGGAGGCCCTGGCACAGGGGGCCCAGAGCAGCTGTGGCTGCCCCATCTCTGGGAGTGTCCCAGGCCAGGCTGGATGTGGTTTGGAGCAACCTGGGATAGTGGAAGGTGTCCCTGCCATGGCAGGGGTGGGACTGAGGGAGCTTTAAGGTCCTTAATCCAACCTAAGGCATTCTGGGATTTTGTGATAAAGCTGAATTCTCCCAGTATTACCCCTAGCCATGCACATATCAGCTTTTTCTCTCCTGTACTTTCCACGCACCCAGACACCATCTCCCCACCTTAAGCTGGGCTCAACTCTTCCTCAGCCCCTCTATTCAAAGCAACCAGCAGCTTTCATCAGGAAACACCATCCAAAAAATCCCCATGTTCCATCTTCTTGGAATTGGTTTCTTTGTGGAGGCTGGCACAGGAGAACTCCCAAGGGTCCCACTATTGCCAGGTTGACATTTGGCCCAGCTTCCCCCACAGACAATCCCAGGTATTGAAATTCAAACCCCATTCAGCTGGTGAAATGAAGACAGGTTTTCGTACAGACCAAAAAAGGCAACTGTTTTTAGTAAGGCTTCACACAGCACTGCCTGAGTCTTTTACTGCAAGGGTTTGAATTAAATGACCTTCCCTCAGCCTCTGTTTCTGGGGGAAAAAAAAAGAACTCCTTCAAATACACCTTATGTTTAAACCTTCAGGGAAACAGGAGGTAGGAATTCAGTGTAGCTCCTAAAAAAACTGAGTTGAAAGAATTAAAGTTTAGTTTCAATTCAAAACATATTTACTAGATTTTCAAAGTTCCAGAGGCACTCTATTTATTGCATTAATAAAAAAAGTATAGCAATCTTAGTTCCTCCTGAACACACCTTCCACAGCCCTGGGACTGGGAAAGCCCCTGAATTCCTGCTTTTAATGCAATGTTCTATTCAATATCAGCTATGCTTCCAGCCAGGCTACAAGTCTGTCCCAAAACACACAGAGAAACAAACTTGTAACTTTGAAGTCCCATCAAGCATTTCAACTCCTAATAGCAGAACTACCCATGATCTGTGACTGCACTGAGCAGGATGAGATCTACATCAAATCTGTGATATTATTCTAGTTTGGTTTTCTTACCTTCTTTCTTTCTTTCTCCAAAGCTCTCCACTGCTCATAACATTCCTCCAGTCTCACATGCAGCTCACTGGCAGGCCCGCTGCGACTCTTCACTTGCTTTTGAAATCCAAATGCTGACACGAACCCAGAGAGGGCACTGTCACTGTACATCTTGTCTGTAAAGCAGGGGTAGAGGCGTTTGAGGTCATCCTGGGAGAACAAGGTGTGAGGCTCCACCAGAGGCACCACGGAGCGGCCCAAGAGGTGAGCAGACCTCATGGGGAAGGTGCTGGGGCCCAGCTGCCGGCTCCGCCTAAAGTCACCCACCATGCAGTTGGGAATGCCTGGGGCCTGCAGGCAGCTCCCAGCACCGATGGCACCGGAGTCCCCATTCCCTGCCCCAAGATGCAGCTGCCCCTGAGACTCCAGCAACTCCTGGTACATGTCCTGAAACACCCCATCCGCCTGGTTCTGCCCTTCCAGATCACAGTGCTCGCTCTGTGGCTTCAGCTGGAAACGCTGCTTGTTCAGATTGTCAATGATCCCCAACTGCTGAGCCAAGTAACTGTCACAGATCCCATTTGGCTGCTTCAACTTCTTCTCACTGAGGTACTCAATGAGGTTCTCTTCCCCACCCCTAACTAGGGCTTCCATGCACGCAGCCGCCCGAGCTCGCTCTGCAGTGCTGTAGCCGAAGTCAGGGCTGGACAGGAATGGGTTGTCTTGACAGTACTTGTGAAGTAAATTACTATTCAAAGGCAAATTTGAAGATGGCAACTGAAAAACTTCATTAGAATGACGAGAGCTTTTTGGAAATGCAGGTGACTGATTATTCAGTTTCAACAAAGGACTTGGATTCTGGAAGGGGCTGGAAGCCGTGGCTTTGGTTTGGATGTTCATCCACCCTGGCCTGGCACTAGAGCCTGCTGAGGGGACTGCTGCACTGGGCAACAGTGGGAGTGATTTATAGAATTCAGGATTCTGAAGATTGGCCTTGGAAAACTGCTGCTTTTCCACACCATTATTCCCTGGACAAGCTGCAAAAGGTCCATATTCAAATTTTTGCCCAAAATCAGTGCTGAAGGAAGATTCACTTGCAAATTGCTTTTCTGATACAAGTCCTACAGGCTTGGGAAATGTAAAGTCGTGCTGATCTGAAATTGTATCTTCAAATTTTTTCTGATTTCCTGATTTAACTTGAAATAATTTAGCATAGGGCTCTGCATCCAGAGGTGGTGCCTCAGGGGTTCCATTTACCAGCTTTCTATTTTCTTGGAGGTTACAATTGGTGCCCTTGTTGGGCTTTGCTTTACCAACATGAGAATATTCAGTGTATCTGGTATAATCTGTGTTCTCATTGTATCTGTGACACTGTGGAAGGAATGTTTCTGCCTGCTTTAGGTGCACCTGTGCATCTGCTCCTTTGGGACACACCTTCTCCCTTCCATAAGGATACGCATCAGCTCCTGAGTCTTTCATTGCTTCTGAGTACCCAGCCTGGGCTGCAAAGGTGTTTTTCAGGTAGGGGTAGTTCTGATACACAGATGTTGTCTTCATACCCTCACTAGCCTGCAAGTTGCAGCCATTGGTACGATCACTCCTGGAGTACAAGCTCTGCTCTTCCAGGTCCACACCAGCAAAACCACGGTAACAATCATCTGCTTTCTGCTGTGCCACCAGAGTGGGGCTCTGCAGGAACTGCTTCTCAGCAGCAGGGATGGGCTCACTGCCATAGAAACCCTGCTGGGGCACTGTTCCTAACAACTGCCCTCCTGGCCTCTGGCAACAGGTCATGGTGCTCCATTCTGGTCGTGTTCACTGGCCACACTGACTTCAGGGTGGGAGGGCAACTCCTTGAAAAACAAGAAACACATGGTTAGACACTGATCTGTGCTGCTGCTCTTCATTCCCAAACACAAAACAAGGTTTAAGAAACTAATCATTTCAGAATAATTTCTCTCAAATGATTCTAAGATGTCTGACTTCAACTTCTACCTGCCTCTGTCATCTTCAGTTTCCCATATCTAGCTGAGAAAATTCATTCTGCCTTGTCTAAACACACCCACCACAGCTCAGGAGCTATGGACAGGCCTTCAAGCTGCAAGGGATGTGTACACATCAAATCCTGGTCTGTCAGTCCTGTCCATCATCACCAAAACACTCCTGGTTGAGCACCAAGTTCAGGTACCCAGTCTGCCCTCAGTCTTCCAAAGCCATGACCCAGCACTTCAGAGAAATGCTTCTGTCTCACCTCACTTGTGCCTTACACAGACCAAAGCATACATGCAGGGCATTTATCTGAACACAGCATGTCCACAACACTTGTTATGATCTTATTTAAAAAATACCAATTAACAAGTCCTGTAAATACCAGACAGCCAGAAGCTGCCATGCAATCTAAGTGCCTTGAGAAAAGCTTCCAAGTATCCCAAGCAAAATACTGGAAGAGGAGGGGAAGGGGAGAAAGCTCAGAGAGCATGGCCAGCTGCAGATGGAGCTGACTCAGGAGCACAGTCAGATCAGAGAGCGGAGATGTCACCTGCACTTCACTCACCCCTCAGCAAAGCACGGCTGTGGTTTGTCTTGTTCTTCCAAGATGTTTGACACGAGTCCATACAAATCAGTTTCACTGCCATAATCATTCCTTTCAGGCTGAATCCTGAAAAGCAACTGTGTATTAATAAAAACAATTCCTTCATTCAAAGTACTTCCTACATTAAATTAAACAAAAAAAAAAAAAATAAAAAAGTCCATCTACTCCAACACACACACAGTCCCTGTCAAGGGTGAGTACCTGGACTTCAGGTTAATCTGAGGAGCAGCAGGCTGCTTGGTGTCATCTGTACATGTAGACCAAGGGGGGTACAAAAGGGAAGGGTCCATGGGTGCAGAGTACTCTGATGTCGGAAGGGAAGAACTGTAGGCCTGAGGTAACTCCACATTTTCTTCATTCTGCATTTAATGTACAATAAAAGCATTTATTTAATATGAAACACATCAAAACTGCCATTTTGTCATTGTACATGGTTGTAACTGAAATCACTCTTGGAGGAATCAGCACATGAGAGGTAAGCAAGGCACACACTTGGAATACAACAGTTTCAGGCCATGTTAATATCTTTAAGCAGGATTCTCTGTCCCTTCCCTTGCTCTCTGTTGCAGATGGAAGCTGCTGGTATCATTCTCACCTTTCACCCCTCTTTTGAACACAGATGCTCTCAGGTGTGCTAAACAAGTGTTGCCTAAGGCTTATGGAAAGCTTTTGTATGTTACAACCTGCCTGGCAATTGTTTAAGAAGAAGGTGCTGAGCTGCAGAACACAACTTCTTTGTCACTCAGCCTTGTGTTCTGTGTGTCCTGAGATGACCTTCACTGGAAAATGAGTAGGGGGCACCTCTCCAGCCACCCAGTGATCACCAGGGACTCCCCAAATAGGCCTAGGCAGGCACAGTAACAAGTATTGATACTGCACTTGTAAAATGCTTTCTTTTGTGCCCCACTGGACACCAAAGTCAGAAGCTATTTGCATCTGAATGGGAGAATCCACAAATGGGGCCAAAGACACAATTATGCTGGGCTTAAATCTGGTTTTACCACACAGATTTAAGAACAGCCCAACAGTTTTTGGAAAACAATGTAAAACTGTGTACCCTTGGGACTGTAATGGGAGGCATCACAAAGAGTATAGTGAAGAAATGTGAACCACAGTGTGCATCCACAGATCCAGCCTCAGCCTCCCCCAGGACAAGCCAACTAAGGAACACACCAGGAAATTACTGGCAAATCGATTTCTCTCCCTGCCACGGCAGAATGGGTATCAATACTTACTGGTAATAGCTGAAAATTTCCTGGGGGCCTGAAGCTTTTCCCTGCCAAACCAACCAGGGTGAGGAAGTAGATGAGGTACTACTGAAAGAGATCATTCCTAGGCACAGATACCTATAGGTGTGTCAGCAAACTGTCCTGGTTCAGGACAGGGTTAATTTTTTGCAGTAGCTGGGAAGGGGCATGGCCAGGACCCAGAAGTTGTTCTGTACCTGGGGGAAAGGGGCTCTTTTCCAGGGAGAGGGGGATCCTTCCAGTTGAGAAAAGTGTGCTGGAAGGAGCCATCCAGTATTACTGAGATTTTTTTCATGTGAATCCTTTCCTGTACCCTCTATCATCAGTGCTGTTGCTGTCACCATTCCTCTTCTTCTCTCATTGCTGCTCCCACTAAATGGTTCTTACCTCAACCTGTGATCTTTCCTTTTGTGCCTCCAATTCTCCTCCCCACTGTGCCACAGCAGGGAGGGGAAGGAGAGAGTAGGGGAGTGATAGATCAGTGTGTGGTTAGGAGAGCCTCAGTGGGAGAACTCAGCTGGGAAGTGCCATTCCTTAACTGGACCAAATAAACGTGGGGCACAAAGGGTTAACACCAGGTCTGCCCAGAGCAGGCTGGAACAAATCTGCTCCAAGCATTTGCTGTACTGGGGATGGAGCACCAGGCTCTGGGGAAGTTGAACAGTGCATGGACTGTTGAAAACCACACTGAAAGCAGTAGGTGGTGGGACCTTCAAACATTGGGATCTACATTTAGTGAAGGCCACCTGGCCAGTGAACACCTGAGACTACACCAGTGGAGCTGGCCCTGCCCAATCAAAACCTCCAGGTATCATAGAAGGAATAAAGGACAAAACAAAGTCCTGAGATGTTGCCACCAGCACTACTGAGGGTCAGAATAACACCTAGATCCAGAGATAAACTTAGTCCTTTTGAAATCTATACAGGACACCTTATCAGGTAGTCTCCTATAAACCACATTCTGTGAGTATCTGGGCCAAGAAGACTTGTGTAATTCTGTTATCTCTCTAGGGAGAGTTTTGTCCTCTATCAACAAGTACTTTCACTGCAGAATTCTGATTGATCTGGACCTTCCTGTTCATGACATCCAAGGGGGAGATTGGGTCTAAGACCATGGAGCAATGAGGAACACTGGAAAGGATGATACCAGGCTCATTTCAACAGACACAGCTGTGCAACTGCAAGGACTTGAGCTGTGGAACCACCATTCAGGACTGAAGAAAACTACAGGACCAGGTAAGTGAGAAACTATCTCCTCTGGACCTTTGGGACTAAAAAAATTAAAAATTAAGTTTATAAACTGTACCTGGGAAGAAGGCCTGTCTTACACAGAACTTGAATGCCCTCAAGGGGTAGTAGCAATTCCAACTGCAGTAATTGTTTTAGACAAACAGAATTGCACAGGCCAGGATTGCCAAGACAGTGCAGATATCAAACTTGCTATAATGTTGGTATAATTTTACATTGGTTAGGATTGTTACTGTGACATTTCCCTGTATTGCCTTAACCTTTCTGAATATGAAACTTTTATAGGCAATCCTTTTGTTCTTTCTTGTCCAGTCAAAGACTCTAACAAGAACCCAACTGTACAATGGCTTAAGGAGGATAAAAGATTTAAAATTATTAATTAATGTTACAATTAGATGGGAATCTGACAACATGCACTCTTTAATATTTCCTTTGATGCACAAGGAGGATGAAAGTAAATATCTTTGCTGAGCTGGAGGAGATAAAGTAGTAGCAGAAGGCCATTGGATACAAGTAAAGGTAAAAGGAAAGCCCTGACCTTTAACACCTCCCAAAGCACCTCAAATCTGGGAAATCAGCTTGTATGTAATTAAGCATGTAGGGAAACAACAAATTCTATTTAACATTGACTATACCTAAAACTATAGTATATGATATTCCTGCTATTATTGCTCCAGACCTGATCAATAATGGAACCACAACATATCCAAGAGGACACAGAGCCAATTAAGAAAGAAACAGATGACAAACTACAGGTGTCAGCACCTCTACAGCACATGAACAACAGCTGAAGGAAATACAATTGAAATTCAAGATTTTTGCCTAGATATGAAACAGAACATCTGTAATTTTAAAATTCCACCAGTGATTAATATAAAAATGATACTCAGATCCATGGGTAAAAGGTGGGTATGCTTTAGTACTCCTTGCAAAAATACAGAAATAAATAATCAATTAAATCACATTCTAATTTTGTGTTTGTAAATTTACCCAGCTCAGAGGCTGTGATTTTAACTATTCAACCTCCAGCTTCCTTTCAACTAATAAAACCCCCTATATCTTAATTTCAACTAAACAACCTAGCCTTATGGTTATGAGCCTTATGCTAGTTCAGAAATTGCTACAATGTAAAAATTTGCAAAAGCTGTTAAAAGAAGCTAAAAAGAGTATCAGAAATGCTTTCTTACTATCCATCATGACACTACAGAAATCCATCAGGTAATGGAATGAGCAAAGAAAGATGGAGATCACCACAAGTGGGATATTTTATTTAAGGCTGCACAAGCTCAGTGACTGCATTAGGCTGGCAGGAACTGTGGATTACACAGGCAGCTTTATGCAAACTTCAGTGTCTAAATCATCTCACTTTTCATTCTTTGGTGTGCTTGGTTTGTGGGAAACTTCCCCCAGCACCATGCACAGAATAAACAACATCTCCTTCCTCAACCTGACACTTCCTCTAGGCTTAGAGTGTTCTTAAAACCAGCTACAATGCTAACCTAAAACATCTGCTCCAGTTTCTGCTGGTTGATCCCTGCCAGGAGTTAGGAATTAGATCCCCTTTCTCCCCATCAGTACAGGGAATTAGGGTACTGAAGAAAACTTACAGCCAATTCTTTTATTGATGAAAGGCATCATATGCTGATTAAGTGAAAAGGAACATCTTTACCTTTATCATATCTGTTTGGTTTAGACACAGTAGGCCTTCTTGCTCTCAAGAAGTTAAAAAATAAACAGTGTTTTTGCAGGGTTAAATGTTAAAGACTCATGATACACTCCTTTGTGAGCAGAGTAGTCTGACAAAATAACAAGTCCTGGATGGAAGAAGTAGCAAGCCTGGTCTTGAAGGTACTGGGAATGAATTTTCATTTGTGTCTTCTATCTCAGTGAAAGTTTATAGCTATGAAAGGCAAAAATTCCAAGAGAAAGTTGACATATTTAACTGTCCTGGCACTTTCTGCTGATCAGGCTCTTATGAATGCTTGAATTACAGAAATATCTGAGGCAATAGCTAAGGCTCTCCTTCTTACCCACTTTCCAGTTTTCCTAAAAGAGTAATTTGCTCCTCACTCTGCATACAATTGTTTATGCCAACAGGAGAACAATTACTATGAACATTTCACCAGAACAATGGCGAAAAACCATTTTAACAAATATCCCCTACAGCTTCACCAGTGACTGCATTAGAAAAGCCACTGATGAAAGTTACAGCAATGAAGATTTACCCCAGTTAAATCAAAACACTGTGATTTATGTTCACCAGTGTAAGCAACCACTTTAGAACCATTTTGTTCACAAGCAACCCAAATTGTTACAGAGCTATAAAAATAATCAATAACCAACTGAACCTGTGATTTGTAGCAGCCATAGAGCGAGGCAGAGCCCGGCAGGGCGGCGCTGAACACGTCCGTGGGCCTCCCGCCCGCTTCCGCACTGCCCCAGCAGCGGCCGCCGCCTCGGAACGCCACGTTGGGCTGCGGGGACAGGGAAAGGACAGGGACACGGTTACACACAGAACGGCGTGAGGGGCTGCGGGGACAGGGAAAGGACAGGGACACGGTTACACACAGAACGGCGTGAGGGGCTGCGGGGACAGGGAAAGGACAGGGACATGGTTACACACAGAACGGTGTGAGGGGCTGCGGGGACAGGGAAAGGACAGGGACACGGTTACACAGAGAACGGTGTGAGGGGCTGAAGGGACAGGGAAAGGACAGGGACACGGTTACACACAGAACGGTGTGAGGGGCTGAAGGGACAGGGAAAGGACAGGGACACGGTTACACACAGAACGGCGTGAGGGGCTGCGGGGACAGAGAAAGGACAGGGACACGGTTACACACAGAACGGCGTGAGGGGCTGCGGGGACAGGGAAAGGACAGGGAAAGGACAGGGACATGGTTACACACAGAACGGTGTAGAGGGGCTGAAGGGACAGGGAAAGGACAGGGACACGGTTACACACAAAATAGCGTGAGGGGCTGCGGGGACAGGGAAAAGACAGCGACATCGTTACACACAGAACGGCCTGAGGGGCTGAAGGGACAGAAAAAGGACAGGGAAAGGACAGGGACATCAGAATACACAGAATGGCGTGAGGGGCTGAAGGGACAGGGAAAGGACAGGGACATCAGAACACACAGAATGGCATGAGGGGCTGTGGGGACATGGTTACACACAGCCATAATTACACATAGAGACACAATTATAAACAGAGTTGACAGTTGTGGATTTTATGCCAATGTTAACTTCTTTAACATTCCTAATTTACTGCTGCATTCTGTTCCATCTGAGTTTACAAGGATGTGATTCTATACATGGATGTAAAACACCGAAGGAAAAGCTGAACATATCAAAGCACAGGAAATTCCAAAGGTGTTCAGAGACAGAGAAGGTGCAGATCAAGAGGAAATCTGCACTCTCCCTGTTTCCACCAGCTAAGCTTCCCAACATCAGAGCAACATCAAACACAGAAGAATGCTCAGAAATCATGGCATGGTTTGAAAGATACCTTAAAGCTCATCCAGTTCCAACCCCTGCCATGTGTAGGAAACCCTTCCTCCAACAGCAGCAGAGCTATTCAGCCTCCCTGGACACTTCTTTGTCCTTCCATCACTGCTCTCACACATTGTTTAAGTTACATACTAGCATGAATGTGCATTTTCAGATATCAGGAACTGGAAATTTCGTACCATGCACACCCTGAGAGCTGTGGTGGAAATCTGCACCAAGTGCCAGAAATTACAGGCCAGCAGGAGCAAGGAACAAGAACAAACAAAAACTGAGGGCTCTTCTCCTCTTCTCCCAAGGGTGAGACACACAAGGAAAAGCTAAACTGGCTAGTTAAAACCCCCTTTAGCCAACAAATAGAAAAATTAAGTTATTGGCATATACCACAGCAGATCATTTAGAATGATGAATAAATTCAGAAAACTCAGTTTCCAGGATCAGGGTTCTGAATAAGCTCTGCTCTCTAGAAACACATCCTTCTGCAGCTCCCTGAGGATGCACCTGAGGATCTTCATTGTAGCTCACACCACTGTTACACCCAGGTATTTTTCTGGCACATTTTCCAAATAAGTGAACACACTGAGTAATTGTAGAGCTCCCCTCTACATCCTGAGCTTACTGTGCCATCTTTTCCCCTCAGAGACCACCGCTCCCAGGGATACCTGATGCTCACATAATCCGAAATCCCACAGAACAAGAGCAAACTTGTAAGGCCTGAGGCAGCCCTAAGACACCCCCAAACCCACATTTCCCCCCTTTTTTTCCAAACAGGTGTTTTTCAGGATGCTGATGGGTATTTTCCCCACAGGCCTGAGCTCCGTGTCTCACACCTGTCCCCACACGGGAGGGCGCTGGGGCCCGGAGGGGGTAGCGGGGCTCGAACACCTGCCGAGGGCAGGCGTAAAGCTGGTCGGGCCTTGTCGCCTCGTCAGCGCCGACGGGGCCAAGCCCAAGAGAGCCGCGGCGGCCCGCCAGGCGTGTGAAGGGCGGAGGAGCATAGCCAACCCCTGTCCCTATGTCGGTGCCCGTCTCGCCCCCGTCCCTCACCTCCATGGCTCCGGGCCGGTCTCGGCGCGGGCCCGCGCGGGCCAGCCTGAGGCGAATTCCGGCCGTTGTCCTCGCGCCGGCCCAACGGCCGCCCCACCCCGCGCGCCCCCGCCCATTGGCCAGCGCCCGAGACTCCCGGCCAATCAGCGACCGCGCGGCCGCCTCGCGCCTCCCCGCGCAACGTGAGCGGCTCCGTTGGCCACGCGGTGACAGCGGCCCGGCGAACAAAGCGCTGCGCCGCGATTGGCCCCGCCCGCCGGCACGCAGCCAATGGGAAAATAGCTCGCTCGTGCCCCCCGCCAATGAGCGGCCGCGAAGGCGCCGCTCGCCCGGAGACAGCGCCCGGAGCGGCTCCCTCAGACCCTGTGACCCCCCCGGCCCTGTGACCCTCCGAGCCCTGTCACCTCCCCCGGGCCCTCCCCCGAGCCCTGTCACCTCCCCCGGGCCCTGTCACCTCCCCCAGGCCCTGTGCCCCCCATCGGGCCCCGTCACCCCCCTGTCCTTGTCGTGCCTCCACACCCCATCACTGCCTCGGGCCCAGTCACCCCTCCAGACCTTGTCACATCCACCCCCGAGCCTGTCACCCCCCAGACTTTGTCAGTCCCCCCACACCCCATCATTGCCCCGGGCCCAGTCACTCCTCCAGGCCTTCCACCCCTCCACCCTGTCACCCCCGGCCCTGTCATCCCCGGCCCTGCCCAAGGCTGCCCTGAGGCGCTGCCCCCTCCCAGCCCCGATCACGAATCCATTCGGGGCCAGCCCGGAGCTGTGGGATGAGCTCTGGCAGAGCCTGAGGCGTCTCTCAGCCTTTGCCCAGCAAACGGCCCCGGGGACCCTTGGCCCGGCCAGGGGACTGGACACTCAGGACACGGCAGGAGCTGGTGACCCCGACTCTCCTGCACACACACTGTAAGGGTCTACAAGCCAAAGATTTCCTTTGCTTGGGGTCCCTCCTCAAAGGCACCAGTTTGAGCTGTCATTTTGCTATTTAATTATTGCACCAAGATTAAATAATCTCGATTGAGATGGCTGAGACACTGCTGTGGGCAGCCTGGTCTGACGGTGTGTGGGGGGTGTGGCTGCACAGGGGCTTCGGTGCCAGCCCAGGGGGTGACAGTGACTGCCAGAGTGGCTCCTGCATGGTCGGGCAGCCCTTCCAAAGCAGCCCCGAGCAGGTCCCAGCTCTCTCCTCAGTCCTGCTCGTGTCTCACAGGAGCAAGAGGAGCCTTCTGTCACCCGTCAGTGGTGACAGAGCTGTCCCCAAGTGCCTGTAGCAGGGTCTGTGCCCTGCTGGGGAGCCCCAGACCCCCAGGGCTGCTTGGCTGGAAGAGAATCCACAGGGGAGCTGGTGGCAGGGGGAGGTGGGACAAGCAGGGGGTCACAGCCTGAGTTTGTTTATACTTTTTATTGTTGCTGCTGGTTTAGATACTCTGCCAGTGCATGAATATCACTGTTATCACTGTAAATGCTAAGAAAAACCCACATGTTCTGAAGCCACACCTGACTTGTTTTCATTTCTAAGGATACTTTGTTTTGCACCCCTTAAGATATTTTCAAGGCATCTGGAGACAGCATTTTTCCTGCCACCCCTATCTGTGCCACTCAGGCAGTAAGTGCCCACAGAAGCAGATGTTATTTTATGAATCCTGGTCTTTTGTGCTGCGATACATTTCTCCCTTCCTCAGTGCATGCTGCCAGCCCGCAGGATCATGGGGAGGGCAGCAGGGTGGGCCTGGGCAGCCAGATCTGCCCTGCCCCTTCCTAAACCCACCCAGGGACTCCAGACACAGATGTTCTGTCTGCTGGAAGCCAGAGGATTCGCTCCAGGAGATGAGGGAGCCATCAGTCAAGGCCTTGGCTCCAGAGTGTGTCCCAGACTCCAGATCCATCCCTTGCTCCCTGCCAGGGAAGGGCTGTGGGGCAGGGATTTGGGGCTGGCTCAGGAGCAGCCAGGTGTGGGCTCTGGTCTGCCTTAGCCCCAGATCTGCAGAGGAGTTGGTTTCACCTTTGTGCTTGGTTTGGGGGAGCTTTGCTTTGTTTTTCTCTCCCTTTTGAAATGGTGAGAAGAGGGGAAGCACAGACACTGCCTCACTGTCCCCCTCAGCTATTCCCTACAAATTAATATGTTGCATTTCCTGCATTTCTTGCTGCAAGAGACTCCCTTAAGGCCATAGAGCAGAGATGTGGGATGCTGAGAGCAGTGGTATTTCTCCACAAACTCATCCTTCAGCCAGAGCTCACTGCTGGGCTGAGCCTCCTGGCCAGGCACATTTCCAGCTGTGCAGGAGAACGTGTCATCACACTCAGGTTGTCACCTGCTGGGGTCTGGCCACTGCCACCCCGGGGCACAGGTGGTGTTTGCAATATTTAACAACCCCTTCCCAGCGCTGTTTTGCTGGCACAGTGATTTCTGTCCAGGGACAGTGGCACTGCTCAGCTGCAGGCAGGGGCAGCAGGGTCTCACTGCAGGAAACTGAATCCTTGCACTGCTGGGATCAACCCACAGCAGATTTAGGCACTGACCCCATTTCTTCATCCCCTCAGGCCTGTGCTGTGCACTGAGGTACATCCACATCTGGGGCACTGACCACTTTGGCCAGTGTGGTAAAGTCTCCTCAGTGCCCGTTTTCCATGGCATTCCTCTCTGGGTCCCAGCTGACTCTGGTACCTGCTCAAGGCAGTTACCAGCAGTTACAATCAGTATTAATATTTTATGATGCTGTCAAAGCCCACGCAGGAAGCTGCTGGGACAGGTTGCTAATGTGTTAAAGCTCCCAGGATGTTTGGGTTGGCTTTGCAGACACCACTGAGCTTTGGGTTTGGAGTGTCTGCCATCACCTCCCTCAGAACACAAACCTCAGAGAACAGCAGGGATTTCATCTCTGGCTGAACATCACGGAGGGGGATGAGCTCTGTGAAGAAGCCATTGTCACCTCTCAGCCCCACTCCTCCAGGGTGATCTCCTCCGGAGCACAGCACTATTTCAAGCGAATCCCGTAGGGATCCACATCCCAAAGCCGGGCTGGCAGCTCTCGGTGCTCAGACAGGACCCGGCTGTGCAGGAGCAGAGCTGCAGACACCGCCTGGTGAGCGATGAGCCCCCTCCGGTGTGACAGCTGCGAGGGCCTCGGTGGCAGCTCTGAGCTCCCATCACCGCCCCCCAGGCTCACACACACCCGTGCTATCGCAAATAGAAACAACCATTAGTGTCAGCCAGGTGCTGCCGAGTGGGAACGCCCGCCAGGGAAACAGTTAAGCCATTAAATGCCATCGAAGGAGATCACGGTGTCTGGTTTACAACTGCTGCTGTGTAGCCTCTTTGGAGCAGGAACAGAATCAAAGCCAGATTAAAAATTAAAAGAAATCAGAATTACATTTAAAAAAAATATGTACAATGAAAAATATTATGTTTTATTCTATATTAAAATATAGCATCCTATAGTAATATTATAACATAGAATACAGTCTACAATATATAATGCAAATATTAGAATCAATATATTAATATTACTACAAAATTATGAACAATTTTAATAAAAATATTAATATTTAATAAAAACTACTTTAAAATATAAATAAGTTAAATAATTAAAGCAGGGATTGCCCGGCCTGGCCTGGTTTATCCTTATACCACGGCGGTCGGCCTAAGGACCGGGATCTGGATCGGGATCAGGACCAGGACCGGGACCGGGACCGGGACCGGGATCGGGACCAGGGGGGCCCCCTCCCGGTTGCCATCGCATTCCCAGCCAGGCACTCCCCGTCCCCTCCCCACCCGACCCCGCGCACGGTACCCGCGCTCGGTACCCGCGCACCCCGGGAATACCGGCAGCGTTCGGACCCTCGGCCACGCCCACTCCGCCCCACCGACCAATCCCCGCAGCTCTCGCGATGACTGACAGCAGAACGCCCCGCCCCTCACTGCCCGCTAGATGGGCGGTTCGGTCCGTGACGCAACGGTCAGTGCCTTGAGCGGCGGGTGGAGTGACCAATGAAAGCCCGAATCTCTCAGTGGGCGTGGCCGCCCCCGCCCCGAGGCCCCGCCCCGGCGCGCCGCGGCGCCTGCGCTGCACCGCCCCCTGGCGGCCGCGGGGAGGGCCTGTCGGTCGGCGCTGCGGCAACATGGCGGGGCGGGTAAGTGGGGGGGACGCGGACCGGCCGCTATCGCCCATCCCCTGCTCCCTCCTCCGCTCCTGCTCCTCCCTGCGCCACCGCGGCTCTGCGAGCTTCTCGCAGCCCCGCTGCCAGGAGGCCGTTCGGCCCTGGGGGGTCCCCCGACAGTGCTGTGAGGCTGCGGTGCCCCCTCACCCAGCGGTGTGGGTGTTCCTGGCGGTCCTGTGAGGCTGTGGAGACCCCCCGGTGGTGTGGGGGGCTGGGGGGTGACCCCTCTCCCGGTGTTCCCCGGAGGTTTCGAGAGGCTGAGGTGGCTTCTTGGTGATGTGGCATGTGGGACAGGAGCCGGGCAAGGGTGACCCGTCTCCCTGTGGGGCAGGATTTTGGGGTCCCTCAGGGCTGCCGTGAGACCCGGGTGCCCCTGGCAATGTAGGGTGTGGGACAGGACTGGGGGTTCCCTCAGGAGCACTGTGAGTCCAGGGTGACCCCTCTCCGTGTGGGTGTGAGGCAGGATTTAGAGTTCCTCGGGGTGCCGTGAGGGTGCCGTGGCCTTGTGGGGTGCAGAGCTGGGTTGTGGGGTGTCCTGGGGGTGCTCAGAGGCTGTGGGATGTGTCTGGGGCTCCCTCAGGAGCTGGGGTGCCCTCCCTGAGGTGTGGGGCAGGACTGTGGGGTCCCTGCAGTGAAGCCCAGGGGTGTCTCGGTGCTGCTCTCAGGATTTGGGGTGCCCCGGGGTTCTCTGGAGCTCTGGTGACCCCTCTCCCTGCGGGCAGGGATCTGTAGGGATGCTGTGACACAGGGGTCCCTTGGTGCTCTGGGATGTGGGGCAGAATTTTGGGATTTCCTGAGGGGCCTGTGTGAGTCTGTGACCCTGTCTCCATGGGATGTGCTGCAAGATTTTAGGGTCCCCTAAAGGTGCAGTGAGGCTCTGGTGACCCCTTGGTGCAGTGGGATGTGGGGAGATTTTCTCCTGTGGGAACCAGCCAGAAGCTATTTTGTAATGTGGGTCCACCTTTTGTTGTGTGGAAACACCTTAAGGGTTCTGCAGTGGTTTTATTCTGTAGTAATTTAAAAAATAAAAAATCCCTTATTAGTGGCAGATCACATCAGCAAGTGGCCAGAAGGGCTTTAAAATGTGAAGTAACAGCCTTCTCTGTGAAATCTCTTCTTGTGGTGCCTGCACATCTCTTTTTCAGGTGTCCAGGTGCTGCAGGATGTGTTTGTTTGGATTGCTCTGCTCTTTGCCAGGACCTCAGTCATGCTTTGCTGGGTGTCAGCCTGGGAAAGTCACATTTTTCATTAGTGCTTGCCTCTGGCTGGAATCTTATCTCTAGCCCAAGTAATTGAGTGGTTGAAGTGCCGAGGAATTGGTTTCCCAAGTGTTTTTTGCGTTGTGCTGGGCTGGTGGATGGAGGGCAGCTGGTGCAGTGCTGTGCTGCAGAGCAGGCTGAGAAGTGTGGCCCATTGACGTGCTGTGCATCACAGGTGCTCCAGTGCCAGCCCTGGAATGTGCTGAGTAACTGAGAAAAACCCCACCTTTTGTGCTTAAGAGCTTTTCCTCTGTCCCTGCTCCAGATTCCTGGTCTCACCTTCTTCCTTGCACCTTTTTTCCTTCATCTCACCCTTTGCACTAACCCAGGGAAATCTGTGAGCCTTGACTGGCTTTTTTTCAGCTTTCTGTTTCAGCACAGGAGCCCAGTGCTTTGGTCAGTGGTGAGAGCATTTTATCCTCTCTGGATGTGGTTCTGAGACTCCCTGGGCCTAAACCAAGCTGGCTGCAGTGGTCCTGCCTTGCTGCTGCTCTTCTGAATCCTTCCAGCTGTGTCCTCAGGGAACATCCTGGTGCAGGCTCTAAGTGCTGGGATTGGTGCCTGGGGATGTGGGGAGGAAGGAGAAGGATCAACCTCAACTCTATTCTTCTGCTTTGAGCTTTACTGCTACTAAAAACCTGAGAAAATGTGCCTTTATTTAATCAGCTTGGGAGCCTGGTGAAGGAAAGGGGGATTTATGTGAGTTTAATGGAAAGATTGATGCTTAGGTGCCTCCTAATCTGAAGTTGGATGGGTCATGCTCTACTTGGGTTATCAGGAAGCTTCTTAGTATTCAGTGTTTGCATGATCTGCCTGCAATTGCAGTTGTTGCAGAATCACCAGGTTATTTAATGCTGCGAGGAGAGTCCTTAAGCTGAGTGTTCCCTCTCACTCTCCAAGCTGGGTCTGATGCTGTGAATGCTCCCCGTGTGAGCTAAGAAGGGAGCTGCTGATCCTTCCAGCTGGCCCGTGGGCCAGCAGCAGTGCTGGGGAGGGCGGGGAGCAGGGGAGCAGCAGCAGCTCCCGCCCGGGCTGCGGCCCCGGAGCTGTGCCAGGTAAACACGGAGCGCTCCGGGAGCCTGGGGGTGTGTGATATCTCCAGGCACAACAGGTGGGGCTGGTGCTGGGACACAGGTGCTGTTCTGTTGGCACCGTTTTTAACAGGTGCTTCAACCTGCAAGATGGGAAGAGGAGCTTCAGTGACTCTTCCTGCCCTGCAAATCTGTTCTGCAATGCCATTTGGAGCTTAATCTCCTTTATTGGACTCATGTGATTCAATTTGTGCACGTACATTCTCACAGGGAGAAATGAATGGCTGTCCTGATGAAAGAGAGAGACAAAATATTTAAACTTCTAGTAACATTTTGAATAATTCAGGTGAATGATAAGCCAAATCTGATTATTTGTGTGATGCTGTTTCGGGTGTGTTACTCGGCTCCCCTAATTGCACTGGGTCTCTCCATGGCAAGGAAGAGATGGTGATTAGCAGTGATTGAAGTTTACAGGAAAAACAGTTTATGATGATTAGAAATAATGGCTGTTTCTGTAATAATTTATTCAGTATCTCTGCATGGGGATCATTAGGCACGCAGGCAGAGCAGTGAGGCATCTGCAGGAGAGGGAATGGTGGGAAGCTGTGTCTGTAGCTGGTTATGGACCTCTTGGGCCAAGTGCACCCCTGGAAGTTCACTGGCACTGTCTGTGGCTGGTTAGAACTAGACCAGGAATTAGTTCCCAGAGGGATCTAGAAAGACCAGGTGATTTCTGTGCCTCGTTGCAGTGAGTGTCAAGCTGTGGGTCCAGCACAAGCTGCATTTCTGCCTGTGTCTGCACAGCTGGAGAGCTGCATGGGGCTGGGAGCAGGTCAGTGCTGCTGTGGCAGCAGGGCTGCACACACCCTGTGTGTGTGGGGTGCTCATGTGGGTGTTGGTGAGGATCCCTCAGCAGAGACACTGGTGTGGTTTTCTTTGAGGAATATGTGATGTGTCATAGCTGAACTTGTGTAACAGTTCATGGTTAGAAGTCATGGCTGTTTTAGAGGGTGTCCCTGGTGTAACACACCCATTTTTGTTCTTCTGCTGTTTGGGGCTCCTTTGGGGCAATGTTGCCTTTAGCCCATGAGAGCAGGCTCTGCCCTGTTGGCTCCTCACAAGAGATTCCCTTTGTGTAGTGTTGGAAATGGTTTTGGATTCTCTCAGGTACTGGATGGGGTCTGACCCTGCAGAGTGGTAATGTCACTCTTCTCAAGAGCCTGACACTGAGCACAGGGTCCTGCTGGCATCTGGTGACAGCAGGTGTCCAGTGCAGGGGTGCAGCAGGAGTGGGAAGGTGCTGAAGGACAGACAGACTGAGTCCCTTGGTGTTCTGTGCTGCCAAAGGCATTGCTGGCCTAACCCTGCTCTCTTGTGCTTCCTACAGCCAGCACAGAATCCCAGACTGGTTTGGGTTGGGAGGGACCTTAAACCCACCCAGTGCCACCCCTGCCATGGCAGGGACACCTCCCACTGTCCCAGCTGCTCCCAGCCCTGTCCAGCCTGGCCTGGGACACTGCCAGGGATCCAGGGGCAGGAGCTGCTCTGGGCACCCTGTGCCAGCCCTGCCCACCCTCACCCTCCTTCCTAACATTTAATACCTGAAACAGCACTAGCCAGTCAATGACATTTGGCTTATTATTTGCTTGAATTATTTAAAAACACTTAAAATGTAGACAATGTGGTTTTGGGGTGGATGGTCTGGTAGGAACTTTGAAATAATGGGAGCTGGGCTTTATGTTTATGGGTTAAAGCTGTAAGGTGATTTCTGATAACATATGGAACCAGCCTTCAGAGATGCAGGCGTTGTCAGGCAACTAAAAAAAGTTTATGAATCAACTTAGTTCCTTCTTGCAGCCTGGTACTGTTCCTGCTATCATCATTTAGGGTTTTTTTTAGTGTTTCCTAGTGTGTAATATGAAGAAATGTGATTTTAGCAATGTTTCAGGGAAATGGGAGAAAACCCTGAATCTCAGTTTCTGTGATCACTTCTGCAAACTCATAACTATCTTGAGAAATCATCACAAATCAACTTGTGGCCTGCTTTCAGGACTTCTGCCTTGCTAAATTATTTAAAATAAAGTCACATAATTTGTTAAAAGCTCTAAAATTATTTAGAATAAAATTCTGATGACCATGTGAATATTTGTGGCCCTGGGATATCTGGCCCTGTCACCTTTGAGTACTTTGTTTCTTGGCTCAGTGTTGCAGAAGCAGTGTGTCCTTAGCTTGTGCTTAAAAAGTCACTGCCAAAGAGAGATACCAGTGCTGCCTCTCATCTCCAGTTTTTGGGGTGCTGGTATGTCACACCTCTTCTATTATGTGGACCTTCCAGAATAATTAAACTTAGGTAATAACTTTTTGTTTTAGTCAGAACAATTCTTTAAAAAAGTCAGAGAATCTTTTAAAGTGTGAATTTAAGTATTGCTTTTAAATTTTTTTTTCCCCAGAGCACAGCAAGATCTTCTCTTTTCTTCTCCTGGTTTGGGTTCTGTGCCTCAGACCACAGAGATCATTCAGGAGAAGACCCTGAGGCTCAGGATAAACCCTGACTGAATTTGGAAGAAATTCTGGCATAAAATCAGATCTGCTTGAGAGCACAGAAAAGCAGTCCCTAGAAAGTAGTGGCACTTCTGTTTTGCTGAATTATCCACCAGGCAGGATGTAGTTTCAGTGTGGTGAAATTACCATTGATTCATTTTTTATTTTACATGAAAACAGCTAAAATGTAAGTCCCCATGCCATGGAGTGATGTTTTTTTGATCCAGGGTTGGTGAACATGTTCAGGTGCCCTCACATGTGCACCCTGTGGGGGAGAGCTGGTGCAGTGACCCCCCTGAGCAGTGGGACAGAGATCTTGGGAACTGCAGTGGCTTTTGGGGGATGAGGTTCAGTCTGGGGCCCTGCACAGTGTGTTCACATCAGGGAGCTTCTGTGGCAGAGAGCAGGGTTTTGTGGTGGAACCCCCATATTGATGGAACCCCCATATTGATCATCTCCAGAAGGTTTTCAGACCCCCAGGTATTGAAGAGCTGTGTTGGAGGAAGCCTGTGAACAGAAAAAGCCAAACAAGAAACCCAGTTGCTAAAATTAATGGGAGAGTTTCTGGCAGTGCCCTGGAAGTGTGTCTGAGGCAGCTGATTGTGCTGCTGCTCATAAAGCAAGGCTGGGTTTGCAGCTTCTCAGGCTCTGCTCCTCCTGTGCAGGCACGTCCTGCCCTCAGGGAGGTCAAAGGTTTGAAGTAGGAAAGGATTTAACATGTTTCTCTGGTCTCCTGGGATGCAATAAAGCAATGACCTTCTATAAAAATATCTGGAGTAATTGATGCCCTGGAGTTGTGTCATGTGCTTTTTCTGTAAAAAATAGAGCAATACTTGCAAGCTGCTGCATCTCACTGCTGGTGACTGGGTGGTGTTTGGAACATCAGAGTCCTGGGAAGTTCAGTGCATGGTGCTGCCCTGTGGCAGGGCTGGGCTGAGCTGTAAATCCTCAGGGACAGCATCCTGGGCTGTCACAGGGCAAATCCTAAGGGATTTTTAACATTAACATGTATTCACATTGTCCCTATTGCCCTTGGGTAACTTTTCTAAATAAATGGGTGTCCTCACTGCTCACGTGGCGAAATCCTGTGACTTGCATCACAAACACACAACTTACTCTGGTGGGGTGGTGCTTCATTCCCTTGGCATTTTTAAGAGATGTTTAGATGCAACACAACAAGCAGCAATTCCCTGTAATTAAATTTTTAATCATCCTGGCCTAAGAAAGGAATGTGAGGCAACATCCACTCAAAAAATGGATGTGTTAATTAAAATGCATCCTGGGTCATTATTGCATGATGGGAAGGTGGAGCTGCTGTTCCTGCTGAGCTGCCAGGCAGCAGCTCTGTGGTTCTGTGGCACAGCAGCTCAGGTACAGGTGTATTTCCTGAAGTCACTTGCTGATCATATTGTGAAGAGCTCATCTGGAGAAGGACATCTTTGGGCAGAGCAGCCTCTGTAATTTGACTGTAGATGCTCTGCTGTCCTTTAGCACTCCTTTCTTCTGCTCTGTTGGATGAGGCAAACCCCTGGAACTCTTTGTTCTTGGGACTGTAAATTGTCTTTCTCTTGATGTTGGCAAATGCTGGCAATAGCAGAGCTGGGTTCCCAAAGCTGTGAGCACCTCGTTAAGTGCAGTAAACAACCTTGGAGTGACAGAGCCGCCCCTGCAGATCTGAGTTCATTTGAACTTTGCAAACAAAGGGAAGCAGCAGTAAAACCCAGTATCCTTTAATTGTGGAGAAGCCCTTCTGCCCTGATAAAGTGGCTCTGGAGTGCCAGGATGGGCAGTAATATCTGGATTCAGGCACAGGGCTGCTCTGAGAGAGAAACTGGGAAACGTGGGAGTGTTTGATAAAGAGTGTCTGCTGTTTGCTGCTGTCTGTGCTGGGGGAGAGAGGGGAGGTGATTCCCAGCCTGGGAGTGGCTGGGGTTGGGAAGGAAGGATCCATCTCATCCAGGCTTCCCTGGGGCTGCCTTGGTGGCAGTGTTCCCTGCCTTTGTCAGAAATAGCAATATTAGCTCTGATATTTTAGCTTCCCAATGCATTCCTCTTTAAGAGAAGAAAATTGGTATTTTTGAGTTTGTTGTCGAGAGAGAATGCAGCTCCTTCCTGAAGAGAATAAAAGCTTCCAGCTAACAGAGGTCACATGGAGCAGGGCTGTGTGCTCCAGGGAAAGACCTATCTGGCCAGGCCTGTTGGTCCAAAAAGTTCCTTGTAGGTTAATCTCCTCTTGTGGCTGCAGAAATATGGAAGCTTTATTCAGTATTTTTTGTCGTGTCTAGAAAAACCATCTGCAAGCTACTAAACTTAGTTAATTTTTGAAATTATTTAGAACCACAACATTTAGGACAAGTTGTGTTCCTGAGTCTGGTCCCTGGTGGTGACAGCATGTTGTCATTCCTTTTATGAATATTACAGAATTGTAATATTTAGAGGAGCCTTGTTTTGTCTTTCCTTTGTCTGTCACAGAGCCAACTTCCCCTCCAGGTCAGGGATCCACTCTTACCTCTCAGCCAGGAACCCTGCTGGTGTTGCTGTTTTATGCCCATTTCTTGTGTCCTTGAGTTGTTGCTCAGCTCTGTGGTGTGTTATGGGTGTGGAGAGCAGGCACAGTCCTTGGGCTTCCCCTTGCTGGGAGCTTGCTTGGTGCTGAGGCAGCTCTGCAGCTCATCCTGCTGCTGGAGGTGCTGGGTGTCCCCTGTGTGCAGCCAGGGGTGTTCTGGTGTCCCTTGGGTCTGGAGACCAAGGCAGAGCTGTGTGCGTGCTCTCTGTCAGGAGCACACTCCTGGATAATGAGGAGGATCTGTGAGTCATCATGTCAGTTCCCTGGTTATCTTCAGAGCTCCTTTGACATCATAATTCTTCCTGTCAGTATTCTAACTTCATTTTATCAGACTGGTGGTGGTGAGGGAGTGTTTGATTTGGAGTCAGTCGTGCTTCCATGCAGCCCACAGAGGCCTCTGCTCGGGCTCTGGGGAGCGTGGACTGAGCTGCTTCCCAGGAATTCCACCTTACAGGTGCTTCTCTGCCCTCTTTGGTCATGAGGCTCTGAGCTCAGAGAGATTTAAGTGCCCAGAAGCTGTTACAGGAAGGCTTGGGTGCTTTTTGGAGCAGGGATCCCCATCTCAGTGCAGCTGGCAGTGGGCTCTGCTGGGGAAATGGAAATGTCTGGTACCCAGAGTTGTCATGTTTCCTAACACTCCTCTGCCAACACCAGAAATTCCATCTCTGTGCACCTGCACATACATGGGACGTGTATCTGTGTCTGACTTACACAAAGGAGAGTTTTAAACATACAATTTGAACAATATTTGTCTTGTACAAACCATGTGAGAGCAGGGCACAGAACCAAACCAGCCTCGGCCTTAGAGGCTGTTTCATAATCTCTTGCTCAGCCTTAGGAAATGAGTTCAGATGTCTTGGATGAGGAGCATCTCTGCTTAGCACTTAATGTTTCAGCTCTCAGTACCAGCTGTCAGCAGTGCACTTCAGTCATTACCACCACCTTAAATCTGTGAGAAACATGTTTTTCCTTGGCTTCCTGTACCATCAGCTTTAATGATTCACAAGAGGTGAATTGACAAAACACAAACCGTGTGGTTTATGTATGTGTGAAAGTACCCAAATAGCAGCACCACTTTCTGGGCTCTGGCAGGGGCTTGGACTGGATGATCCCCAGAGGGCCCTTCCAACCCCAACTGTTCTGTGATTTTGTGAACACGTGAGTTTCTTATTTTCTGTGGAGAAAAATGAGTCCTTGCAGCTTTGGGAAAAAAATCTATGACAGATCAAATGTTATGGTGATTGTTTCTATAATGTAGCTGTTTGTTCTTCAGGGTAACTTTTCTTTGTAAAAATAAAATCTGTCAGCCTCATTAAACCTCCTGGGTTTTGAGGCAAGTTTCTGCTTTGTCACAAACCCAGGGGCAGGGTCCTTCACATTTGTCTCTCAGAGTGAGATTTATCATTGCATCACATGGTCTTGTTTTCCTCTTGACAAACAAGGAATGCCAGAGCAGGCTCTGCACAGGCCAGGTTTGATAGCAGGTGCTGCCTGTCTGATGCTGGATGCTGTAACTGGGAATGTTTAGCAGTGTGCAGTCACTGTGCTGTCCTTGGAATCTCCTCTTGCATAAACCAGAGCAATACCTGGAGGCAAGGAAGATTCTTTTGCCTAATTTAACCCTAATTTTCCTTCTTTAAGCCAAATCTATCAGTGTTGTGGACGTGGGTGTAACAGCAGCCTGTGAGGGTGTGTGGTCACCTCCAGCCTGGCAGTGCCAGGGGGTGACTGCAGCAGGTGGCAGCTGTCACCTGCAGGAGCTTGCTCTCTGGTTTATTAGAGTTGTCTTGGGTGGTTGCCAGCCAAACCTGCCAGTTTGCTTAAAATTAGTTTGTGTAAATCTACCTTGAGAATCCAAGGAATACTCACAAGTCCTTTTCTGCCCCAATACCCTGTGTTAGTGCCACAGTGGGTGTGGGATGGCAGAGGGGAGAGGGGCAGGTTCTGGGAGTGCTTATGCTGCTGTCCTGGGAAGCTGGAACCCAAAATGCAAGAGCTTAAAGTGTTCGTGACAGCAGCACCACTGGCATATGCCAGCCATGTGTTCCAGCCCTGGACTGCTGCATTTGTGCCAGGAAAGCTTCCTGAGGAGCAGCCTGTGCCTGTGTCCTGGCTGTGACAGCTCAGCTGCTTGACAGAGGCGAGGATCCATCCCTGGGAGCAGCAGCTCTGGGGTGTGAGCTCTGTGGGGAGTGCAGGTAAGAGGAAGCACTGTGTTCCTCCTTCCTGCCTGGCTGATTTCCAGTTTAACTGTCCCCTCTTCCATGACCAGATTTCCTCAAGTTGTCCCTTGCACATTTGTGGATCTCTATGGCCAGGAGTGACAGCCCTGTCTTGCAGCTGTGTGATGTTAAAACCTTCTCAGAATACAATGCTCTGAAGATTTGCACAATCTTGAAGCTTGAGGAGGATGTAGGGAGGGCTGGGAGCAGAGATGCTGCCTGAAATGTTGGCCATTGCCAGGGAGAGATGGGCTCCTCCCAGCAGGAGGAGCAGGAGGATGAGCTGGGCTCTGGGTGCTTGGCACAGCCGGTGCTGCTGTTGCTGCAGCCGTGTAATTTCAGGTGTCAGACACCCAAGGATGTTTTGCCATCACCTCTGCTCAGCTGCAGTGTTGGAATTCTTTCCCTGCTGTTCCTGCATTTCCTAGAGCACGTGTTCCCAGTGCAGGCAGGAGCAGCAGCTTGGCCGGGCGCTCGCTGCGTGTGGGAAGCAGTTCGTCACCGAGGATTAAAAATGCACTTGAGGACTAGTGCTGTAAAAGGGTTTAATCCAGGAGCTCTGTGTCCACTTTCCTCCAGAAATATCCCCTGTAATGCCTTTATCAGGGCATATCCTGCACAGAACTGTGCCTGCAGATGGGAGGAGAAGTGATAAAATGGTGAATGTTTGCTGTGGAGTGCCCCAAGCCAAGGGGCTCAGCAGGCAGCCTGTGTATCTCATCAATCCACTGACGTCATATATTTTATTACACAAACATTTCAGTCTTTTATTACACTCACCATTGAACATTTGAGTCTTTTATTACACTCAGCATTCAGGTAGATAAATCTGCTTCAGGCCTGAAAATGGAATTTTTTTTGGTTGTCACATATGTCAAGGGCAATTGAGCATTATTCAGTAAAAGTAATGACTTGATCCTTGTCTAAATAGCAAGTACTTGAGATAAATCACATTGTGCCATGAAAGTTGATCTGAACTTTAGAGCAGGCTGGCTGCAGGCCACACTGGAGGGGAATTTCTCTGGTTCTTGTCCCAGAGGGGCTGGGGGAGGAAGGCTGAGCAGGGCAGTAGCTCCTGGGAAATGATTTAGATGTGTGTGTTGGGATCACTGTGCTTGCTGCTGGGATTTAAGGGTGTCTTAAGAGAAAATCCCTCCTGAATTACTTTTAGCAATGTCAAATAGTTTCTGTTGCACTGCCTGCAAATTTGTATCTGACAAAGGTAGCTGTGCTTTGATTCTCAAAATCACACCTTGGGGGGCAAGTTTAGCTTTTCCCCAAATGAAATTTCTTCAGTCCATAGCTAAGGGTATAAACATTCTGCCTTTTCCATGTCTTTCTCCACTTCTGGAGGCATTTTGATCCCAGTTTTCATCACTGAGCCATTGTTTTGTGGTATAATTCTGCAGGAGCAGGTGGGTTGGGGGTGTAGGATGTGGCTGTGGTCCCTCTGCTGTGCTCCCCCCATGCTCCATCCTGCCTCATGATGGGAATAGGCAGCTTGGGCTGGGAGTGCTGCTATTTTGGTTTTTAATTGCTGATTGATGAGTAACAGTGGAAGGGACAAAAATGAACAGACACTCTTGAAAAAGGATTGGTCCTCTGACATTAGAGAATAAAAGGAGAGGGAGGACTCCCCCACAAAATTTGTTGCAGTAATTTTTTCATAGTGATAGGCTGGAATTAATTATTTTACCTACTTTTCTTCTGTGTGTTGTGGATCTGGGATATTTCCTATAGAGTGGAACATATTCACATGTGATATTTCTTTTGAGAAGTGATGCAAAGGGATTATGGGGTTGGATAGCAGCTGGCTGAGGTTAAACCTTCCTGTGGACTCTCAGTGCTGCCCTGTACTGCACTGGGTGAAGGGGTTTATGCAGAATGGATATGCTGAAGTTCCAGTTTTCTGACTTATGTTCAAGGAGGAGGGAAGGTCACATCTTTATCCCTCCCTTGCTCCCCACATGAGCTCTGTGACCCAGCCAGCAGCATGAGGCAGGGTTATAGGGGAACTGCTCTGGCTCCAGGCTGCTTTCCCTCGGAGCTTTCAGAATATCCCAGTGTCCTGTCACTGGGCAAGAAACTCCTTCCAGGGATTGCTGATTACCTGCTGCATTTGGGGAAGCTTCAGAGTGCCAGGGTTCACCTGCAAGTTAACAGTGTTTGCCTTGCAGGCTTTCTCCCAGGTAATTTTAAAGTATTTATGTAGGTGGGGTAGAAATGACAAAGTGCATAATAGTCCCAAAATTCAGAGCTTTGGGATACAAGTACCTGTGACACATGGAAATGTTTGGAGGAACCTGGAAGAGGAGCCTGTTGATACCAGTGGGCTCTCAGAATGTGCCAGGACTCAGGGAACCTGTTTTGTGCTTTGTGGTTTTGCAGAAATCTTGGGACTTGGCTTGATAAAGGACAAATAGAATTAATTTGACATTGTTCCAACCCTCTCTTGCAGCCTATGCAGGCAGCGAGGTGTCCCACTGATGAGCTGTCCTTAACCAACTGTGCTGTGGTGAACGACAAGGACTTCCAGTCTGGCCAGTAAGTGTGCATTTGCTCTCCCAGCTTGAACCTAAAAGGAGTTGTTTTCAAATTTGGGTGGAGGGGAAATGACATTTCAGGTTTGGAAAGGTGAACACAGCTGTTTGATTAACAAAACTTCAATGTCTTTAGAGGTCAGAACTTTCAATGTGGCTCTTTGTGGAAGTGGGAGGTGCTGGAAGAAGGGTGACTGGTTTTCTTTCTTGGGAACTGCATCTGCTTAACAAATAGAATAATTATTTTAACAAAGTACTTTTTGCAATAATTTTTGTTTGTTTTGGTTTTGCTGTAGTTCCTGTTACTGAGTGAGAATATTGGAACTATTTAAAAAATGTTTTTATTATTTTATTGTGCTCCTTGGGGCATCTTCTCACTTTCACATCATATGGGAGTGCTGAGTAGAGCCAGGAGAGCTGTCTGTTCTTCTCAGGGTTTTCATGCACAAGAACAAAAGGGAGAAGCAGCCAGAGTGTGGGCACAACAAATGGGATTCTTTAATTGCAGTTCTGGGGTGCCTGATGGAACCTGACTCTGGGGTTTACTTCTCTTAGGTGGAAAACACATGAATTTTTCAGCTCAGCCCACACAGAAGGGTTTTGTATTACAAGAAGGCAATTCACAGACTCAGATTCTTTGCTTTGCTGCAGCTTTAGGGAAGCTCTGACAGATTTTAGTATGTAGGTTGTAGACAGAAGTCATTAATTTCAGCTGAAAGGGAATATCACGTGCAGCACAAGGCAGAAGGGCTTGGGTTTGAAAAATGGGAAAAATGTCCAAGCAGATACTGAATGATATACCCAGACCTTATATAAAATACCTGCCCCAGGTGTACTGTGCTGAGGGTGGGGGCACAGTGGTGCTGACCTGCAGGGATGTGCTTAGGGCTGTCTGTGCTGTCAGTCTGCTCTGATCCCTGGGACCTGTCCTGGTTCTGCAGTGATGAACTGAACTGTGTTTTCATGACTCAACTGGAGTATAAAATGCCAAAACCAAACAAAACCACCCCCTAAACAAGCAGAACTTTTAGAGTCAGAAGGAGGCAAAAGTGTCTTCTTGGGCAGAAAAGTGTCCTGGTCTTTTCAAAGTATGGTTTTCGCCAGGTTGATTTTTTTTTTCCAAAGTAATTGAGTTACAAAAATACCTGAACTGAGCATTGTACCTCATGCATTATAAAAACTTTAATTTCCTCCAGTATGGATGTCCTGGAGGGAGCCAGCTGCCAGACCTGCAGCCTGCTGTGTTCCTTTTGCCTCCAGAGCCCTCTCTCCTGGCACTTGTGGCAGCGTGCAGGGAGCAGTGCCCAGGATGTGCTGGCTGAGCAGGCTGCAGTGGTTCTGGCTGTTCTGCTCCCCTGCAGCTCTTTATTTCTGGTGCTCAGACAGCAGCAGGGTGTGTTTGGTTGGGAGCAGTGTCAGGTGCTGGGCAGTGCTGGGGCTGCAGCTGCTGCTGCATTGCAGGTCCTGGAGCCAGCCCTGGCTGCAGCTCCCTGGCTCAGCTGCTGCTCTGCTCAGGGGGCACAGGGGGCTCTGTCCAGCTGCTCTGGGGGTGTAGAGCTGGAGTTTGCCCTTGGAGCAAGGAGCTGGTTTAACCCCAGGCTGCTGCTGCTGAGTCAGTGCTGCTGCAGGAGTTCACACGAGGCCATGCACTGTGTGAGCCCAGTGTGGTGTGCGGGGTTTGGGAATGGCACCATCCTCAGTTCCTGTGTCCTGCTTTGCCTTAAGGACTCCTGGTGCAGTTTGGAGAGGGAAGCCAGTTGTGACAGGCAGGCTGGGAGGGGGCAGCAGTCAGGGCAGGCTGTCTCAGTGGCAGTGTTGTGTTCCTGGCTGTTCCCTTTCACTGGGAAGCCCATCCCTCTAGGCCAGTTGGGTTTTCTGAGGAGCCCTTGCTGTGGGTTTCCAAACATGCTCTGCATGGGATGAGATCCCTGCTGGCACCTCCACCCTGATCCCTGAGTCATCCCCTCCCTCACACGAGCCCTGCTCGTGCTTCAGCAGCAGAAAAACTGGTGCACTCACAGCTTAATTCGTGCCTGGTGGAGTTTCTCTTGTTTTGCTCAGCCTGGCCAGCAAACTTACCAGCAGTTTCCTGGGCCCAGTTTCCTGGAGCCCTTCCTAAGAGCTGGCATCACATGGGTTGGATCTGACAGTTCCAGATGAGGATTTACACATGGAATAGAGCAGCAATTCCACCTGGGACAGCTCTGGGAGCTGCCTGGCCCTGGTGATTTGTTGTTCCTTTTGTTTGTGTATAAGCAGAAGCTCTTAATGAGGTTGAGATTTCCCCCCTGTGTCTCCATGAGCTCTCTGAGCTGCTTCCTGGTGAACATCAGTGTAGGAAAATGCATTTAGTTTTTCTGCTATTGCCTTATTTTGAGCATTTGTAATACCTAGGTTTCTTATACCTTGTTGGAAGCTGCCTGCTCCTGCAGTCTTTAAGAAGAAACATGGTTGTTCCTGTGCCTTAGTGAGATTTTTCTCACAGAACCTGTTAGGATTTGACCTTTCCTAGTATTTTCTTTCAGAAAGATGATTTTTTTCCCCACTTTTTTTTTTTTTTTTTTGTTTTTTCTTCCTGGCATCTGTTTGTCTGTTGTCAAGCTCTGCTGTCTTTCTGCTTTGCTGGAGATATTTTTGGTGAATGAAATGCTCCAGCAAAGTAATTGGTATCAAATCTTTGTGGATACTCCTCCCCAATATTTTTACCAGATATTGTCATTTTTGTGCATTTTGGGTTTTTGAAGTGAAGCCCAGTAGTGATGGAGTTTATTTCTTCCTGCAGAGATGCCAAATCTCTACATGTTGAAGTCACTGTTGTGTGCACTGCTCAGGACCCATTTGGGGCTTTAAAAAGCTTTAATTTTGGGTCTTTTCCTGTGCCATGAGCTGCTTCCAGTCAGGTGTTGTCATAAAGAGCATTTTGTGGTGAAATATTTCAGAATTGTAGCTGGAACTTGTTTGTGGCCTCCAGGCATGTTTCTCTGCTGCTCTGCAGTGTCACAGATTCCTTTCCACTTGGCTGGGAGTCAATACTAATTTGGATTGCTCAGGGTGATATTGTGCTGGAAAACTCCCACTTTCAGTCCTGGGCTCCTGGACACTTCTGTGCTTTACCCATGCTCAGTTTGAAATGAGCTGTCCTTGGGGCACTGTTCCATCCAGGGAGGATCCCTGCCTGTCCCTGCTGCTGCTGCTCTCCCTAATCATGAAGTAACCCAATGGTTTGGGCTGCAAGGGGACCTTGAAGACCATCCACTTCCAGCCCCTGCCATGGGCAGGTGTTGCAACTATGTTGGGACAGACTGGACTGGCACCATCACCAGTGCTTTATGTGCTTTGTGCCTTCTTTCCTCATAGGCAGCTCCTCACTGCACTGTCTCCTTTCCTTATTAGCTGCTTCACTCAGTACTGACTCCTTTTCTTACAGGCAGCCCCACAGAGCTCTGACTCCTTCTCCTCTCTGCATGACTTGTAAACCCCAACCTGTCCCTTTCCTGACCACCTTACCCTGACTGTCCCTCACACAACATCTCCTTACCTTATCTGTCCCTTGCACAGCCAGCACACTCCATCCCAAACTGCAGCAGACTCTCAGTTCTAAGCCCCACCTGCAACCAGCTCTTGCCTACTGACCCACTCTTTTATAACAGCCATCCTCATGGGGCAGGCAAGGCTGTCTCCACTTCCTGGCAGCCAGTACAGCTGTAATTCATTGAGGAAAACTGCCTTCTGCACTATCCTAAACCATCTTCCCACAGGCAGGGACGACTCCTCATTGTCCCAGGTTGCTCCAAGGCCTGTCCAGCTGCCTGGCACACTTCCAGGAACAGGGCAGCCACAGCTTCTCTGGGCACTCTGTGCCAGTGCAGCCAGTTCCTGGCTAATGCACCCCGAGGGGATCTTACCCATGTTTGCTGCAGGGATGTGCTGCTGGCTCCTGTTGAGCTCATTGCCCAGGGCTTCTTGGCCCCCAGCCTGCACTGCTGCATGGGGCTGTTCCCTCTGGGTGGAACACTGCAGTTTCCCTTACTGAGCTTGATTGGGATCTGTGGAGTTCCCTCTGAGCAGCAGCACAGCCATGTGTGTCCCCTGTGGGCAGGCTGGGGAGCTCTGTCCCTTCAGCTGCACAGGAGTGAAGGGGTTAAATAGTCTTGGCCCCATGTGGACTCCTGGGGTGACCTCCTGCAGTGGAACTGGAACATCCCAGTGACCTGCACAGCTGGATTTGTACATCCCAGTGACCTGCACAGCTGGATTTGTACATCCCAGTGACCTGCACAGCTGGATTTGCAGATCCCAGTGACCTGCACAGCTGGATTTGCAGATCCCAGTGACCTGCAGCTGGATTTGCAGATCCCAGTGACCTGTACAACTGGATTTGCAGATCCCAGTGACCTGCAGCTGGATTTGTACATCCCAGTGACCTGCACAGCTGGATTTGCAGATCCCAGTGACCTGCACAGCTGGATTTGTACATCCCAGTGACCTGCAGCTGGATTTGCAGATCCCAGTGACCTGCACAGCTGGATTTGCAGATCCCAGTGACCTGCAGCTGGTTTTGCAGATCCCAGTGACCTGCACAGCTGGATTTGTACATCCCAGTGACCTGCACAGCTGGATTTGCAGATCCCAGTGACCTGCAGCTGGATTTGCAGATCCCAGTGACCTGCACAGCTGGATTTGCAGATCCCAGTGACCTGCAGCTGGATTTGGTGCTGTTGGCTGCAGCCCCAAGTGCAGCAGTTCAGCCTCCAGCCCCTGCCTGCCCAGTCTGACTTGCAGCAGTGTCTGAGGGTGGTTGTGCCAGGCCAGGTTTGCTGGTGTTGGGATAAATGCAGCTCTCCCTTCAGCCCCAGAGCTCACCATTTCATTGGAGAAGCTGTTGTGCTGGTCAGGATGGATTTTCCTTTGTAAATCCATACTGACCCTCCTAAATCCGTGCTCAGAGTGGCTCCCAGTCACTTTCTTGTGCTTTCATGTGTTTGGCTTCCTGGATTAGTTGCTCCATCACTTCCCTAGGGGGTAAGGTGAGGCTGAGCAGCCTGTAATTCCTTGGATCCTCCTACCTGAAGGCAGGAGTGACATCTGCTGTCTCCCAGTCTTCATCAATCTTCCCTGGCTGCCATGCAGCACCAATAAATGCCTTGTTCTCCTGTGTAACATTTGTATGGAACTTCACCACCTACACCAGGTTCCTGGATTTATCCTGGGGCAAGGGAAGGGTGTCCTGGCAGCTCATGGGTGGTTTTGGGTCAGAACCAGTGAGGAATCAGTGTCTGCCTGAGCTGGGAGCTGTGTTGTCACTTGGGTGTGTTGAGAATGCTTCTGACCCTGCCAGGCCAGCAAGTGGCACAGTGCCTGGGGGGTTTGCAGGTGGCAGCTGGCTGTGGCTCCTGGTTTGGGCTGCCATGGCTCCCAGTTTGGGCTCCAGTTCCTCTTGTCTCTCAGGGCCATATGTTCCTTCCTGTCGTGTGCCTGGAGCTGTTCCTCACCCAGGATGGAGCCAGTGCAGATCCTCACTTGGATGCTGCTGGATTGGCTGGGCATGTGCAAGTGGAAGTGCAGGGAGCATATGTGCATGGAAACTGGGCTGCAGGGAGGGAGGAGAGCCAGCATGTGGACAGCTCCCCCTGCCCTTCCTCACTGGGTGCTTGGTGAGGGGTAAAATCCCATGGAGCTGGGCCTTGTGTACCCCAAGGGTGCCCACAGTGCCAGCAGCTGTGAGAGGAGGATGAGGGGAGCCCTGATTCCACCATCAGACCACACAAATCCCAGCCTCTTTGGTTTTGTTTTCTCATGCCAGCAGGCTGTCTGCCTATCACATGATAAGAGCTATCAGGCATAGTCTGAGGAAAGCTAGAAGCAGCTTTTGAGTATCTTTGTTGCTGACAGCTTCAGTTCTGAGTGTGACAGACAGGCACATGTCATGGCTGCTGCTGTGTCTGCTCCTGACTGCTTGCATGGCTCTGGTTTTGTAACTGGAATCATAGAATCATTGAGAAAAAGGCCTAAAGGCCTCCCAGGACATGGACTCTGATCTGTGCTCAATGCCCACCTTGTCCCCAGAGCACTGAGTGCCATGTCCAGGCATTCCTTGGACACCTCCAAACCAGGGATGGGCACTCCAAACCTCCCTGGGCAGCCCTTGCCATGATGTTCTCCCTGATCTTCACTCCAAACCTCCCCTGGCTCATCCTGAGGCTGTTTTCTCTCATCCTGTCCCTTTTCCCTGGGAGCAGAGGCCAAGATCTCCCATCCTGGCTGCCCCTCCTGTCAGGGAGCTGTGGAGTGAGAGGGTTCAGGCTGAGCCCCCCCAGCCACTCCTGGTGCTCCAGCCCCTTCCCCATCTCCATTCCCTTCCCTGCACACATCCAGCCCCTCTTCCTTGCAGTGAGGGGCCAGAGCTGATGGAGCACACTCCAAGTGTGGCCTCACAGGGACAGTCCCTGCTGGCCACCCTGTCCTGATCCAGGCAGCTGCCCTTGGCCCCTGTGCCCAGCTGGGCTCCTGTTCAGCTGCTGCTGATCAGCACCCTCTGCTCCTTTCCAGCACTGATGCTGTTTTTCCAGGCACACAGATTCTGTCTGAGTTCAGGATCAGTTGTCACTTGTGCCAGGAGGAGCAGCCCCAGGGCCTGTGTGATTTTACTTTTTGTACAGAAATGTCTCCCACTTTTTTCTACTATCAAACTTCTAAACAATCCACTCAGATCCCTGGGCTTTGCATCTACTTTTTGTTGGCATCACAGCTGGGGATAGTGTTTGGATGGGGGTAAAATATTGATATTAATTTGGTGGTAATGTGAAACTGGTGTTGATTTTTAGCTGTGGCAGCCACAGTGTTTGTGGTTGTGGTTTGATTCTCTTTCATTTGTACAGTGCAATCCTGAAGTAAAGAGCTACTGGGGGGATAGAAATATTAATTTTTGGTGCAAAGTCTTGCAGGTGGCTTTGAGATCACATTGTAGCAGTGAGGGTGGTGGGCTCTGTCACCCAGAGATAAGCTGGAGTTTCTTTTGAGCTCTCACAGCACTGAGCAATGCAAAGCCCTCCTGGTACACATCAAAGTAAAATTCTGATCTCTTTTGCAGGCATGTTGTGGTGAAGACCTCTCCCAACCACAAATACATCTTCACACTGAGAACCCACCCCTCAGTTGTCCCTGGCAGCATTGCCTTCAGCTTGCCCCAGGTATGGGATGCTTGGACTTTCTGCTCTCTACAGAATAAGCAAAATCTCTTTTGGGATCAGGATTGAAGATAAGTTCTCTAATTGGAATAAATGCATGCTGCAAATTTGGTTTCTGCCAGCAAAAGTTCAAGAAGACTTTTACTGCAAGTGAAATGTCTGTGCTTATATTGCTTTGATATATTTTTAGTGCATGGTGGGATAAAGATACTGGAAAAGGTGTCATTTAACCTTTTAAAAATCCACTAGAAATAAGCTATTTGAAAAAGAAAAGCCCAAGCAATATTTGCCCTTCCTATTGAATCTTTATTTTTCCCTGTTTTCCCTTGACTTTAAAGGGTTTCTTTGGTGTGTTTTTCATTTTTAAGACCTGCTGGAAGTTTTATTGACTACATTCAGTCATTGCTAGTATTTTTAGATGAAAAGTGCAATGAAATGCATAAAAAAACCCCAAACCCCTTTGTCTCCTCTTTCTTAATTAAGTCATCATCAGATGTTAAATGATGGTTAGAATAAATAATGAGTATAATTAACTTCTAATCGAAAAATGAACCTTGTAGCTTTTTGCTGCTCACCCTGAGTCTCATCCATGAACCTGCAGCAATCATTGTCTCTGTGCTTTCCTGTCTCCCTGCCACTGACTGCTCCAAAGCCCAGTCTCACAGATTTAAGCTCACTTTAAGTATCAAAAGGCCACAGTGAGACCCCCAGAGCCTCCTCCAGGCTGAACAACCCCCATTCCCTCAGCCTGTCTCCACAGCAGAGCTGTTTCAGCCCTCTAAGCATTGGGTAGTTACTGATACTGGGTTTTAATTCCCATTATTTCCCAGAGCCTTGGATAGTTGCAGTCAGAGTCACACCAGCTGTGTGTTTACTGTTCAGGGCTGTCTGTGCTCTGGTGTCCTCATCCAGGACATGTTTGTTGTACATTCACATGGAGTTCTTGATCACCTTTATTCTGTGCTAATCTTGACTCTTAACTCTTAACACTGAAAGCTGTGAAAAATTTTGTGTCCTGAGAGCCTAAGACATGAATTGCTGCCCAGCAAGGACAAACCTTTAGCAGAAAGCAGCCAAGTGAGCATGGGGGTTGAGCTGTATCTGTTACCACAGAGGAGATCCTGGCAAAGCTTCCCCCAGAGGGTTTGGCCACTGCCCAGGCTCCCAGGGGATGGACCTGGCCCTGAGGCTGCCAGAGCTCCAGGGGAGTTTGGACAGCACTGCCAGGGATGCACAGGGTGGGATTGTTGGGATGTCCAGGCAGGGCCAGGAGCTGGGCTGGATGTTCCTTTGTGGTCCCTTCCAGCTCAGGATATTCTGTGCTTATTGTAGAGGCTGTAAAAGGGGGAAATATTCACTTTCTAAGCAAAGTCATTGTGTTCCTTCTCCCAGACAAAAAGACAAATACAAATGACCATAAACCACAGCTTTTCAAATGTGATCTCCCCAGAGCTGTCTGTAATGACACCTACATGTGTCTGTGACTGGTGCCTCTGTTTGATATCTGTGAACACACTGCAGCAGTCTGTAACACAGCAGCAGCCACTGGGAAAACCCCATTTTTGCAATCTTCAAGCCACAACTGTTGGAACTGTAAAGGTTATAGATTTTTGTGTCACATAATTCATGAACCATTTCCCACTTCTGCAGTTCCCTGCAGCACAGATCTTTCTAAAGGAATTTCCAAGGGACCTAAAGGATTGGAGCAGTTTCATTCTTACTGGTTCTCTTGCTTCAGGTAATATTGTACCCTGGAGCACATTAGAACAAGCTTTTAAAATGCTCATGGGGTGTGTGACAGCCATTCTGGCACCTGTGGAGTACTCAGAACCTGGGCTTTGGTAGGAAATGAGCAGAAGGACAAAAAGCCCTGTCCAGCACCACAACTTCTGCCTCCAGGATGGTGGGGAGACCAGTGACATGAAGGAGGTTGGACAGAACAGCCTTCTGAGGTCACAAGATAGAATTATTTGGAGAGATTATTCAATGCTTTTGACTTGTTTCCTGTTAATTTGGGGGTCTTTGGATATTCCATTCTGCTCCTTTTTTCTGCTGCTGAAAATTCTCCTGGGGATCCTGCTCCTCTGGGTGAGGAGGCTGCCTTTGAGAGGGGAGGTGTTCTGCAGGACAGGGGTTTGTGTTTGTTCTGCAATTCCACCTTCTGCAACCCTCTCACTGCTGAGATTATTAAGCTGGGGCTGGAGAAGGAGCCTCTGCACAGGGCTCAAAGCTAAGACCAGTGTGGCTGGAGGAAGGTAGAGATGTCCTGCTGTAACTGCTGTGCTGAACATTTGTATTCCACTGGGAGAGGTGCTGGTGCTGCTCCTTGGGAAGCCCCAGTCTGTTTTATTGTCCTGTATATAATTTTCACAGCATTGATGCATATTTTGGGCTGAGGGACAGGGGTTTGTTCTGCAGGGTGGGTGTTCTGATGTTTTTCTCTTGTTTTGCAGAGAAAATGGGCTGGCCTTTCCATTGGGCAGGAGATTGATGGTGAGTCAGTCAGCAGAGCAATTGGGACGTGTTTGTAAAGCTGAATTCATGTTTCCATCCTGAAGGGAAACTGAATTGGCAACTCTCAGAGCTCCAGTCCTTCTCCAGGTGATGTGAGGCCCTCAATAGTGAAGGAGCTGCTCTCTTCTCTGCAGCTTTTGTGCAATTAATGTTTTCCAGACCTGGGGGACAGTTTTGGCACATTCTCCAGACACCTACTGGTGTCTCAGCCTGGCTCTGTGAGACATCAGTGCCCACATGCAGATGTGAGCATTGAACATGTCCTGGATAGCCTGTTCTGGGTCTCTGGAGAGCACTCCCACTAACAGAGGACAGCTTTTCTCCTTGGGGGATTTCCTGGCACCAGCATTGGAATGTCTGGGGATGTTGTAGTGCCAGGAGCACAGCAGTGTGCCCTGCAGTGCTGAGCTTTGGGAGCAGCACCAGGAACATTCTGCAGCAAGGTGAAGGGCCAAGTTGAATTCCAGTTCCTCTTTCAAGTCTTCCTGGAGCCTTCCAAGCCTTGGTGAATGTTTGGAGGAGACCAGTTAGCTCTTTTGTCACTTTGTGCTGTGTGTCACTATTCCCTCTGCTTTGGATCACTGTCAGGTACAGGTGCAGCTGTTGGAGCTGTCTGTAGCTGCTGGAATGCTGACCTGACTCCTGGCAGCAGCCTGTTACAGTCTCCATGTCCTTTGCTGCAGCAGGTCCAGGTGATGGATCACATTTGTTCTTTGGGCCATCAGGAGTCAGCTGTGTGCTCCTGCAGAGGGCAGCTCGTGTCTCCCTTGCTGGGATCAAAACCTGTTCACAGCTCTGCCTCTGGAGGAGCTCACAGTGGTTCCAGGAATTGCCTCCTTTGGGGCTGTGGGCAGAGCTGATGGCTGCATCCTGGCTCAGGATGAGGAGGGCTGAGCCTCAGGAGTGCTGTGGCTGTGGGTGTGAGGTGCTCCTGGGGAAGATCCCTCCTGGCTCTTTGTTTTCTCAGCTCCTGGGGTCTCAGCAGGTCCATGAGCACAAATCAGTCCTTGGATGTGAAGGATGTGAAGTCCCAGATGTGTGTGTAGGGACAGGCTGGAGTGGGTTCTCTGCCTCTCTGGATGTCTCACAGACTTTGCTTCAAAGCCAGGATTTTAACCTGGAAAAGGAGGCTGGGGGACACCTTCCTGCTCCATCCAGTGACCTGGGAGGAGTTTGGTCTCTTCTCCCAGGGAAAAAGGAACAGGATGAAAGGAAACAGCCTCAAGTTGTGCCAGAGGAGGTGTGGGTTGGATATTAGGGAAAATTTCTTCACAGAATGGGCTGTAAAGGCTTGGAACAGGTTGCCCAGGACAGTGGTGGAGTCACCATCCCTGGAAATGTTTGAAGAGCTGGTGGATGTGGCACTTGAGGACATGATTTAGTGGTGACCATGCTGCTGGTGCTGGGCTGATGGTTGGACTTGGTGAGGCCTTTTCCAACCCTGTTGATTCTGTTCATCTGTTATTTTTTTGCTAGCTGCTCTTGTTTTAACTGAAGAAGGACCTAAAACAGGGGAAGACTCATAAATTAATTTGTTTCTCACCCTTGTTTGGCTGCTGATCATGTGCCAGCTCACAGATCAGTGCTTTCCAGTACTCAGGTCTTTTGGGGAAAGATGCACTGCTGTTCTGTGTGATCAGCTCTTAGAGCAGTTTGTGACTGTCCTGGGCCTTGCTGTAAACCTGCCAGCTATGTGGGAGTCTGTGTTAACAAAAATAATGCACTGATTCTGTGCAGAGTGACTAAATGTCACCTGACTCTGTGCTGGGTGGAAGGGATTTGTGAAGGCATTTTGCAGGTAGGGAGAAGTTCACAAAGCAGTGATTTCCCAGGGCGGGTGCTTTGTCCTGTCTCCTGATCATGTGGAAGCTGTGTTCTACATGTCAGTGTAAATGCAGTGATGACACAGGAGAGGTTTTCCAGGTGAGTGGTTTTGCTGGGGGAAGGCAGGGGTCCCTGAGTGGATGTGTCTGTCCTGCCTTCCTTGCACTCCAGCTCTGTGTTCCCAGCAGAGATCCCAGCTGGAGCCAGGGCCTTCCCACAGCCAGGAGCTCCCTGCTGCATTCCAGCCTCTCTGGGGCATTCCAGGCTCTTGGAGCTGCTGCTGGCTTCTGCTGAGTGGGGGTTCCCTCAATGCTGGGTGGAAGAGCTGCTCGTGTGCAGCTGACACCTCAGGCCCACATTGTGACCAAATGCAGGGACTGATATTCCAGAAGCCGTTATTGACAAAGCCAAGAGGTTCAGCAAGGAAAAGGAAACTGCTCAGAGGTGACTGTGAGGTGAGAGGAGCTCCTGGTGTTTGCTTGCAGAACTAAAGGGGTAACCCTGCTGCCATATCCCTTTGGAAAAGCTCAATGCAGTAGAGCACAGAGCAGTCTAGTGTTTTCATCTGTATCCCTATTTCCTGGAAGATGTGTCTTTGGCAGCCCCTCCCAAGGTGGCCCATCCCAGGAGGGATGTTTGGTGTGTGTGCTGTGGCTTCTGCTAACACCTTCAGCAACAGACAGGCTCTCCTTGTTCACTTCATATGAGCAAATCCTGGAGCAGCCCATGCTGGGCTTGATTTGCCATCACACCTCAGCATCTGCAGGTTTGTTCTGGAACCATTCTGCTGCCAAGGACAGGAAATCACAGCTGGGATGAAGCACCTTTCCCACATTCCCCTTCTCCTGCTTCATCCTGAGCCGTGACTGCTCTAGCAGGAGACTTTGTTCTCCAGATTCAGAGCAAACCTTTAATGTTCCTCAGTCTTCTGGAGAGTCACTGGCTCCTGCTGCAGCCTGGTTTCTGGGCTGCTGGTCCTGCCCAAGGATCCCCCATGCTGAGCAGAGTCCCTGGAGTTGTGGATGGTGCTGCTCTTTCCTTTCCATCCTCTTTCCATCCTTTTTCCACCCTGAGTGGCCTCTTGTTTCCCACGTGTTGTACCTGTGGGATCAGGCTGGCAGTGACTGTGCCTCCCCTGCCCCTTGGCTTTCTGCTCAGGTGATTCTGCATCACTGAAGGAAACCTGGAAATGTCAATGCCCAAGGGCACCTCTGGGGTAGGGGCTGTTTGCTCAGAGTCAGGGATGAAGGACAGCTCTGTTTTGGGCTGACAGATTGCATTGCTGCATTTGAACCTGCAGTAATTCACTTTCTGCCTCATCTGGAGAAAAGCTGGGCAACCTGTTGCCACAAAAAACCAGTGATGGCCTCTTGTCACTGCCTTTGGGCAAGACTGCCCTTAAAGCTGCTTTTGGGCTTCCTAGAGAAGTGTCCAAACCCTTGGGTGGAGATACAGCCATGTAGGACCACAGCATGTCTGGATTTGCTTTCATTGTCCTCATCCCCCAAAGTCTCTGTGCTGTTTGAGCTGTTTTAAAGGTTTATTAAGGGATTTTAGAGCAATGCAGGATTTTCAGTGAAACTTTACTGCATTTTTGACCTTGTAGTTGAACATGGGTTAAGAGAAATAAGGATCTCTATCAGAAATAACAGATTCAGTTTTACCAAGTGAAACTCTCAAGGGAGGGATGTGTATTGCCAAATGTGTTTAATACACTGGCAGGACCTTGCTGTCTTTTAATGTGCTGTTTCTTGGCTTTTCTCACAGTTTCCTTGTACACTTTTGACAAGACCAAGCAGTGCATTGGCACCATGACCATCGAGATCGACTTCCTGCAGAAGAAGAACATTGACTCCAACCCCTATGACACAGACAAGATGGCTGCAGAGTTCATCCAGCACTTCAACAGCCAGGCCTTCTCCGTGGGCCAGCAGGTGGGCTGGGCTCTGGGCCCTGGGGCTGCCCTGGCTGAAACACCCCTGCAGCCTTCTGAGGGTGCCCAGAGCTCTGCCAAGGCTGACTGGGGGGCAGGAATTGTTCCTTGTGTGCAGGGTTGTAAAGGTGGTACCTGCACCACTTAATTAGTGACTTGTCTGCATTTTCTTCTGTCTTCACTCAGAGCCAGGATTAAAAACACAAAGGAGATTAATTTCTCGTGTTTGGGCTTGGTTGTTTATTAAATCTTATCTAAAGTACAGAGAGTTTTTCAACACTTCCAGCTACCAGCTAAAAGCAAGCAAAATGGAAGTGAATTTAGCTAGTTACAAGGTCTTTTAAAGCTAAGCAGTCCAATAGAGAAATAACACCTATATTATTGATACTTTTGACCCAATAACCAAACTTCTGTGACCCACAGTGCAGCACTAACTGTCCAACCAGAAACTACTACCTGAAACCATGAAGAAGAAGGAAGAAGAAGACAGAAAGAGACAGCACCCAAAATCTTCCCATCTTGTCCCAGACTTATTACTATATTATAAAACCCTCAAATTTAAAACCCTTCACCATGTGAAATCACACACCTCTAACTACTGACCTGTGACTTTAACTCCATCACTCAAATTTAGAAGCCCTCTCCAAGGCCTCACATCAAAAGCAGTGTTCTCCTGGGGGTCAGTGCCAGAAAGGACAGAAAGGTCAAAATCCCAGGTTTCTGGGATCCAACAAAGGATGTCTTTATGAAAAGTAACACCATTGTGACTCCCACTGAGAGCATGGGCAGAGGGGTTTAGAATCTGCCCCATCCTAAATCTGTGAGGAAAATCCCAGGGCTTGGGCTTGGGAGAGCTTGGGTCTCTCTGTGTTGTGGCCTGGTTAATGTGAGCATGGAATCCTCAACTCCTGGAATCTTTTGGGAAGTCACATTTGCCTCCATCTCTGTAAGACCAAGACAAACATGAGGTTTAATTCATTCTCAGTGGCCCCTCCCAAGTGCAGTGTATTTTATTGTTCTGGAAGTGTCCAAGGCCAGGTTGGACAGGCTTGGAGCAGCCTGTTGTGGTGGTGTGGAAGGTGTCCCTGCCGTGGCAGGGGTGGAACTGGATGAGCTTTAGGGTCCTTTCCAGCCTGAACTATTCTGGGATTCCATGATTTATTGCTGCTCTGTGGACCTAAGCAGTGAAACAGGGATGAAGTGTTTTCCTTGGGGACCTTGGAAAGCTGATGTCCCTGTAACTGAGCCTGCAGAGCTCTGCAGCAGATGGGCTTCAGCCCCTGCAAAGCTCTGTGATAGCCTCTGCTTTGCCTCCTTAAAACAGCTCAAGCTTGGTCTCTCATAGTATTTACACCTTGCAGGGTGTGACTCTTAAGCCAGTTGGAAATACAGACTCAAGGAAAGGAACTGTGCAGAGCCAGCCTGGTTTTCTGTGGGATGGACCCTACTTCTTGTTACATTCATTCTGTCTCTCATTAGCACTATTCCTGAAATGTCCTTGTCAAGCTGAAACACAAAAGATCTGAAAGTTTTGAGCTAAATTGTTCTCCATGAGTAGCAGCAATTACTGAAGTGAGAGGAAGATGTCATCAGATGATAGAGAGCATTGAGCTGGGGAGAAGGGGGGGAAATAGAGGATTTTCTTGGAAGGAGAATTTTTCTTTGAGTTTCTCCAGCTGACTTCATGTTCTGCAACTTTGGGTCTGTTGCTCTCACACTGGGGCAGGGAAAGCACATGGTCAGCACAGAGCTTTGCAGGGAAAAATCTCCAGGGGAGTTGCTGGGTGCTTAACTGTCTTCAGGCCTCTTTCCTTCAAATCTTACAGTCTTGTCAGAATCCTTTTTAGCTTTTTTTAATGAGAGTTGTTTTGCCTTTCCACAGCTGGTATTCAGCTTTAATGACAAGCTGTTTGGGCTGTTGGTGAAGGACATGGAAGCCATGGATCCCAGTATTCTCAAGGGGGAGTCTGGAACAAGCAAAAAGCAGAAGGTGAGCTCCCCAGAACTGCTGTCCATTCCTTGGGCTCTGCAGAGCTGCAGGTCCTGAGCAGGTCCTGCCACCAGGAGCAGCTCAGGTGAGCTGCCTTTGGAGAAGTCACACATCTGCCTCATCTGGCTGTGTCAGAGGAGACAAAGAGTATTTACAGTTCAGTGCAGTCTCCACTAAACTGCAGGGCTGGGGAGGATAAAGGAATAGCCTTTTGATCTTTAAATACTAATTCATGGAAACAGCCTCTCTTGAGTTTTTTTTTGTCTTCCAGATATGTCCGGTTTTGATTTTCCTTCTGTAGAAAGGACATGATTTTATTTTATCCTTTACTTACTAGATCTTGCTGAAATGAAATAGTTGGGTTTGAACTAAACCAGTAACTTTTAAAAGCCAGGTTGTTGTAGCTGGTGAGCTTCTCCTTTCAGTGGTGCGTGTTTTAGAGGAGGGGTTGATATTTTTCATCCTTCCCAGTGACTTTTGAAGTGGAGCTCTTGCTGCTTTTTCCTGCCTTCTGAGATGTGCTTGGAGCTACCAAAGGAGCAATCTGAAGCTGAATGTAGTGGTAATTAATGTAATTATATCTTCCCTTCCCTTTGCAGATCGAGGTTGGTTTGGTTCTTGGAAACAGTCAAGTTGCCTTTGAGAAAGCTGAGAACTCCTCTCTCAATCTCATTGGTGAGTTCCTGCACCCAAACAGAGAATTAATACTTGAGATCTGCTGCTTTTCAGGCCTTTTCATTGTCTCAAGGATGTTTTTTGTCTTCACTCCTGGGCTTAGTTTAGCAAGGCCAAATGGACCAGTAGATCCAGCAGACAGCTGCTCTTTGAAATATTTTAACTCTTCAAACGTCAGAGAGTAATGTTTGCAGGGACAGTAACAAGTCAAGAGCTCTTCCATTACATTTAATTGAAAGAGAAGGGGTTAGGAAATTGAGAGCTTTTTTAAATGTGTAGTCAAAATGTTCAAGTCCTGCCTGTGTGTGTAACTGCTTCCATGAGTTTATTCACACCCCTGGGAACTGTGATTTAAAGAGACATTTCTAAAACCTCAACAAAACAAATCTCTGTGCACAATATCACACTTGGCCATCAAAGAAATTGGGGGATAACTGGTGTGTCTTCCACCCATTCCTTTGGGCAGAGCCTGGTGTGGGGGTTGGGCTGGATCTGGTGTGCTCCCCTGGAGTCCCCAGTTTGGGTGGGGGGACCTGGCCCTGCAGTGCTCTGTGTGCCTGGCACTCTGGGAATTCTGGGGACACCTGCTGTTCCTCTGGCTCTTCCTTTGCTTGCCAGTGGTATGAGGTGGGTGACTCTTTCCAAGCTCCAGCTGCAGATCCCTGCCTTGCTGGTGGTGTGGTTCTGGCTGTGGTCAAGGCCAGACACTTTTATTTTAAATTTTTCTTGTTTTTCTTGCCTGCTTTGTTCCTTCCTCCCAGTCTGTGAGCTAAGGACACTCCTCCTTTTGCTGCTGCTGTTGCCCAGCTCAGGAGTGGCAGGGGCAGCTGCTGAAGGGGGCTCAGGAAGCAGTGAGGTTTGTTTCTGCAGCAGGCTTCACAGCTCTGCTTGGCTGGAAGTGCTCAGTGCTGTGAGTACTTGCTACAGGAATAAACCACCTGAGGGTAGCAGCCACTTAGGAAAGGAGAATTCAGCTCATCCAGCACTGCAGGAGGTTGTGGCAGGGGCTGAGGTCTGATGCTGCCCCCATTGGGGCTCAGACAGTGGGAAGGTGTGAGGCTCCTGTGTACCCACACCTTGCACCTCAGCAGATTTTGACCTGAGCACTCAGCCTGTGCTGAATCCCTAGCACAGCTCTGGAGCCTGGGTTGTACTTGGCTGTAATTAAGCATCCTGAGGAGGGTACAGCTGTTGATAGCAGCAGAGGAGACCTGCAGGGGCAGGGCAGTGAGTTCCACCTGTGACTGTGGCATTACACACATACAGTTCTCACTCTGCTGCCAGGACAGCTGGGGGAGTGTGAATAACCCTGTTCTCTGGGTTACAGCAGCAGGGGATTGTACCTGGGGAACTTCAGAGCCATAGAATGACCTGGGATCTCCCTCCTGGCACAGGGGCTGTGAGCAGTGGTCCTGTGGGAGGGCTGCTGGCTTGGGAATAGGGACCTTCCCCAGGATTCATTGTCTGCAGACAAGACAAAAGAGCTTCTTGTGCCTCAATTTACTTCTGTCAAATTGGTACTTCATTTAATCTCCTCATTGATCTGAGGCAGAGCTGCTTAATGTGCTTTGTTGGTCTCTGGGGAATTGTAAAGTTCTGAATAATTAAATTGTGAGAGAGGAGATGAAAGTGAAATGAGTGTCACTGAGCTCTGCCTTCAGTAAAGGGCCTGCATTATTTCAATAGAGAAGAATTGTAATAATTTTTTTAAAAGCCAATTCTGTTTGCTCTGTTTAGCATAAAATTGTGTTATGAAACCAGTGGAAAAGGTTTTAATCCAATCTGCAAGAATTTTACTGTGCTGAGGTGCAGCCAGAAGGGGGGAGTGTAGGCCAAGCTCTGTGGGAGCAGGAGCAGCCTGGCTGAGGGGTCTGACCTGGAAGCTGGAGTGCAGCACTGGGATGATAAACACAGGGAACTGTGGGTTGGTGCTCCCTGCAGGGCTGTAGCTGCTCTGTGTCCCAGCTGCTGCTGGGCTGTCCCTGGCAGCTGACCCAGAGGCATGCTCCTGTTTGTTTGTTTTGCTGCCCTTGGAATTGAAATATTGATTCCAGATGTGTTTAGACCAGGATTAAAGAGCCTGCTTGAGCTCACACAGAGCTGCTGTTTGCTGTACTGCCTGGACTCTTGGTGCTCATTCATTATCTGGCTGAGCTTGAAGTACCTCTTAGAGGAGCTTGTGGAACAGAGCAGCAAAATGCACACTTGTTGTTTGCTAGGATTGGGTATTGGGCAGGAATTGTTCCCTGGAGGGTGGGCAGGGCTGGCACAGGGTGCCCAGAGCAGCTCCTGCCCCTGGATCCCTGGCAGTGTCCCAGGCCAGGCTGGACAGGGCTGGGAGCAGCTGGGACAGTGGGAGGTGTCCCTGCCATGGCAGGGGTGGCACTGGGTGGGCTTTGGGGTCCTTTCCAACCCAGAGCCACGTGTGACTCTGTGTCTCTGTGATTCTGGGGTGTTCTAGGGAATGCTCCCACTGGGAAAATCATTAAGGGCCAACCCTTGAAGCAGTAAGTGGAAGTCTAAGGAAACATCCCATTTCTGCAGTGGTTAAGGATAATTGGCAGTGTCTTTGCTTTTTCTCTGGGTTGCCAGATCTCTGTTCCCCTGGTAGCTGAGGATGCTGAAAGCCTGTGGAAGGTTGGTCTGACTGATCCAAGTGTCAGAGCTTGTTTATTGGCTCCCTTGAACACACCTAGGCTGAGGACTACATGGCTTTGCCAGCATCCTTCCAGGAGCATTTGTGCTTGTTTTCTGCTTCCTGACACTCTGAGGACCCCCAAGCTCCTCTGCAGAGGGAGTGAGGAGCTCTGTGGGGCTGTGATGCCAGTGGCTCCTCAGCAGCAGGGAGAGGAGGTGCTTAAAGGGCTGCAGACCTGTGCTCAGGGCTCTGGCTGCACCTGCAGTGCCTCTGGAGGAGGTTGTAGACAGACAGTGAACCATGGTGGCTTAGGGCTGGCCTTTGTTCTTCTGACTTGTAAAGGAATTGTTTTGTGTAACTTTGCTGCAAATTGCTCCAGTATCAGGGTACTAAGAGTGGTGAGTGTGCTGTTCCTTTCCAAGGGCACTCTGGATAAAGTGAGGTGCCATCTTTGAACCTGAGGTCTGTACAGAAACATTCAACAGAAACGGTGATAAAGCATTAAATTAAGGATACCTCTATGAGGGTGATCCAGTGGGAAGGGCCAGCCTGTCTTGTCTAAGGCAGTCCTGCCTCATCCTACTGGAGCTCAGCACAGGAATCAGAAAGCACTGGCAGCAGGGCTAACATGGGCTTTGACAAAGTTCTTTGTCAAAGTTTCTTAAGAAGGAATCAAAACAGAGATTTGTGGGAGAAAAGGTCCTTGCATGAGTCAGTGAGGGATGAAGGGGAAGGAGGAAATAGCTGCTGTCAGTGGAGTTCAGTGGGAATCTCTGCTGGGCCTTTGCTAATCATTGTAATTACTGAATAAGCTGGAAAAAGCTGGAGCAAGGAGGTGCCCAGGCTGGCTCTGATGAGCTCAGTGACTGAGGCAGGAGGTGGCAGAGGGATTGAGTCCAAAGAGCTGTAAATGATGTGTGGGGGGAGGAAGAGCTCCCCTGAGCTCTGCTGGCTGTGGTGGGCCCAGATCCTGGGCAGGAGCAGGGCAGTGCTGCACCCATCCCTTGCAGTGTGGGCCTGTTGTCAGGAGCTGTTAAACGTGGCTGCTACCAGAGATCACATCTATAACCACAGAGGGGTGTGAGCAAAGCAGAGTGTCCATCATTCTGTGCCTGTGTTGAAGGTACAGCCCAGCTGCAGCACCTGCAGCCCCATTTCCCATCAGGGGCTGTGGGGGGAAGGGGGAGGACAGAGAGGAGCAGGGGTTCAATGTGGAGCTGCTGCTGCACAAGGAGGAGCAGCTGGGGACTGGGAAAGGCAGGATTGAGGAGGATGCAGGACAAACCTTTTGTCTCCCCAGGTGGCCTGGAAAGGGTGGATACTGGTCCTGGCAGCAGCCATGTGAGCTGGGTGCTGGGGTTAGGTGGGTCCAGGGGCAGCTGGGTGAATTTGTGGCAGAGAAATCTCCTGTGGATTCTTCAGCACATAGAACAACACCTGGGCAGGTGGAAGGCTGGGAATCATTCTCCAAGCTGGCTCTCTGGTGGCCTGTCCTTGTGTCCTTGTCACAGTGTGTCCTTCCTGGCCAGCGTTTGGAATTGAGCACAGAGTGCATGGGGTGGGTCTGGCCTGCAGAGCTGTTCTGGGGTCTGTGCCTGTGTGTGCTCAGCTTGCTGGGCTGGGTCTGAACCCATTGCTTGGTTTTGCAGGTAAATCAAAGACCAAGGAGAACCGGCAGTCAATCATCAACCCCGACTGGAATTTTGAGAAAATGGGCATTGGAGGCCTGGATAAAGAATTCTCAGATATTTTCAGAAGAGCTTTTGCCTCCCGAGTTTTCCCACCTGAAATTGTGGAGCAGATGGGTGAGTATAGCCTGGAGAAGAGTGGCTGGGGCACAGGGTGCAGGGCTGTCCCTGGTGTGAGGGCTGCACACAGCAGTTTCTGGGGGATCCAACAGAGCCTCTTCTTCCCCTGGGCATCCCAAATGTACTTTGGACTCTTGTTGTGTGGCTGGGGAAGGGAGACAAACCCAACACAAACACTCAGCCCTGCATATGGAATGTCTGAAGGGATGACACACGTGGTTTAGCTGGATACTGTTCTGGTGGAGCTTGAAACTGGGGCTCTGAGCAGCCTGCTCTGGTGGCAGGTGTCCCTGCCCATGGCAGGGCTTGGAATGAGATGGGCTTTGAGGTCTCCTCCAAGCCAAACCATTCCATGGTTCTGTGAAACCCTCTCTCCTTCAATGCTTCATTTATCCGTGGCAAGTGACACTGCTCCTGCTCCTGACTGCCTGGCCATGATCTGTCCATACAGCTCAGAGGAAATTCTGTCTTAATGCTCCTGCCATAATCTCTTTTACATCCCAGTTCTCCTGGCAGCTGCACCATGAGCCTGTCCTCCCCCAGCCTGAGCCCAGTAAACCCAGCATGGGCTGTGAGTTCTGCTGGTCAGGTTTGAAATGCTGGGGAGGATGCACAGACCATGGCACGTCCTGGAGTCTGAAATAAAAGCACAAATTCTAAATATAACTTCTCTTTTTGGGTCAAGGGAAGGAAAGGCAGTCCCAGTACTTGGTAAACATGTGCTGGCAGGCAGATAAATGGTGCAAGGTTTAGTTTTTAGTAAGCAGTGTGCAGCTGCAGGTGTCTGGTTCTGTCACAGAACGTGGCTGGGGATGTTCTGGCTGCTCCTTGTTCTTGGAATATAATCTCTGTGGGTTCATATTTGATCTTGCAATCCATAGCTGTATATTTCTGTGTATGTTTATGTTTCTGATCCACCTTCCCTCTCCCCACAAATGAAGCAATCAAGATTTTGATTACAAAACAGATTTCCATCAGGAGATACATCCTGTTTGTGTGGGGGTGTGTGGAGCTTCCAGTGCCTGTGGAATTGATGCAAAGTAAACTTCCCTGGGATGTGCCTTCAGCCTCTTCCTGGGGATTTGGGCACGTTTGGAGGAGCTGTGCAGAAACCCCAGGGCTGGCTCCAGTTCTCTCTCTCTCTCCTGCCTTTTAACTCCTGTCAGTCTGAGAGCTCAGGCCTTTGGGGGATGCTCTTGGGTCTCATGGGTCTTGTGGCTGTGAGCAAGATACAACTTCTCTGCTTCTGCTTGAGAACATAACATGCTTACATTTGTTAGATATTTAACTGCTCTGCAGAGATGGTGCTGGCTGTGGGAGAACAGCTTTTACCCAGAGGCACTGGTGTCCAGCTCAGCACTGAGCTGGCACTCAGCCTCCTGTACTTGAAATATTTTTACCTTTTGAAGCAATTATTGTGTGCATTTGTGAAGGTCTTCCCATGGAGCCAGGCTGGGAGGCTGGGACTGTTCAGCCTGGAGAAGAGAAGGCTCTGGGAAGATCCTAGAGCCCCTTCCAGTGCCTAAAGGAGGCTTATAAAGCAGGAGAGTGATTTTTTACATGGACAGAATCCCTGGCAGTGTCCCAGGCCAGGCTGGACAGGGCTTGGAGCAGCCTGGGAGGTGTCCCTGCCATGGCAGGGGTGGCACTGAGGGGCTTTGAGATTCCTTCCAACCCAAACCATTCTGATTCTCTGATTCTGTGGCTGCAGTACAGAGTCCTTGGTGGGACCACATGTAAAGGTAGAAGATAATTGGTGTTGTTTAATAAAAGAAGACAAAGGTTCTGTAAAGGACCATTGGTATTTGGATTACCCTGGGCAATGAATTAAAGGTGTGCCCCATTAAATTACATGAAATACAAATTCCCTTACTGTGCATGTTTACACCCAAGCTGCACAAAGAGACATTTTTCAGGGAAGAAGTTGGGCTGGGAGCAGAGCTCCTGAGCTTTGATTAACCCCAGGGCTAAAGAGCTTATCTGAAATTTGAAAAAACAAAAACTTTCTGACATTCATTTTCTTTGCCTTAGTTATAACTTGCTCTTAACTATATTTCAGATCTGAAATGTCAGTGTGACAGCTGTTCACCTTTGTGAATAATTTATTGGGAAAGGAAAAGAAGGAATTTGCCTGCTCCCTGGTGCTGCAGTTCTCACCCAGTTGTGTTCTTTGCCCAGTGCTCCCAGACTGCAGCTTCCATGCCAAATGCAATAAATATTTCTGTTCATAACTACAGAGAGGCTCTATAGACCCTTCCAGCATTACTTGCAATTTGTGTGTGGTTTATCTAACTTCCAAGGAATGTTCTGGGTTTGGAGCACATAAATCAATGTTAGTTACCCATATCATCCAAGGGGGAAATACTGCTCTGGTGGTACAAGCCTTGGTTTATCCAAGAGCAGAAATGTTAGATCAGCCCCAGCTGGGCACTCACCCTGCCTGAGCTCCCTCCTGGCCTGGAAGGATCAGTTTGCTTTTCCCATCTGTGGATGTCCCAGCCCTGCTCTGGTGGCTTTGGGCTTGCATGACTGTAGGGAGCAAAAAATACTATTAATAAAGACAGTTTATAGGGTCAGTATTGAGCTAAATCAGCTCCCTGGCTGGTGGGATGTGGCAGAATCCCAGAATGGTTTGGGTTGGGTTGGGAGGGACCTTACAGCCCACCCAGTGCCTCCCCTGCCATGGCAGGGACACCTCCCACTGTCCCAGCTGCTCCAGCCCTGTCCAGCCTGGCCTGGGCACTGCCATGGATCCAGGACTGCTGCTCTGGGCACCCTGTGCCAGCCCTGCCCACCCTGCCAGGCAAGACTGACTGGTGCTTGTCTCCTGATAATCTTGTGGCTGCCAAATGGAATGAAATCCTTACCTGGATGGGGTTTGAGGAAGATATCTGGAAACATTTGGGTGCCTCGCTCATAGGAGTGAGGAAGGAGCTTCCCACCTGGGGGCACTGCTGGAGGGAGGTGACAGTCAGGTTGTCCCTGAGGGACAGCCCAACACAGCCCTGCTTCCAGGGAATCCTCCTGCATGTCTGTGGCATCCACTCATGGTAAAGCTGTGTCACTCTGTGGTGAAGGGAGTCTGGCTTTGGTTACTGTGCTGCAGTTCAGAGCATCCTCCTGCTTCAGCTAAAGCTCCTCTGTGCATTTGACAAATGTTGTGTTTTCTTCCCATCCATGGTAAATGCTGGTTTTCTGCTGAGACTTAAATCCAGCTCATTCACCAGCTTGTGCTCTTGCCTAGAACAGTGGTCTCTCTTTTTGTTGTTTTTTCTTTTCCCCTGACTCCAACAGATATTTAGCCACTTGTAACAACATTTTTGATGTTTGGTGCCTGGAGCTGTAACTTGCAACAAAACTGTAAAGTCCCTTCTCAGACTTGAAAACAAAACACTTGTTTTGTTTTTGTTTTGTTCTGTTTTGTTCTGTTTTGTTTTGTGCTGGCCCTCTTTTCCTTATTTAAGAACACTCTGGTGTCCCCAAGATTTGAAACAGAGTCTTGACTTGCAGCAGGGAAGGAATTTCTCTGACTCCTGTGGCACATTAATTGTTGTAGAGGCCTCAAAGACCAAATTCTATGTGGACATGTTGTTATGGTTTAATAACAGATACAGAAATGTTTGGTGTTACAGAGAGTGAAACAGAATTTCCCCATCCTCTCCTGCTGCCACCAATGAGCTAAATCAGACTTTGGAAGGTGGTTTCTGTTTCCTGGGAACCATCTTAACCTGTGCTCTTGACCTGCCCTCTCAGGACCAGTTGGTCTCAGAGCTCTGTAGTTTTGAAGTCCAGCTCATGCTGGAGAAGTGAAGCATGAACAGAACACAAGGGGAACATGGAAATGAGCAGAAACTTGGGTTATTTTCTTCCTCAGATTCTGTCTGAAGTGGAGGCTTGTCTGTTAAGCTGCCTTAAAAATTAATGCATTAATGTTCTCAAGGTACTCAGATACTGTACAAGAAGAATAATGATGGAAAGGTTCTCACCCAGTATTCTGAAAATAGGGTAATTTTAATTGTAAATCAGTGCCAGGGATGTCTGACCTTAGCTGGGTGCTGGGAATGCCAGGCCCTGCTGGGCAGTGTGTCCCAGGGCTGGGCTCTGTCTCTGCAGCATTCTCCAGGCCAGCTCTGGGATTCTGAGGCCATTTCTCATAATCTCTACATCACCCACCATTATTTCTCCTCCCTTGGCTTCCCTTCCCTGCTCAGGACTGTGGTGCCCTACCCAGGACATGGATCCATTCTGGATCACCAGGTTCTGGCTGGGCCTGGGCAGAATCCCAAAAAATGATATTTTTTTTTTTGTTCTGCAACATGCAGTTCATTATTCCTTCCCAACTTGTGCATCAGGTTACATAGATTTGAGATGGATTTAATCCTGCCTACCAGTGTGTTTGTGCCTCTTGGCTGTGCAGTGTGCAGATTTAATTGGAGCATTCTGTTCTGTTTCTTCTCCCAGGCACCACATGCCACTAAATTCAGGATGGATCATTTCTCACTGTGCTTTAAAGTTTGTGGGGTTTAATCTACTTTTCATCCACCTCTCTCTTCATTCAGCCTGTGCTTTTCCTGCATGTCTAGGAGGATGTGTAACAACTATTCATATCTTTAGGGAAGTCTAAATGTCCCTCTCTTGCTCTCTCTGTTTCCTCAAACCCTCTGTGTGGGACCCCCATGTTTTTTTGGATGGAAATTGTCTCAGACTGGCCTAATAAAGTTGTTCTGGCTACTTTAGTCTTGTTTTCTTTGACCTACTTAAAAAGACATTGTCTCAGAATTTTCCAGGCATCAGGTTAGTGCCAGGTCTGAACCACACAGTCAGAACACAGCTGAGGCTGAAGGGACCTCTCAGTTTAGTCCAACCCCACAATTCCCTTTTCCCTTTATAACATCAGGGATGACATTCACCATCTCCCCTCTGGTTTCTCACCTGCCCTGTTCAGGTTCTCACTGACTTTGAGATGATTTCACCCACTCTGAGTTCCCAGGGTGAAGTTCATGTCCAAGTGATCTGCCAGTATCCAACACTTGTGGGCTCTTGTGTCCCTTGCTCTTTTTCTGCTTCTGTTTCCTGTTCCTGCCCATTTGTCACTTTTATTAATAGCTGTCACATAGAATGTTGAGTCTCTACTGGTGTAAAAAAGTGTTTAACAGCTTGAACTCAGCATTTGCTGATGTTAACTCTTCTTCCCTGCTGAGAATGGACCAGTGCTTTCTTGCTCTTCTCCCCCAAATGGGATTTACCACAAAGTGCTCTGCCCACCTGGATCCAGGGCCAGCCAGGCTGATCTGGCACTGAGCTCTTCCTTTGGAGGGAACAGTGAAGGAATCCCTGACATCTGTCTCTTGGCTCTCCTTCTCAAAAGCAGAGATTGACTCAGGTATCCCCAGGGGTGGGGAAGAAAGTGAAGAAGCTGATGTGTGACTGGTTCATGTGTTGGATTGCTAATGCAGCCTTTGTATCAAAAGGGATCAGTGCAACTGGAAAAGCTTTGGAGGAGGCATCAGGGTGGGGGGACAGGAAAGCTTCTGGACACAGAGGGAACTGACTGGGAGGACTTCAGTCCTGGGAGGGGTATGAGCCAGGGGGCTCAAATTCTGCCCAGTCACCAAAGAAAATGATTCCCTTTTAGCACAGGGAATGTGGCAGGTGGTTTGGAGGGAGGGGAAGGGGCTTTACACCAAACCTGCAGCAAGGAACTTCTGCATGTCTGGCCAGAGCCATCATGGGTACTGCAGGGCTTTGCTCCTGCTGCAAGTGCTGCAGGGGTGTGGGTTGGTGGCATCACCATGGTCTACCATCTCCATTTTGTCCCCAGCTGGGAGCCCTGAGCTGTCCCCGTGCCCCTGGGGTGTCTGTAGATGTTCTCAAGGCTGGAAGTGCTCACCAGGCATTCCCCAATCCCAGTGTGCTGGCTTCCAGCTGGATCCTGGCAAGCAGGGAATGCTGTGGGGTTTCTGTTACTGGCATCTAGGTGGGATGGGGCTGTGAACATCCTGGCTGTGCTCAGAAGCTGCCTCTGGAATTAGGGATGTTTCTGCAGCTCTGCTGAGAGACATTTGCTCTTTGCTACTGTGCTTGGTTTTGTTTGTTTATACTATAACCAAAATCCCTTCTCCTGATTGTCCTGATTCTGTTTTTGTAGCCAAAGGCATTCTGTTGGAAGTGTCTCTCAAGCTGATTTATTTTCATTTCTAGCACATTCCCTCAGAAATGGACAAATGCCCTTGTCATAAATCTCATTATTGCCTCCTGATAGATGTGTGCACTCAACTCCTCAGAGCCAGTGGCATGTGGTGAGGAATCAGTTTCCAAAGGTCCATGGAGAACTTTACTTTGTCTTCTCTTTCCAGTGGCAAAGAATTTCATAAATCAAAACTCTGGCTATTGAGAAAAATTCTAGTTCAGGTGTGGCCCTTTCCCTGCCCCAGCTTTGAATTCAAAGCAGACACCAGTTCCTTCAGTCCTGCTCCCTGTTGGATTGTCAGTCCATGGGAAGATTAACAGGAGCCTGGAGTAACTCTGGGCTTACAGCATGAGAGGAGAGGGAAATTCCACCCAGCTCTGCTTTTGGGGAAATTTTGCCTGTGTGGCAGGTGAAGTCTGGGAGCCCTGAACTTCCTGTAACCTGCCCCAAGATGAATGTGCAGAGATAAACATCTCCCTGCTGGGCTGGGCCTTTCCATCCATGCCGGTTCCTGGTGGTGCATCTGTGATCCAACCACACCAGAATGCTTTGATTTTAATTGAAAGGGGAATTACACTCCCAAGTAGAAAATCCCTGTTTTACTAAATCAGTTCTTCTGATCTCTCCAATAAATTGAAGAGGGAGAATTGAGCAAATAAACTTTATCTTGTCTTTGGGCAGGTGATGTTCTGGGTCAAAACAGAGTTTGGCTTCTATTGGTAACACCAGTAACTCTCCCATTCTCAGAAGTTTTTATGAATTTTCCCTCATATTTTGTTTCCCATATTTGTGTGTTTGAGTTCCTGTTAATGTCCCTATTCAGCCTCTTAACTGTCATTGAATGGCATGATTTAAGGATCAGGTTACAGCAATGACCTTTGTTTGGAGCTCATCAGATGATGAGCTGAACTGGTTGGAGATGTCTGCACAGCTGTAATTTGTGCTTAGAAAGATTCTCATAACAGTATTGACATTTGGGCCACACTGGTGAAATCAGCAGAGGGGAGATAAACTTAATCAAAATTCCTGTGTGGTGCAGAGGATCCCACTGTGATTTGAGAGGTAACATTTGTGATTTGTCATCACCTGTCTATTTTAATAAAGTCCTACTTGTCCTTAAAACTTTGATTTTAGCCAGGTGAACGTGGCTGTACAGGGAAATGTCTGCTGGAATCACTCGTGGCAGCTTTTTTTTGAAGAGGAACTAATTGCTTTGGGTCCTGGAATGTTCTGCCACCTGACTCAGACCCTGCTCTCAATGTTGCCCATTCAGTGGCTACCAAATCTTGCAGCAGGTGGTCAGTGATGGGCTCAGGGAGGGGGAGGATGGATTGTCCAGCAGGGGCTGAGCTCATTGGGTAAGCTGGGAATTGTCTCAGGGAGCCTGCTGGGCTCAGAGCTGGAATTGTCTGAGGAGGAGACTCAGGACCCAAGGGAACAGCTGGAGCTGGGCCAGGGGAGGTTTAGGCTGGATCTCAAAGAAGGTTCTTCCCTCCTCCAGAGGGTTTGGGTACTGCCCAGGCTGCCCAGGGAATGGTCCCAGCCCCAGGGCTGCCAGAGCTGCAGGGATGGACAGGGTGGGATTGCTGGGGAGTCTGTGCAGGGCAGGGGTGGGATGGATGATCCTTGGGGATCCCTTCCTATTCAGAGTATTCCAGGATTCCTTTTCCCTTTTCCCTTTTCCCTTTTCCCTTTTCCCTTTTCCCTTTTCCCTTTTCCCTTTTCCCTTTTCCCTTTTCCCTTTTCCCTTTCCATTTTCCCTTTTCTTTTCCCTTTTCCCTTAAACAGGGAGAAGATGGACATTCTAGGAGGTTTCTAAGCAGATTTGTCCAAGCCAGTTTGTGGTTTGTGTTCCACTCTCAGTGGTAGATGAGATTCTGGGTGTGGGGCTCAGGCTGAGCCCTCTGCTGTGCCCGAGGCAGCTCATGCAGACAGGGGAATGTTTGTGCTTTCCAAGAAGTTCAGATTTTTTGGGCAGTGGAAGAGAAGCTTCTGGGGGATATAACTCAGTTGTGCTCCTTCTAGTAGAGAGACTGGGAGTTGCAGGAATCCCAGAATCATTAAGATTGGAAAAGACTTCCAAGACCAAGGAGTCCAACCTGTGTCTGATCTCCACCTGTCCCCAGCCCAGAGCATGGAGAGCCACATCTGGGCATTCCTTGGGCACCTCCAGGGTCCCCCAGGGATGGGGATCCAAACCTCCCTGGGCAGTTCCAATCCCTGCCCACCCTTTCCATGGGGACATTCCTGCTGTGCCCACCCTGAGCCTGCCCTGCCCAGCCTGAGCTGTTCCCTCTGCTCCTGTCCCTGTTCCTGGAGCACAGCCCGACCCCCCTCACTGCCCCTCCTGTCAGGAGCTGTGCAGAGCCCAAGGCTCCCCCTGAGCCTCCTTTTCTCCAGGCTGAGCCCCCCCAGCTGCCTCAGACACTTCTCATAGGACTTAGAAGAAAACCAGAAGAACAAACCAGGCTCAGACTGTTGGTGTTGGTGTTGTGAACACCCTGGCACAGCCACTCCCTGTGGTACCACAGCCCTGCCTTGCTGGGTGGGAACAGAGCCCTGACCTGCCAGGGCCCTTGGTGGCCTCTGTAGCCCCTTGGTGGCCCCATGCTGGGGCCCAGGAGCTGTTGGAGCATTGCTGTGCTGGTGTTTCCCTGCAGAGATCGTGTCAGCACTGTCCTGCCTGGTGCTGTTTGGTGACAGAGGAGATCCTGTTCCCCCATGGAAACAATGCCCTCGTGACAAGGATTTGACAGGAAGAGCTTTTAATTTATCTGTGCCTCACTCCCTCCCTGTGAAATTTGTCTTCACTGCCAGTTTATATTGTTTATGCTGTTGGCTCACAGATGCCTCAGTGCTGACTCATGAGTTCTTAGCCACAGCTCTTGATTTCTGAAGTGAATTTTTTATCTGCAGAGCAGCCCAGCAGGATCTCTCATCTTTATTGCTGGGCTTACCCAGGGCAGCACTGCTGCTGTCTGGGGTTTGGGGGGGATCAGCTGTGCTCATGGCAGTGTCCTCCTGGACCTTCACTGCAGTGACTGAACAGCCAGAGACAGGGGAGGGAGCCTGTGGGGTTACAGGAATTAAGTTCTATTGAGCAGTTATTGAAATCAATTCTTTATTGCCATAACCTTCAGGAGTAAATGAAATCACTGCAGGGTTGGGAAGGCAATAAGGGATAAGTGTTTGTCCTTTGCAGGCAGAGTTGAGGTCTGAGCAGCCCTGAGGGCTCTGTGGGATGGGGTGGGGTTACCATGGGGCTGAGAGAAGCCAGGAGGGAAATCATGCTGGGGGTGACACACAGCTCCATGTGCTCAGGCTCCTTGGGGCTGGCAGAGCTGAGCTCAAGTCCCTCAGTCTGAGCTTGGGCCATCAGTTTGCTGCTTTTTTGGGTTTGCTTTTAATGTGCATCCTTGAGCACTGCAGGGCTCTTGTTGGGTGGGTCACATTCTTGAAGAAGTCAATTCACAAGAATGGAATAAAAAATAGATTTTCATATATTCATTAAAAAATGGAAAAACCCCTCTGAGTCCCAGCATTCCCCCAGCACTCCTGAGGCCCCACTAGCCCATGTCCCCTCTGTCCCCTGAGGCTTTCCCTGACCCTGGACACTGGTTCAGAGACTGCTGCTGGTACAGGATCTCTGCCTCCTGCTGCAGGGTTTTCCAGCTTCCAGCAGCTTCCAGGCCAAAGGTTTCATCTCATGCAGTCACTTTTCCTCCTGGCCACATCTGCTGTGAGTGCTGAGAGTCTCCTTAAAGGAACAAACCAGAGCTGGTGGGCAGGGGCTGGTCCCACAGCCTCTCCTGGCACAGGGTGAGCAGGGCACACACAGGCAAGTTTGGGCATAAGGATGTTGAGCATTTTGTTAAAATGTGTGGGCTCACAAGATGTATATCCACAATTCCACAAATCCTTCAGGGAAACTCTTCTTGTTCCCAGCTGCAGCCTCTCCCAGGAGCCTGTGTGCCTGTCACTGACTGGGATGTGTCCAGCCTCAGCTTGCAGCAATTGCATCCTCTCTTTCCCTACAGGAGAGAATTTAAATCCTCTTACACAGTGTCCAAAGTCCTGTTTGAACAAATTGGAGTATTTCTGGTCTCATTGCAGGTTTTTGGGCTGATGGTTATAGTGGTTCTTGGAAGTTTTTTTCAGTTTTTTCAGTATTTATTCTATGAAATTCTAGCCAGAATTGGATGTGTGATATGGGACTCACCAAAGCCCAGGACAGGAGTAAAAAGTTTGGTGTTATCACATGATATTCCTCATTTTTTCTTTCAAGAATCTGAGTGTGTCTGACCTGTGTCTGCTTTGCTTGGTGTGCAGGATGTAAAAAGGATTATCTGCAGCCCCTCTCTACCTGGCAATGAGCAGCATCCCTGATAGCATAAGGGTTAAAATGTTTCTAAAATCATGGGAATTTTGTACAATAGATTCAGGGGGTGGAAAGAAAGGTTGGGGCTGGTAGGCCTGGAAAGGGGAACTGGGCCCTGGGAACGAATGTTGAGCTTTGTCTGCACCTGCATAATCATCATATGATAAATAATATGATTGATTGCTTGGTAATTGAATGGAATTATTGTTTAATAGTAATGAGAAACGATATAATCATAACAAGAATCATGAAAAGGATGTTTGGGGGATCCTGATGAAAATTCCAAGAATACATGCTTGGATAAGTTCAGTGTATACAATAGAACAATATGGGTTTAATAATTAATATACAACTATATAACAAAAACATGTCCATCTGGAATCCATGTCAGAGTCAGATTTGGGTTTGTACCCCTGATTCCCAGAGCACCTGCAGATAACCATCCTGTGATTGTGTGTTTCCACTATGACATGTCCCAGCTTTCCCAGGGGCTCTGTGGTGCTGAGTGCTCCTGTCCAGGAGTTACAGCTGGGTGTGCCTGGTGGATGGAGAGCACTGCAGCTGTTCTAGAGGCTGGCATGACACCCATCAGCTGGGTTTGAATCTTGGGTTTGCACTTCTGGGGCAGAGGCACAGAGCAGAGCTGGGGCCCATCTCTGCCATGTCCAGTGCTCTGTCCCTGTCCCTGAGCCTGTGGCTGTCCCTGTGCCTGTCCCTGTGCCTGTCCCTGTCTCTGTGGCCATCCCTGAGCCTGTGGCTGTCCCTGCAGGCTGCAAGCACGTGAAGGGCATCCTGCTGTACGGGCCCCCGGGCTGCGGCAAGACGCTGATGGCGCGGCAGATCGGCAAGATGCTGAATGCCAGGGAGCCCAAGGTGGTCAACGGGCCCGAGATCCTCAACAAGTACGTGGGAGAGTCCGAGGCCAACATCAGGAAGCTGTTTGCTGATGCAGAGGAGGAGCAGAGGAGGGTAAGGACACACAGGAGTGGCAATGACCAGCTCTGGGATCTGCAAATTGCTGCTGCATTAAAGCACAGTCACTGCCTGGCCTGGGCTTGTGGTTACTCTGGTGGGTATTGGTGTCCTGCAGCCTCACACACCCTCAGGGGTGAAAACAGCCTTGGCAGCTGGAAAGGGACTGTGCTGAGATTCCAGCACAGTTATTGGGAGTAACATAGCAGTGCCCACCCTGCTTGCTTTCATGTGCTCTCACCTGCTCCTTAAAACTCAGAACTCACATTGTACAAATTTCCTTCTTTTTATTTGGTGGGAGAGATGTAATTGAATCTGTTTGGATTTTTTTTACTAAATTAAGCTGGCACATAAGCTTTTCAGGTTTTTAGCTTGCAGGCATATTGGTATGTTATAGCATAATATATAACAATATATATATAATATATATATAATATATAACAATATAACACTTGAAGTGTTATGTTCAATACATGTTTAATTTTTCTCAGCAGAAAACTAATGGATAAAATAATGTCTTGAGACTAGAAATTTTTGAAACTGGAAGTGGAGATAAAGATTCTGTTTTTTTTCCAGAGATGTTTTTTAATCCATTGCTTTAGCTGGCTTTCAAAACCCCAGTCTTTAGTTTCATGGTGTAAGTACTCCTTTCATGTGTGCTATGGTAATTTTTCTTTGCTGTGGATCACTTGATCTTGATAAATTTTCTGGTAAAGAAAATCAAATGTCAGGCTAGTCACAGTTAAATACAGGGAAGCCTTTTCAGAAGTCATTAGCAAATGATCCCTTAATTTTATTCAGCTCAGAAGACACAGATTTTGGTGGTGACTTGAAATAATTTAATTTCTTCAGCAAGAGGTTTATTAGTCAGTCAATCAGCTCTGTGTGGTAGCACAGGCCCACGTGAGCAATCTCCTGCTCCCTGGTGGTTGCAGTATCTCTGGGAGCTGCTTTCCCTTGGCAATAACACACCTGTTAAAATACCACTGGATATTGGCTGCAGGGGCTGGGCCTGATGACAGCTGGGAGATTAAAAAGGTCTCCAAAAGGTTGGCATTGTGCTGCCTGTGTCTGGGGCAGATTGCCAGGCCAGCACATTCACCCAGTGATAACATGGTCTGCACTGGCCACAAAAGATGTTTTAGAGGTGGAATTTGAAGGGAAAAGCTTCATAATGCAGTCACAAAAAGTATCCTGTTCTCTTAGCAGCTGCAACTGCCTCACCCCTGAGTGAACCTGGAAATGGCAGTTCTGGGTCTGGCTGCACAGAGAGACTGGGCTCCTTCAAAATGTTATCAACAGAGTTTCTCTGGCAAGCTGTGCATTTACTGACTTCAGTCCAGCCTGGGTGTTCCACCCTGGTGCATCCCTCCCTCCCTCCACAGCCCAGCCTGTTCCCTGTCCCTGGTACCAAGTGCTGGGAGCCTTGAGCTGTGTGTTCCTTTGCCAAAGCTCTTCCTTGAAACCTGTGTAGCTGCCAAGTCCTGAGTTTGGGGAGAGCCCCCTGCTGTGGAGATGGGCAGGATGTGCCCCTGGGAAGGGCTGAGATACACACACATGGTGCTGAGCACAGGGATTGCAGTGCTGTGTGTGGCTGAGCTTGGTGCAAGGTGCTGTTGATTTTGGATTGCTCTCAGCATCAGACTGGTGACATTCCTGACACATCCTCTCTCCCACAGCTTGGAGCCAACAGTGGGGTGCACATCATCATTTTTGATGAGATTGATGCCATCTGCAAGCAGAGGGGCAGCATGGCTGGCAGCACTGGCGTGCATGACACCGTGGTGAACCAGCTGCTCTCCAAAATCGATGGTGTGGAGCAGCTCAACAACATCCTGGTCATTGGTATGTGAGCTGCCTGAGGTGCTGGGGGCTGGGTGAGCTCTGCTCTTGCTCACTGCAGGGCTGCTGAGGGACCATCAGCAGCAGGTTGAAAGGGAGGTGCTGCTGTGACTGGCAGATATTGCTGCTTACAGCAATTCCCTTCTTTAGTTTTTGATAAGGAGGGTTTCACACTTTAGGGAAAGCTGCAAGGGTTGATGGAATTGATGGATCAGCCTGTGGGGCTGTGCTTGTGCTGCTGCAGGAGCCCTGCAGGTGCTCCAGGAGGACAGGCACATCCAGCCACAAGCACAGCTTTGATCCCTGGTGCCCTGGCTGTCCCTCAGGGCATTTCCCAGCATTCCAGAAGATGAGTGTCTGTCTTTTGGGACTCTGAGTATCTCCCTAGCTCTATGGGCTGGAACCCACTCAGGAAGCTCAGATAACAGTTTTGTTTTTCACTTTGACTTTAGGAATGACCAACAGACCTGACCTGATTGATGAGGCCCTGCTGAGGCCGGGGAGGCTGGAGGTGAAGATGGAGATTGGTAAGCACACTGCAGGTCCCAGTTCCTCAGCTCCATGAACCCACAGCAGCAAAGCAAATACAGATCATGATGTGAACAATCCCCAGGAACTGAACTCCCTGCAGCTCCCTCCAGAATTGAGATTAAATCAGACCAGTGAAATACCACTTTATCCCTGCAGATAAACTTGATCTCAGTTTCTGCCCAGCAGAGTGGGCAGGGATGGGCAGGCAGGACCCTGAATCTCTTGTGTGAAGGAAAGGAGGCAGTAATGGTACTAGGTCATTCCTGGGTGGGAATTGCAGGAAGGCCAGGCAGGAGCAGTGGGTGAACTAAAGGTGGGCCAAGAACTTGGTTTGCCATTTCACCTGGCAACTGGAAAAGCAGCTGTCTGTCAGTTACTGAAAAGGGACCTTTGTGCACATCTGCCTCACCTATTAGGGTGATATTCCCTATTAGGGAGTATCTGATCATGCAGGCTTTATTAAGAAAGTAAGCCCAGATCATCTTAGATACATGAGAGCTAATCACTGACTTTGCATTTGAGATCAGAATTTGGTCAGTGAAGATGATGGTGCAGCCCAAAGGGTGCCTGGCCTGGGGGCTCAGTGCTGAGGTAACGATTCACTGAAGGAAGATGGGACAGAGAACAGCCTGGGATGGGTGAAAAGCTCAGTGATCCTGGAATAAATGGTCAGGTGACAAGGGCTGAATGCTCCTGGGAGCTGTACATGTTGTAAAATATCTTTTCCCATCCCCTCAGCACAAACACTTGTCAGTGCAAGTATCAGATCAGAGCAGAGGCTGGAAGGGGCTGAGCTCAGTGGGGCTCAGGGTGATGTGACAGGTTACACTTCCAAGGGAAGGATGCTCTGTACCAGCCACTGTGTGCTTCAGGAGGGACTTGCTGAGGTGCAGGCTGGGAAATGATCACCTCAGCTGATGAAAAGGAACATTTTATAGCAGTGATGTGGGCCTTATGGAGAGGGAGGTCAAGGCTCTGGATTTTGGGAGAAACTTTAAGTAGATTCAGTAATTAATGGATGTGCCCCCCTGGGAAAGGGCACTCAAGGGACAGAGGAGCAGAACAGATTTTACTGGGGCCTATAGTGACAGGGTGAGGAGCAGAGAATTTTAATGGACAGAGGACAGGGTCAGATGGGATAAAAGGGAGAAATCTGTTATGGAGAGGATGCTGAGGCCCTGGCACAGGGTGCCCAGAGCAGCTCCTGCCCCTGGATCCCTGGCAGTGCCCCAGGCCAGGCTGGACAGGGCTGGAGCAGCTGGGACAGTGGGAGGTGTCCCTGCCATGGCAGGGGTGGCACTGGGTGGGTTTAAGGTCCCTTCCAACCCAAACCACTCCATGATAATTGCAAGGTGGGAGCTGGGTTGGTGGGAGGGATGCCAGGGGACTGACCAGATTGTCATTGCTGGTGTGGAAATCTGAGAGCAACCCACCTGGAGGAACCCTGAGGAGAGAAACTCAACCTTGTGCTTTTCTCTCTGCTTTGGTGGGGACACTGCTCACTTTGCCAGTGAATGGAACTGAATGTTCTCAGTGAACAGCAGCATCAAATACCTCATTGTGAGCAAAGTGCTCATGGTGGGAAGGTCTTGGAAGGGAGGGGTGCAGAGGGGAGACCAGGGGTTGGAAGGGAAGGGTGCAGAGGGGATGGCAGGGGTTGGAAGGGAAGGGTGCAGAGGGGATGGCAGGGGTTGGAAGGGAAGGGTGCAGAGGGGATGGCAGGGGTTGGAAGGGAGGGTGCAGAGGGGATGGCAGGGGTTGCAGTGCTGGGCTCAGAGCTTTGGGTGTGTCTGTCCCCCATGCCAGGCCTGCCAGATGAGAAGGGCAGATTCCAGATCTTGCACATCCACACAGTGAGGATGAGGGAGCACCAGCTGCTGGCTGAGGATGTGGACATTGCAGAGCTGGCAGTGGAGACCAAAAACTTCAGTGGTGCTGAGCTGGAGGGTTTGGTTCGAGCTGCTCAGTCCACTGCCATGAACAGACACATAAAGGTCAGTCCTGTCATCTCCTCCTATGGCAAAAAAGGGAAAATGATTGCTCTGGAATATTGAATGTGACCTCTCAGTGTACCTCAGGAGATGAAAGTCATGTGGGCACCACCTTTTCCCTGTGCTTTTCCTTCATTCTGAGTTCCCTCTTCCCTCTCCTGCCCTCCAAGTGCTTCTTGCCCAGCTTGATGGGGTGGAAAGGGTGGTTTGTGAGGAAGTTTTGATAAAAACTGAAAGTCTTGAGCACAGTTTGCTGTTTGTCCTGTTTGGACACAGGAGACAAAGTGGGAATTAGAGCAGCCATTTATGGAGAGGCTGTGCTGGAGCCTGTGCTGCTCAGTGTGTTCCTAAATGTTCTGTGAGGAGGGGGAGGTTACAATCTCAGAGCTGCTTTAGGGGCATAAAGACAAAGGTCACCAGTGGGGATCTCCTGGGGGCATTTGAAATGTCACTGCACAAGATGCCAGTGAATTTTGGATGTGCACTGGGAGAGAGACTTCTCCCAGGGATGGGGACTGCCCTGGCCATCACCTGGGGTCAAATTCTTGGAGCTGGAATGGTCTGGAAATCCCAGCTCAGTCACTGTCTTTGAAAACAGCAAAAGTGGGGCTGTGGTTCCATCGTGGATAAAATCCCTGCTGTGCTTGGATTGTGCTGGAATCAGGGCATGGAATGGAGCAGGGGTCAGAGGTTCAGGGGGGTTTTCTTTAGGAAAATCATTAAACTAGGATTCATCAGCCTGAAGAAAGCATGGTGGAGAGTTATGGAGTGTGAGAGTGCTGGGATCAGGGAATGGGGGTGGCTGTTCAGTGTTCAGGGGCAGAGCAGCAGAGATGTGCTCCAGCCTGGAAGGACATCCTTTGCTGCAAGTCCTGGCTGAATTCAGAGGGCTTTGTACAAAATCTTCCATTGCAAATGGCATGGTGTGTGAGCTCACCCCCATCCCTGATTCATGCACCCTTCCCACTCCCTCTGCTCCCTGGGGACCCTTCCCTGCCTGGGGGTCAGGGTGTGTGCAGCAGGGAGCTCAGGCCCCTCCTGGCAGGGTGTGAAGGCAGATGCAAAGCTCAGGATTCAGAGGTGTTGAAACAGGAGATGATGAGGTGGTGAGGAAGGAGCTTGAGGCACAGCCCCTGCTGCCCTGGACTGGGGCAGCTCCTGCACATCAACCCCACAGCACAGGGCTGCTGTTCTGTAAAAATCTGCTCAGTCTCAAATTGAGGAGCAAATCACACTTCCATTTAAGTCAGGAATCATTTGCTGCTCAGACATTTTTATCTCCTGGGAGTGCTCTTTCTAAAGGAAAAATTACTCTTCCTGCTAATTAGTCCTTGTATAACTATAATACTTGACAAGTTGTTTCATATAGCAAAAAAAGCACAAACATCATCACTTTCTCATTTTCTTGTGCTCTGTCTCAAAAAAAAACCAAAAAAAACCCAGCACTTCTGGATTCTTCCTTTTGCAGGCAAAACATTTTCCTTAAATAATTAATTTTGCTTATAGTTGATGTTTTCTCAGTGCTTGAGTTTTGGGTGAGTTTGGGGAGCGTTGGTGTTTTGATCTATTCCCTGTTGTGCCAAGAAATCATGTGGGAAAAGGGGAGATGGCAATGTGCAAATGTGAAAGAGCAGTCCCCTCCTCTGGGGTGGTTTGTGATCCTCATCTCAGTAATGTATGGATGTGTTTTCCACATGGGAAGTGGCCACGTGTTGTTTTGCTTTTCTAACACTCTGACACAGTAATTTTGGGTAATATTCTTTATTCTGAAGTTGCTTTTAGCTAAATGATGCAGTAAAGTACTTTATTCTTTCCTACAAGTACTGAAAATTTAAAATATACATCATAGGCCTGACCTAGTTTTCAGAAGCACCTGTGAGAAGCAAGAGCACAAATGGAAAATAAAGGGGCATTGTCTCCTGAATCATTTAAACTCTTGTGATTCTCTCAAAGTGTGTGTGTGAAAAATTAAGACATGAACTCATTAAAGGCTGGGGAGGCAAGAGCCCCCTGGTTTTAAGTGTAGATACAACTCTAGGAATATATTGAGTGTTTCAGGTACCTTCACCTCCCTCTGCACCTGGACTAAAGATCCCCTGTGGTTGTGCTTGGTGAGTGTGTTTGGGAGAAGGGACTCTGATTTCAGCCATCCTCTGGCTGTGTGTCTGGCACAGGAGGATTGGCCAGCCTGGGGTCCTGAGGCTGCTCTTCAGGGGCTGCATTTGCTGCTCTTCAATGCTCCCATGTCATTATTTTTATTGTTATTTTTCCTTCCCATGCTCAGGTGCACTCTGTTCTAGCAGGTCCCTAGTGGAGGAGGATGTCTGAGACACTTCTCTGAGGGTTAAACACAGTTTATTTGTCTTAGTTCCCAGCTCCAAAGGGTACCTCTGTCATCCCAGTAGGTTCTGGAAGTTTGAACTGGGCTGAGCTCAGTCCCACACTGGCACCAGTCTGAGCCTGGCTGACTCCAGCAGCAGGGCTGGGCCAGAGCTCCAGTGCTGCCCCTGGCTGGGGTCACAGCCATCCTGTGCACTTGAGCATCACCCAGAGGGTGGGACACTGCCCTGCTTGCTCTGTGGGGCTGGATGTGGCTCTTGGAGGGGGGATGGCTCCAGGGCTGCCCACCAAATCCCTGACAGAAGCAGTTTCTTACTGACCAGACCAGCTGGGTGCTGCTGCTGACCTGTGTCCTTTCTTGCCTTTCCAGGCCAGCAACAAAGTGGAGGTGGACATGGAGAAGGCAGAGAGCCTGCGTGTCACCAGAGGGGATTTCTTTGCATCCTTGGAGAACGACATCAAACCAGTAAGTGGGCACAGGGGGGCTGCAGGAACAGTGGTGGGAGGGAGCAGCTTCCCTTGGGAAGTGGTGCTGACATGTCCTGTGCTGTGTGAGTGGGGAGCTCTGAGCTCTCTGTGTGCCTGTTGCTGCCCAGAGAGTCATAAAGAGAATCAGAACAGATAAAGAACAGCTGGGGGGTTCTTCTCCTTGTCACAGCTTTCCCTTTTAGGCCACTTCAGTTCCTGGGTGACAGCTTTACCCTGAGCTGTAGGAGGAGGTCTGAGCCTCATTTCTGAGAACTGTCTCCACACAGTGTGAACCAGAACCCACTGGCACCTTGCATTGACTAGAACTGGTTGTGAGGGTGTAGGAAAAGGTTCCTGAGGGTGCCTGATCTCCAGCTGTGTTTAGCCCTCTGAGCTGGAATGCTGTGAGTCACCAGGGGCTGGGGCTGTCTCACTGCAGCATCCCCCTGAGCCTTGTCCTGGTCATTTTTGTTTAATTGTTTCATGGCTTTTCTGATGGGATGAAAAATTATTTGGTAAAAGAAATGTTTCCTCTCTTCTACAGGCATTTGGAACCAACCAGGAGGACTATGCCAGCTACATCATGAATGGGATCATTAAGTGGGGGGACCCAGTGACGAGGGTGCTGGATGATGGGGAGCTGCTGGTGCAGCAGACCAAGAACAGCGACCGCACCCCCCTGGTCAGCGTGCTGCTGGAAGGTACAGTGGGGACAGTGGGGACAGAGGGGACAGAGGGGAGAGCTGGGGACAGAGGGGACAGCTGGGGACAGAGGGGACAGCTGGGGAGAGCTGGGGACAGTGGGGACAGCTGGGGGCAGTGGGGAGAGCTGGGGAGAGCTGGGGAGAGCTGGGGACAGCTGGGGAGAGCTGGGGACAGTTGGGGACAGCTGGGGAAGTGGGGACAGCTGGGGACAGTGGGGACAGTGGGGAGAGCTGGGGACAGTGGGGACAGCTGGGGAGAGCTGGGGACAGTTGGGGACAGTGGGGACAGCTGGGGAGAGCTGGGGAGAGCTGGGGAGAGCTGGGGACAGTGGGGAGAGCTGGGGACAGTGGGGACAGCAGGGGACAGTGGGGACAGCTGGGGACAGTGGGGACAGCTGGGGACAGCTGGGGACAGTTGGGGGTGGCCCCTGCAGGCTGCTGCTGCTGCCCTCCTGCTCATCTCTGACACCTCTGGCATTCCTGCTGCTCCTGCCCTCCTGCCCACCTCTGACATCCTGCTGCTGCAGCAAACACCTTGGAGGGAAATGGAATTGGGCTCTTCCAGTTTGCTTGGGTGAAATTTCTTTGGATATAAAAACTGTCTCAGCCAGAGGGAATCCTGTGCTGGGGAGAAGGGAATGTTCCCAGTTAAAAACCAAAATGTACCCAGTGAATAACTGAATTTGGCTGGTTTACAGTGGAGATGTCTCTAGCTGAGTCAGTTGTCTAAATTCTCTTTGAAGTCACTGGAGAGCTCATCAGTGCAATTAGCTGAGTTCAAACAGCCACACTGAGGTGGCTCTGTCAGGTAAAGGTGGGTTTCCCTCTATCCACACTGTTACTGACTAAGGAGAATTTCCAGTATGTGTGTTACAGGTTTTGGAGGAGAATTTGTTATATTGGAGTAGTATTTGTTATTTATCTCTTCCCTTTTTCCTTTCCCAAAGCCCAAAAAGATGGTTTACCACTGTTGCTTGTGGTCTGTAGCTTTGGAGTTAACTCTGAGTAATTCTTTGTGTTAGTGCCCAGCAATTTCTGCTGTCCCTACAAACTGATTCATGTGGGGTGCATGGATTCAGGTGTGGTTTTGGTCTCTGAATTACCCTGGTGTGAATTCAGGCAGATAACAAATTGTCTTTGCCAGTGTTTCCCTGGTGTTCCTGCTGACTTGTCTGCCAAGGTGCCAGCAGAGATCACACTGAGACAGGACACAGGCTCAAGAAATTTATCCAAAACACAAACTCACACATTCTGGTGCCATGGCTGCTCCTGCAGAAAGTGAAATGTTCTCTTTTGTGTCATGGCAGATCACTCTGCATATGCTCAAGTAGTTCCATGAATTGCCTTCATGTGGAGGATTGGGCTGCACCAGGAGTTAGTGTATTCCTTCTGCAAGCAAAATAAATTCTCATTTCACACTGCAGATGCCTCTGGATGAATTCTAAACATACCCTAAATATCATCCCTGCTGAGCATTGTCAGAGCTGTTTTCTCCCATGTTTATTTCTTGTTTGTCCTTTGCTTCAGGCCCCCCCCACAGTGGGAAGACTGCTTTAGCAGCAAAAATAGCAGAGGAATCCAACTTCCCCTTTATCAAGATCTGTTCTCCTGATAAGATGATTGGGTTCTCTGAAACAGCCAAGTGCCAGGCCATGAAGAAGGTATGTGTGTGTCCCCCCTGTGCCTGGTGACAGCCCAGTTCTGGGTTCTCTTGTGGAGGGGAGGGTGAATTACCTTTGGGGTGGTGCTTCCTGCTCTCTCTAGGTCTGGGAATCCTGCATGCATTTATTTATAAAGATGAATGTATCACAAAAACCCAGACTGGTTTGGGTTGGGAGGGACCTTAAACCCACCCAGTGCCACCCCTGCCATGGCAGGGACCCCTCCCACTGTCCCAGCTGCTCCCAGCCCTGTCCAGCCTGGCCTGGGACACTGCCAGGGATCCAGGGGCAGGAGCTGCTCTGGGCACCCTGTGCCAGCCCTGCCCACCCTGCCAGGAACAATTCCTGCCCAATATCCCACCCAGCCCTGCCCTGGGCACTGGGAGCCATTCCCTCCTGTGCTGTCCCTCCTGTCACTGTTTTTGTGGCACTGAGTGCCTGGGGGAAGGTTTCAGGGCTGTGTTCTGCTGTGTAATCCTGGCAGAGTGCAGCAGAACACACCTGGGATGAGCAGCTCTGGAGCTCTGCCTGTGAAGGAGGAGGCAGGAAGGACTTAGGGCTGCACTGGGGAGAACAGATCCTGCCTGAGGGGGACTAGGACCCGTTCTGAGGTGGGGTCTTGAGTTAGACAGGAGCTTTAACAGCCTGGGGAGATGGGGAATGTGAATGAGTTGAACATTTTCATTTCATGGAGCAGCCCAGCATGCACTCCTCAGAGGGATGGAACTGAATGGAGCATGTGAGCTGAATGTTCTCTGATCACATTGGTGCAGGGTTGTGGAGGTTCTAAGGGAAGGAAGGTGCTTGGGAGAAGCAATGTGCTTTTAATTGGGGGTTCAGTTTGTGTCTTAGATCCCAAAAGGAACCTTTTGGACTGACTGGAATCAGGGTTTGCTGGGGGCAGGGCTGTAGCACCACTGCTGTCCTTAGTGCTGCCTCCTGCTCACACCCAGAGCTGTGCAGGAGCCTCTGTGCTGCTCCAGGAAGGGTGGCTGGGGCTGAGATCCACACCTGGGTCAGTCCCTTCTCCCTGCAGGGTACCAGTGTCCAGCCTGAGGAGAAAAGCTTGGGGAAGTTCTCTGTGTGTGTCACATTATCAGAGCCCCAGCTCCAAAAACAGGAATGGTGCTGGTTTCTCCCTGGCTTACAGTGAACCTCAGGGCAGCTGCTTGTTGCCAGGGGTGGGGGGTAAATGAGCAGATGAACTGGATTTGTGGAGGTGGCAGTGTTTGATTGCCTGCAGGCAGGCTGGGCTCTCATTACCTACATGTTCCATTCTCAGATTATTCCTCTCAGTGCTGCTGTGCTGTGCTGAAGCCACAGGAGCAGGCCCAGCTGTGGCTGTCTAGTCCTGGGGCTGAGGTTTAACACTGAGATATTTCTGTGTTTTTCAGATCTTTGATGATGCCTACAAGTCCCAGCTCAGCTGTGTTGTTGTGGATGACATTGAGCGACTTTTAGGTGAGTCAGGAGGAGGGAGAGCTGTGCTGGCTGCTGCAGAAATATTGATGTTTTTGCAATGTTGAATCATGTCAAACTGAAAATTATCAGTGTTTTTGATACAATGAAGTGCCTTAAATGTGCATCTGCCCCATGGGCATCAAAATGCATTTTCCTTTCAGATTATGTCCCTATTGGACCTCGGTTCTCCAATCTGGTCTTGCAGGCCCTTCTGGTGCTGCTGAAGAAAGCCCCCCCTCAGGTAAGGCAGGATCCCTGTTCCTGCAGGAACTGGGACACTGGCAGCTTTGTGTCTGCCTGGAGCTGCCAGTGCTGTTACTGCTTTTGTCTGAGTCAGCCACATTAATCCCAGCCTGTGCTCTTCATGCACTTGGACATTTCTGGGATAACAGGGGATTCAGCTTCAAATATCTAATTACTGGGGGCTGAATCTTCTGCAGTTACTCCTAAAAATACTGACTGAGGAAACCAGTTTAACCTTCACCAAGTAAAGCTGAGTTGTGGCAGCTGCCTGTCCTCTGAGGAGCTGTTCAGGCCAGATCCACCCTGGCTCAGCCACGTGCTCCCTCCCTGTTTATAAATCAATTTCTGTGTAATCTGTGATTGTGGTTGTCAGTGGTTTAATTTGTTCTTAACTTGAAATGATGAGGTGTTAATTGCAATGACTGAGGCAAGCTTAAGATCTTGTCTCTCATGCTGATCCTGTCTGTTTGCACTTTGTGGCTCGATGAGATTTAAGAACATCACAGGTGCTGAGGGTTCTGCAGCTCCTGCTGGCTGAGACAGACAGGCAGGGACTCCTTTCTTCATTGCCATTTTCCTGTCCTTCACTGAATTTCTTCTGTGTGTGTGAGAGCATCTGCATGAATAAATAACCTCATAACAGGAACACCTTGAAAGCTGGTGTCAGGAAAAAGCAGAGAGGCACAGTCTGGGTGAAGTCAGTTTTTTGTCATGTTTAATATCCTGGCACAGGAGTGTGTGTGAGTGTTGTTTTCATTAGAGAGTTTGGTGAAAAGACCTTTCAAACTCAGGACTTTGAACTCAGTTGTAATGCCACAGCCCTGAGTTCCCTGTGTCAGCCTGGGAGAACAAAGATTCTCCCAGAGAGCTTTCTAGGCCACGTGAAGTCTGTGACACAGCAGCATCCAGGTTTTACCCGAGGCTTGGAGCAGAGCAGCTGCCTGGAGCAGCACAGCCATCCCTGCTCACTGCACTCCTGCACTCACTGACCTCTTGCAGGCTTTGCACAGACAGGACGTGGTTCTTCCATCAATTAATAGGGAAAACAGAACTTGATTTGGTTCAGTGTTCCAAGGAATTCACAGAATCACTGGGTTGGAAGAGACCTCCAAGATCATGGAGTCCAACCCAGCCCTAACACCTCATCTAGGCCAAGTATTAAATTGTCCATTTGCCCATTGCTTCCTGAATGTGTGCTGCCCTTTGGGGGGCACCTGGGGCTCCCAAGAGCAGGACAGGCTGCAGCTCACAGATATTTGCCAAGTTTGTGCTTGTTGCAGAGATTTGTGCTCAGCAGGGTTTGAAATGCCCTGGGGGCTGGCAGACTCTGCCTTGACAGCCAATATTATGGTGACTTAAGCTATAAATTGTTGGAGGGTAGAGAGTGAGTTTGCTGAGGAAATGTCACTGGTTGATTGATCATGTGGGGGTTTTTCTCTTTTTGTTTAAGTGTCTGGGTTAGACATGGGGTGAGCTGAGCCCTTTGGGCTGCCCTGCTCTGGTAGTTGTGGGGTCAGGGCTCTTCCTGGTGTGTTTATAGTGAGTTCCCTGGGACAGCCATGGCATGTGGGATCTTGGGCATTTAAAAACCCAAAGCTGTGTAAGAAACAGAGTGGTGCAGGAAAAGGCCTTTTCTGCTGTGGAAAAGGTTGGATTTGGGCACAGAGACTGGAGGTATTGAGCTCAGGTGGGGAACCCATGATGGGGATAATCCTGAAGGTTAATCAACCCCTTCCAAGTCCTCTCTGAAGTTACAAGTTCCCTTGAGGAGCAGTTTCTTTGCAAGGAGTGGCTGATCTCAGGGGGTTGCTGTATCTGAGGTGCAGATACAGGCTCTGAGTGAGTGGTACTGACCTGCCTGGGGTAGAAGCACCATGGATTTCTGTGGGACTGGGATCATGGTTTAGCATCATTCCTGTAAAAATGGGATCTCCTGGGACATCCCTGTGCTGAGAGAAATTCTTGGCAGGATGCTGGGGAGACAATACCTGTTCCTCTTTGCTTTGGTGTTTCACTCGTGGCAGGGGGCTGAAATACTGAGCTGATTTCAAGGAATCATGGAATGGTTTGGCTTGGGAAGGACCTTAAACCCATCCAGTGCCACCCCTGCCATGGCAGGGACACCTCCCACTGTCCCAGGTGCTCCAAGCTCTGTCCAGCCTGGCCTGGGACACTGCCAGGGATCCAGGGGCAGCCACAGCTGCTCTGGGAATTCCATTCCAGGGCCTCCCCATCCTCACAGGGAGGAATTTCCTTCCAATATCCATCCCTCCATCCCTCCATCCCTGCCCTGGGCAGTGGAAGCCATTCCCTGTGCCCTGTCCCCATGGATGCAGCGTGGCTGCTCCCTCTGCTGTGGCCCAGATTAGGAATTCACTGGGGTGTCACATCACTTGCAGGGATATTCTTGATGTGCAGGCAGCTCCCTGCAGTCACTGGAGGCTCTGTGTGGAAGGGAAGCATTTCTGGGATGAAATGTTATTAATTATGCATGGGGGTGCATGTCTCTGTTGAATTGGTGGAGGAAAAGCTGCCTCCCAGGCTCTGCTCTTCCAAGGGAGGCTGGATTATTGGAACATGCTGTGGGAAGGGCAAACACTTGAAGGTTCTGGTTTTCTTTTGAGAGTAAACACTTTAGACTTTAAATAAACTAGAAACCTCTCTGAGCTTGCTTTAAATTGCCAGTCACAGCTCCTGCTTGTGGTTCCACTCAGCAGTGTTAAATAGTGCTATCTGTTACTGCTGCTTCAAGAGGGCTGAAAACCATTGCATTTTGTTCAGCATCTTTTTTTAAACCAATTAAAAATCTTTTCTGAAATGCCTTGAAGAGAAGAAAATAAACCATGTTCTCTTGGGTCTTTAATTCAATCAAGTTTGCCTGTGTTGTGCAGGAGCAGGGACTGGGGGATGGAAAGGCTGAAAAGGGCTGTCTCAGCAGGGAGCCGAGCAGAGAAAAGGACTTTGCTGAGAGCTGAGCAGCAGCAGAGCCCAGAGCCGGGGCTGCTTCATCTGCATGAGAGTCACAGCGGGGCTGGAGCTGCCCAGCCCAGCCGGGCTCGCACTGCCTCCTGCTGCTTCCCACAATGGCCGGGCTGGGAGGGACCTCGCTGTCCCCGGGGCACGGGCTGGGCGGGCCAGGGAGCTGAGCAAGGGGACCGTCCTCCTGGGGACCCACCCTGCAGCCAGAGCCCGGCCCGGGGTGTCCTGTCGCTGTCACAGCCCGGGGTGTCCTGTCACTGTCACAGCCCTGGGGGTGTCCTGTCGCTGTCACAGCCCGGGGTGTCCTGTCACTGTCACAGCCCGGCCCGGGGTGTCCTGTCACTGTCACAGCCCGGGGTGTCCTGTCACTGTCACAACCCGGCCCGGGGTGTCCTGTCACTGTCACAGCCCGGCCCGGGGTGTCCTGTCACTGTCACAGCCCGGGGTGTCCTGTCACTGTCACAGCCCGGGGTGTCCTGTCACTGTCACAACCCGGCCCGGGGTGTCCTGTCACTGTCACAGCCCCCAGCACTGGGGGTGTCCTGTCACTGTCCCACAGCCCCCAGCCCTTTATCTCCAAGGGACACCCACTCCTGGGGATGTCCTGTCACTGTGGGATGTCCTGTCACTGTCACAGCCCCCAGCACTGGGGATGTCCTGTCACTGTCACAGCCCCCAGCACTGGGGGTGTCCTGTCACAGCCCTGCCCGGGGTGTCCTGTCACTGTCACAGCCCCTGGGGAGTGTCCTGTCACAGCCCGGCCCGGGGTGTCCTGTCACAGCCCTGGGGGTGTCCTGTCACTGTCACAGCCCCCAGCACTGGGGGTGTCCTGTCACTGCCACAGCCTGGCCTGGAGTGTCCTGTCACTGTCACAGCCCTGGGGGTGTCCTGTCACTGTCACAGCCCCCAGCACTGGGGGTGTCCTGTCACTGTCACAGCCCGGCCTGGAGTGTCCTGTCACTGTCACAGCCCTGGGGGTGTCCTGTCACTGTCCCACAGCCCCCAGCCCCTTCCCTCCAAGGAACACCCTCTTCTGGAGCTGCCCTTCCACTGCTCCCAAAGCCCCCAGCCCCTTTTCTCACTGGGACACTGGAGTCTTTAGCCAGTTGATGAAAGTTATGGGGGAATAATCTCCTTGTTTGGTGTAATCCCAGATGCATTCCTGATTCCACATCACTTGGTGTGAATTGGAAGCAATTCCAGTCATCAGTGATGTTACCTTTATATGCAGAAACCTGGAGAATTGTGTTTGTCCCTTGGCATGTGAGGAGTTCCCAAGACCCAAACACAGGATAAAGGTGTACAAAGGTCCTGAGCACAGGGAGCAGCTGGTGGGTGGCAGAGGCACCCCAGAGTCACCAGTGCCTGGTTCCAGCTGGGCTCAGGCTGCCCTTGCCTGGGGCTGGCTGCATTTGCTGAAATTCTCTAGTTGGAGGCTCCAGTGCTGTGTTGAGGCTCCAGCTGCTCACAGTCTGTAGCTGTGTCATGTTCTAGCTCCCCCTGGGCACAGATGTGCTGCTGTGCTAGAGGAATCCCTCCTGGAAAATTCACTTGGTTCCAGCAGCTCCTGCAAGAATATCCTTCAGTCAGGTAAAATCCCTGCAGCAGAGGGGTCAGCTCTGGGGTCACCCCTCTTCCAGAAGGCAGAAGGGCAGGACACACCTCTGCACTGTCCCCCTGTCAGCACAGGGGGATCTTGGGCTCCAAACTGGGGCACTTTGCCTGAAAATGGACAGGATGAGTCCAGGTCTAAGGCTGTGCCTGTGTCTGATCTCTGTGATGGAAGAACTGGGCTGGAACTGCCCTGGTTGTACATCTGACACTAAATCATTCTAAGCTGTTCTTCCTTGGTAATTACTCACATGTTATACCTGGTTTTTGGGAGTTTAGCTTGAATCCTGATTTGCTGTGGCATTGCCTTCACCATGGCTGCTGTAGAAAATAAGGATGAAGAAAGTGAATTTTTCTGAAAATGGAGCCCTGTGCTCTGGAATGACCCTGCTGGAGCAGGGAGTGGCACCATGGCCCCTTCCAGGGCCATTCTGGGATCCTGTAACAAGAACAAACCCTGGGACCTGCCCTGGTGTGTGTCAGTGCACAGGAGCTGGGTGAGGGCAGTTTTCCCTGTTTGATGGCTTTTCCTGCTGCCTCCATAATTCCTGGGGCAAGCAGGGCTGCCCTGGGGCTTCTCACTTGTTTGTTGAGTTGCCTGAAAGTTTGAGGAGCTGGAGGGACTCCTGCCCTGTCAGTGCTGGGGTCACTGTGGCTGCTCCCAGGGTCAGGGTTAAAGGCAGGGAGTTGAAGGCATGGCTTCTTCTGAGGAAAGCAGGGAAAAATCAGCATCTTTTGGGTGGAGCTGTTAAAAATTTTAAGCACTTTTGTGGAGTAGCCATCTGTTCTGAGGAGCTCCCAACCACGTCAGTGGTTCAGGGACTTGGGAATAGATTTTAACAGAGATATCTAAAAATTGCTGATGGGTCTGCCCTCTGGGAACTCATCCTGGTGCTTTTCAACCTTGTTAAGCCTTTCCATTCTTAGCACTGTGCTTGCCTGAGTCCAGCTGAGCTGTTGGTGAGAGCAAACACCCTTTAGTTCAGTTTATGTGATGTTTGATAATTCCTTCTGTGCTCCCTGGTTTCTGTAATGACAAGCAGCAGTCTCTCCCTCATGTGCTCTACACCACCTGTGATTTTATAAACATCTCTGTTTTTACCAAGGATCTATTTAGGGAAGTTATTCTCTAAACCCTGACCATCCCCAGTGCTTTCTCTGACTTGTCCAACTCAACAGAATCTTAGAAACATGGAATGGTTTGGGTTGGAAAGGACCCCAAAGCCTGCCCAGTGCCACCCCTGCCATGGCAGGGACACCTCCCTCTGTCCCAGCTGCTCCCAGCCCTGCCCAGCCTGGCCGGGACACTGCCAGGGATCCAGGGGCAGGAGCTGCTCTGGGCACCCTGTGCCAGCCCTGCCCACCCTCCCAGGGATCAATTCCATCCCAGTATCCCATCCAGCCCTGCCCTGGGCACTGGGAGTCCATTCCCTTGTCCCAGTCCCTTCCCAGCTCTCCTGGAGCCCCTTTAGGCACTGGAAGGGGCTCTGAGGTGTCCCCAGACCCTTCCCTTCTCCAGGTGAACACCCCAGCTCAGAAATGCTGGGTTTGGAGTATTGGACACAGGAAGGAACTCCTGGATTCACATGGCAGAATGATGATCCTGTTCTGCTCTTTTCCTGTTCTAAATCTGTCCCAGTGGTCACACACAGAGTGAGATGGAGCTGGTGTTCCCACAGAATTTCCACAGGGAATGCCAGTGGTTTCCTCAGTGGTCTGTGGACCCTTTCTGTGTGTGCAGAGCTGCCCAGTGCCCAATGGCTTTGGGCCAGTGACTCAGAGTGCCCCTGGCTGGGTTTGCCACCCCTGGTCTGTCCTTTAGGGAATGTTTGCTGCATCAGTCCAGGGTGGGGGCAGCTTTCCTGGCAGGAGGGATGTGTCATCTGGGCTCCAGTAGCTGAGAGCAAGATCAGTCATGGAGACCTGATGTGCCAGGAGGTAAATCTCCCCTCACTGTGACATTCCTGTGCTGCCTGTGTCCTTCCCTGATGAAACTCCAAGTAAATTCCATTTTTATTGTAATCAGGCACAGACTTCATTAATGATGAGGGAAGCATCCCTCAGGCAGCCCCTCTGAGGTAGTTATCCCCTTGATTGATGCCTGATCAGTGTGCCAGGCACTGTACACATGCTGGGAGCTATATTTGGGGAACAGACACTGCCTGGGTGCTGCTGAGCAGTTTTTTCCCCTCTAAAATGCTCATAGTTCATGGGAAACTGTTATTAACACAGCCCCTTGCCCAAGCTGTTCAGGATTTTGAGAGTTCCATACAGTAATAAATAAGTTTTTAGGAGGACCACTTGTGAAGCAGATGGGTCTGAGGGGATGTTCTGTGCTTTGGAGGCTCAGTTCTGGTCAGGGGTCTGTCCTTGGCTTGCTGTGTGCCCTGGTACCTGAGCTGTGCAGCAGGGAAGCTGTTTGAGGTGCCTGTGTGTGGCTGGTTGGGATCCCTTGGCTAAGGGAGCAGGAATTCTCCTTGCTGGGCTGCGCCCTTTGCTGAGTTACAGCATCTGCAGCATCAGCCACAGCAGCAGGGGAGGAACAGGAGCTCCCTGAGGACAGGGTGTGAGGAAATACAGAGCAAAAGTCAGAGCTGGGATGAGATGTTCCAGTCAGTTCTGTGATAATCCCTGAGTGCTCCTGGAGTTCTGCTGCCCTGCCAGGGGGATCCAGCAGGCTGGAGGCACTCTGAGCCCTGTCCTGGGGAGCAGATGTCTGTGGGCTCAGGAGCAGGCTGTGCTTCAGGTGTTTTCTGGGGACTCAGCTCACACAGCCGCCACTTCAGTGCTTCCACCCTGTTTTACCAACCCTTTCCATAGTGGAAAAGCTGCTGGAATTTTGTCTTTGTGCAGGCACAAAGCTTTTCTGCTGCTGAGCATCACTTAACCCTCTTGGGCTCCAGTGCTTTAGCTGGGAATCTCTCATGGGAGGTGTCCCTGTCCATGGCAGGGTGTGGAACAAGATGGTCTCAGGGTCTGTTCCAACCCAAACCATTCCAGCATTCCATGGTTCCATGAAAATGGGCACCCAGTGGGGCTTCCTGAGTTCCTGTGGGAGTGAGGATCAAACTCCATTCACTTTCTCTCCACTAAGTGTGTTGGGTTTTCATCTTTGCCAGCCAGATCTTCCTGATCTGGCTCAACTTGTAAAATGCTGTAATATTTTCCTGGCCTTCCTGGAGCATCCAAAAGGAAAGGAATCCTGTGCAGTTGCAAAGCTGTGGCCATGCAGGATGTGGTGAGAGCAGCACCTGTGGAAAGGGGCAGAAATACCATGGGATGGCTGTGTGCTGCTTCCTGAGGACACTGTGCCCTTCCCCAGGTGACCTGCAGGCAGTGTTGGACCCTCAGCCCTGGAACATCACATTAACTGCTTCCACTGCAGTTCTAACCCAGCATTTTCAGCTCAGGAATTGGCTGTTTCCCCCCTTTTTCTCTTTTCCAAAGAGGTGGTGCTGTGGTGCCTCCTGAGCTGCAGGTGGGGATTCATTCACACAGCAGGGGCAGCAGTGTCCCCAGCAGAGCCCTGTGTGCCACTGGTGACCTGGGACATGCTCTGGTGCCACCTGCCACATGTTTCTTCCTTTTTGTCTCTTGGACTAGAGCCAAGCTTGAGCTTATTCCCAGTTAGCATCTTGCTCAGTGTCCAACAGCTGGAGCAGGAGCAGGATGTGTTCAGGGGAAGAGCAGACCCTGGGAAGATGCACTGTGCATCAAAGATGTGTTTAAACAGGTTTTCATCCTCTGTCAAGGCAATGCAAATGTTACAGGATTCATTCTGGGAACAATTTTTAGGGTTTTGTTTTATTTTTATAATGATGAAGTTTTGTGTCATGAAGTTGAAATACAGAGCTTGCACAGAATCACAGAGTATCCTGAGTGGGAAGGGACCCCCAGGAATCATCAAACCAGCTCCTGTTTCTGCACAGACACCCCCAAATCCCACCCTGGGCATCCCTGGCTGTCCAGACTCTCTCTGGCAGCCTCGGGGCTGGGACCATTCCCTGGGGATCCTGGGCAGTGCCCAAACCCTCTGGGGGAGGGAAGAACCTTTCCCTGATCCTATCCCAACCCCCTGACACAGCTCCAGCCATTCCCTGGGAGCCTGGGCAGTGCCCAAACCCTCTGGGTGGGCACTGGGCATTCACTTCACCCTTGGAGCCTCAGCCAGACTTGTTGTACAGCAGAAGAGGGGGGTCCTTGGCCAGCCAGGCCCCTCCCAGCCCATGGGCTCTCTGTGCACTGGGACAGGAAAGGGACTGATGGTCCTGCCTGGCAATCCCAGCAGCTCCCTCCATCAGCCAATATGGAGCAGAGTCCAAACCCTGCACAGGGAAATTCAGATAGCAGTGGAAGGGGCTCTGCAAGGTGAACAAACAGCAGTGGATTTGCATTTGCAGCTGATGTTTTCCACAACTTGCTCTATTATTCATGAACCCTGTTATTGCCTGGGCTGACTCAGGGCTGCTCTGTGCACTCTGGGTTGGGAATTGGAGGCTGCTGGAGTGGGGCTGCCCTGTACAGCTGCAGGGGGAACTCAGGGATTCACAGCAACCTCTGCTCCAAAGCCTGAGCTGGAATTCCACTGGAACTGCCTGAGCAGGAGCAGGAGCAGGGAATTCACTGTACCCACAGATTCCTGGAGACAGGCTGTTCCCCTGAGAAGTCATTTGTAATTCAGCTTTTGGGAGTGGGAGTTTGCTCAGGCTTTTGGATTTAATGAGGATGCAGCTATTTCTGCTGCTGGGCTCAGGAGGAGCTGGGAGTGTGGTGGGGCTTTGTGCAGCACAATTCCTGGGCCCTGCTGGTGGCATGGCTCCGAGAGCTGATCCTGCTCTCCTGTGGCTGCTTTGGCCACTTCAATTACTGCCAGATTTAATCCTATTAATTTTATTTGAAGTGGGCTTTTCAATGGCCATTTCCCATCCATCATTTGCAGTTAGCTGAGCCTTCCCCAGGCTGCTTCTCCCCAGATTTCCCTGTGCTGACTCTCTCCTTGGCTGGGCAGGGCCGCAAGCTGCTGATCATCGGCACCACGAGCCGCAAGGACGTCCTGCAGGAGATGGAGATGCTCAATGCCTTCAGCACCACCATCCACGTGCCCAACATTGCCACTGGGGAGCAGCTCATGGAGGCTTTAGAGGTGAGGAGAAGTTCAAGGATGACAAATGCTCAAAATGTGTTGGAAATGAGGGATTTTGCAGTAGCTGTGTCTGGTAACACCAGCCCACTTGACATCATGTCATAACACAGCTTTGCAATTTGCTTTTTCATGAATTAAATTAAGGCAAAATTAGAGAACAGCAGGTCTGGGGAGAGGTTTGTGGTCTGGATTGAGGCATTCCAAGTGCATGGAAGTGGGTAATGAATATAATTGGGACACTTAAACTCCGAGTGTGCCCGGAGGGTGCTGAGCTCTGGTGAATTGCAACAGCATCAACTGAAGGTGTTTGGTGCTGAGGAATTATAAATTCCTGCCTTCACTGTCTCCGTATTCTGTGCCCTAGTGGGAGTTGTAGTGAGTACTGAAGGCTGTTAAAATAAACTGAACAGGCAAATCTTTGGTGCCATTGGCAAACATGTCCCAGTGTGGTGTTGCTGAAGCCTGAGAGACACAGACACTCCTGCAGCAGGTGGAAACTTCCTGTGGCCTGACCCATTGTTTCCTTGTAGACCCTGATCTGGAGAAGACTTGGAGTGCAGCAGAAGAGCACAGCACTAACTGTTGGATAAGGGATGTTATGGGAAAGAAAAAACATTAGGGAATTAAAGAATTTTTTTGTTTGTGCTTTGCCTTGTGTAAGATAGATTGCAACAGATTTTCCTTCTCAGCTAGTAAATGCTTCTAGCTTCCCATTCCCTTTCTCCCAAGGTAGGTACCATTTTCCCTTCTCTCAGTGTCCTGTTGTTGATTTTTTGAAATGACTCCCCAGCTCCTGGGTAACTTCAAAGACAAGGAGCGCAGCATGATTGCCCAGAACGTCAAAGGGAAGCCTGTCTGGATCGGGATCAAGAAGCTGCTGATGCTGATAGAAATGTCCTTACAGGTAGGAATGGATCTGGGGAGGAAGCACTGGGGTGCTGCAGCTGTCCTGGGGTTCCTTCTCTGCAGACCCCTGCTGGCAGTGGGAGCCTTTGCATTGGTTTAATTTGCAGCGAGGGGAAATTTTCAGAACAAAGAAATCACCACATCTTGGTCCACAGAGATCTTTAAATCCCCCTGTGCCCATGGGCTGTTCAGAGCTGCACTTCAGAGCATCTGGATTAACTCACCTTTCATGGAATTTCTTCTCTCCACCCAGCATGTTAAGATTGCAGATAGCAATCACCTCAGGTTTTTTTTTTTTTTTAAAGAAGAAGGTGCCTGTCCAGGTGTATGTGCTCTTTCCCTGAAGAAGATAAATCTGTCAGGCTGTTCAGCTGCTCTTCTCTTTATTTTCCACTTTCAGCACTTAAAAGCAAATAATTGCAGAGGGTAGAAGTATGCAGCCCTGAGCCCTCCCCCGCAGCAGCACCCATGCCTGGAGCCAGGCAGCAAGCTGGTGCTCATGCTGACAGGGCTGAGGGTGCAGCCCTAATCCTCCCCTGACATCCCAGTGCTCCCCCAGCCCCCCACATCAGATGGATTTAGTGCAGCTGAGTGAACTGTCCTCAGATCTTCTCACAGAGGCAGGGCAGAAGTGAAGAGACTTGTAGCTCACAGCACCCCTCTGTTCACTCCTCACAATTCTGTTAAAACTTGCTCACTGCTAAGGATGTGCTCTGACTGGATGTCACCTCAGGGAATAAAGTCATTTATCTAGATTACTTTTTCCTCTTCTTCCTTGGCTTTTAATTCCATACCTGCAGGCAAGTCAGTAAGTCATTGCTCACATGAATTAAATGTATTTAAGGGGTGCTGCCTTCAGGGGCTGCTGTGTTCCCTGGGCCCTGACAATGGCTCCCTTCTTCTGACACAGGACCTGTTCTTGTGCTGCTTTCTCCTGAGGTGCTGGCTGTTTTCAAAGCTGGAGGGGGAAGTTCTGTAAATCATGGGCAGTTCTGAGTGGGGAGTTGGGTGGGAATGCTGAGCCCAGCCCTGTTCCCAGCCTGGCCCTTGTGCCTGTTCCCCTCCTGGGGGGCAGTTCTGGGCACCACAGTGTCATAGGGATGGAAAGGAATTAGAGTGTCCAAAGGAGGGACCTGAAGGTGGGGAAGGGAGTGGAGGTGAAGCCAGAGGAGGAGCAGCTGAGGTCACTTGTTCAGCTGGAGCAGACTGAGGGCAGGGCTCAGTGGGGCTGCAGCTCTGATCTGTGCTCTGTGACAGGGACAGGACCTGAGGGAATGGCTGGGGCTGGCTCATGGGGGTTTGGGTGGGTATCAGGAGAAGATTATTGCCCCAGAGGGTTTGGGCACTGCCCAGGCTCCCAGGGAATGGTCCCAGCCCCGAGGCTGCCAGAGCTGCAGGAGAGTTTGGGCAGCACTGCCAGGGATGCCCAGGGTGGGATTTGGGGGTGTCTGTGCAGGGCCAGGAGCTGGGCTGGGTGATCCCTGTGGGCCCCTTCCCACTGAGGGTGTTCCATGGCTCTGTGACCAGTGACACTGTTGCCACAGAGTCCTCACTCTGCCCAAGGCTGTGCAGGAAGAGTGCTCCTGGGTGTTATTTCATTGTGTAGGTGAGTCCAGCAGCAGCCAGGCTGGGGGGGCACAGCAGAGCTGGGGCTGTGCCCTTCTCACACCCTGAGCATCAAACATGAGCTGCTGCCACTGTCCCTAGAGCCACTGAGGGTTCCCTTGCTGCCCATGCAGGGCTGGCAGCAGGGTGGTTCCTGCTCTGGTGCTGGCTCCAGTGGTTGTGTAACAGCAGAGGTAACAGCATATGGCAGCTAAATATGAACCAGCTCTGTTCCAAAAGGTCTGAGGTGTTTCCATGACTCCATCTGCTGAACTGCTATAAATACAGGAGAGCAGAGCAGGCTCTGAGTGAGCAGGGCTGGGGTCTGAGGGCACTGGAAGCACAGTGAGCTGGGACCTGCCAGGCCTCACAGGAAAGCTCAATTGCACCAGATGAGTAGTTGTCTTTTGGAAAGGTGTGTGCAGGTAAATGCTGTGTCCCCCCAGGGGCCAGGACAGGTTGTGGACACAGTGTCCATGAACACCCTTAGTGTCCAGTGGAGAAGGGTGGGAGGCAGCACCCTCCATTTGGAGAACAGAGCACTGGCCTTGGCAAGTTTGAATTCCAGCTGGTGGCTTTAGGACAGATTTTCTGAGGATGAAGAGATTTGTCTAACTGTGTCAGGTCACGTTGGGTTTTTAGCAGAACTCTCTGCTGGACCTTTGTTATTTCCTGGTTTTGGTGACTTCCCATGGTTTCCTAAGGTTTCACCTCAGCATCTGCTCTGAAGAAGCCCTTTCAGGAGGAGACATGGTCAGTGTGGTGTCTACAAACACATGCTGTGTCTGTCTGAGAAGTCCCTGTGCGGGCAGCTGTGCCCAGCCCTGCTGTGTGGGGCTGTCCATGCCAGGTGGAGCAGCTGGCATTTCCCTCCTCTGAGCTCCTGGGCTGTGTGGGGCTGTCCATCCCAGGTGGAGCAGCTGGCATTTCCCTCCTCTGAGCTCCTGGGCTGTGTGGGGCTGGGTCCCCCTCCAGCTGAGGCCTGAGTGGCAGCACCAGCAGCAGGTGCAGGGCTCTCCTCTCCTGATGTGCCTGCAGGCTCAGGATGTGCCTGCCCCAGTCCCACAGGGAGGTTCAGGGGTGGTGGCTCCCAGGTGGGTGTGTGGCACGTGGGCACACAGGGACCTCTGCCCCTGAGCCCAGCTCTTGGAGCAGTGTTCAGACCCTTGGGTTTGGTCTGTAAGTGACTCCTTGTTTGTGCCCCCACCTGGAGCTGGGGTCAGGCTTTACCCAGCACTGGCCATTCCAGAAACATTCAGAAATACAGGGAGGGAGGTGGTGGAGTTGTCATGGGACTGTAGGATGAGTGAGGTCAGAATGCCACTGGGGTGTCTGTGCAGGGCCAGGAGTTAGACTGGATGATCCTTCCCCATGGGTCCCTCCCAGCCAGGGTGTTCTCTGACCAGTCCAAGCTCCTGCTTCAGCAGCACCAGCCACAGGGGCACAGCAGAGCCCCTTGGGTGGGGAAGACTCTGGACCCTTTGCCAGGTGAGGGTCCCATGCTGGGTCTGGTGGTGTGGATTGAAGCTGTGATGCCCCCAGAGGAAGGGGATGTCCAGGTGATCAGAGTTCACACATGCTCCTGTGGCAGCTGCCTTCAGCCTTTGTGACAGAACCACAGGCAGAGCCCAGGGGCACTGCTGACCCTGTCCCCAGCTGCCACAGCCCCCCCAGAAATGGGACAGTGACAGCTGAGCCTTTCCTTGCAGCCAGGTGTCAGCTGGGAGAGGTTGTGAAGGAGGTTTAGGACCCTGCAGACAGCCTCTCTGTCTCCTGTGTGATGGTAGCACAGTCCCTCAGTCCCTGGGTATTTCATTCCAAACACTCTCCTGGGGGTTCACCTTCCTTCTCTTCCTGGACTGACTATTGCCAGTGTTCTTTGCTGCTCAAACCCCAAATGAAATGCTCAGGGAGCCTCAGTGAGTTCCTCTAAATCTTCTTGTTGCAGTGAATTTATTTTTCTGATCTAAAAGTAGCTGAGCAGTTGGCACTGAGGAACTGGCCTTGCTCTCCTATCTCACAGCCATGGGAAGTTTTACATTTTTAGGCTTTTCTTAGCACAAAGGAGAAATCCTTGCTGGCTCTTTCTCCCACACATTGCTGAGGACACTGTTGTTGGTTTAGGATTTATTTTCTTCTGAGCTGTTTTTGAAGGCATTTGTGTTGCCCTCCACTGCAGCAGCCAGAATTTTAAATAGATGGCTTCTTCACATCTGGAATGGGAAGAAAATTTCCTTCAGGGATGAAAAATGGATGTGATGGGATGGAGGAGTTCCAGACCCATGTTTGGCCTCTCTGGTGACACAGGCTGACACTTTGCTTCCCCACTGCAAGGATGAGTCCCAGTTTTTTTGTTTTTGTTTGCCTGTATATTGCCAAGTGGGGATCTCACACCAGGTGACTTCACAGATCCATGTCCTGGGTGTTCCCAGAGTGAGTCCCCTGGATTGCCAGCGTGGTGAGGATAAGGGCTGGTGATGGAATTTGCAGAGGGAACACAAGTTGGAGTTTATAGCACACAAGAACTTTTGGAATACAAGACCAAGATTCTGGGAAGCAGCAGCCTCTGATTTCCAGATGTTTATAGTCCTCACTCACTGTATTTTGGTGCAAATCTAAGGAAGATTTCCTGGAGTGATTCCATGAGAGGATCAGCAATCCTGTGCAGCAGCACAGGTGACAGGTCCAGCTACAGCTGGTGTCCTGCAGCAGCAGCCTGAGTGTCTCCTGAGCCTTCCCTCCCATCCCTGTCCCCATCCCTGCTGTCCTGTCCTGGGGAGGCAGTTCTGCTCCCTGGGGCTGTTACTGGGTGATGGATGCACAGCACTCACTGGTGCTGCCTGTTCTGGAGCCTTGTGCTGCCTCAGGTTTGGGCTGCTCCTCTGGGGGAAAGGAGCACTCAGAACATCCTCAGTTCCTTGTCTCCTGTTTCATTTGCTCCCCCAGCTGTGGGAAGGGGTTGATGGGAGCAGATTTGGAGTGGGCCTGGCTGGCATTGGCAGCAAGGTGTGGGTGAGGTGCCATGCCCTGCCCTGGGAGCACACACAGCTTGTGCCAGTCCTGCACCTTGCAGTGCCTGCCCTGGCAGCCCCAGAGCCCTGCTCAGGCAGAGCAAACACAGCTCCTGCAGCCTCTGTGGCCCCAGTTCTGCCCTCTGTGGGCAGGACAGGACCCAGGGAGGGGCTGGAGCTCAGGGGAAGCTTCTTCTCTCAGAAGGACCCAGGCAATGGGCACAGCCCCGAGGCTGCCAGAGCTCCAGCAGCTCCCAGGGGTGCCCAGGGTGGCATTGCTGGGTGTCTGTGTTGGGCTCCATGACCCTGCCCAGCTCAGGACATTCCATGATTCTGTGCTTCTTTTGGCTGCCTGGCACTAATGGGGATCTGTTTGTTTGCTGCTCAGATGGATCCTGAGTATCGGGTGAAAAAGTTCTTGGCTCTTCTGAGAGAAGAAGGAACGTAAGTACTTTTATTTAAAATTCTCTTTTCTGCTCAGAACTGAGCTGCTCTGAGGGGAGCCTGCAGTGGGAGTATCTGCTCTCATTGTTGGCCCCTCTGTATTGTCAGAGCAGTTCTTAGAGCAGTTTGGGAGGGGGGAGTCCTGAAGGTTTGGGAACCTGCATGCCTGAATTCTCTGCTTTTCTGAATTGACCCTTGGCTTTTAAAGTGTCCATGAGATACTGGGCCAAAATTTACCTTTCTTTAACTAAAGTAAATCAAAAGAGATTCTGCTTGAGTTAAAATCCATCTGTTTATCTAAGATCTGGAATTTTGGTTTCTTGTCCTACTCTTTCCCCATAGGTGCCACAGGGAGTAGTTGAACCCAGTGGGACAGTGGCATCTCCTAGAGAATGACTTTCTAATACATGTAGGGCAGTACCTGTGCTGGGGAAACTCACACCACTATCTATCCTGGCTACATGTGAGTGGGTTCCAGTGTGTGCTTGATGCTTTATACATGTGCATGATGCTTTCCTGATGGATTTGGCTTCTTTTGCAAGAGTCCCTACCCTAGACTGAAGGTGGACCAAGTGCAAGATCAACAGCTGGAAAAGTGACCAACCTGGAGAACAAACACTGGGATCTTTACTCTTCTGTGCTCAACACACTGGACAAAGTGAAATGCTCCCTTGATCCCCAGAGCCCCATGTGGAGCCTGCATGTGTAGTGCAATAGAGTATCTTTATTCTTTGTCTTCGATATTCTGATGTCACGTGGAAGTGTCTCTAGAACACTGTGCTTCTGTCTCTGTGCAGCCAGGCTGCTTTTTGGGGGGAGCCATGTCCTGGGAGGTGTGGGGCTGACCCTCACTTGTGTCCAGCATTCCTGCAGTGGGAATGAGATCCTGGCTTCCAGGAAACCTGCCAGTCTGGTGGAGGGATGTTGAAGCACTGCTCTGTCTTACCCTGGTCAGGTGAAGGCTTTCTGTGGTGTCAGCCCCCCCTCACTGAATCTGAGCCAGCCCCACACCCACCCAGCCCAGGAGAGCCTGGGTGCTGCACCCACCCTCTTTATACCCAGGTGTTCTGGGGCCTGATGGGACACTGCTGGTGGCACTGGGGACTGGAAGAGGGCAGGGAGGTGTTGATCAGAGTAGAGGAGATTTCCAAATCCAGTATTTAAGGCATCAGATCTTGTTGTTAATTCAACAACAGTTTTAGAGATGCTAGTTCCAGCCTCCAGCTCTTCCTGAGTTGCTGTAGTTGGCAGCTTTGGTGTCCTCCAGCCTCATTTTACCCTTTTCTCCTGCCATGTTACCAAAGGTTGAAACTCCTCTTTAGAGACAGAGGGGAAGCCAAGCTCTGCAGGTGCAGGAGATGTGTGTTGCCATGTTTTTGCACTGAAATAAAGGAATGTATCAAACCTTGCTCCTGCTCCTTCCACAGCCTGCAGCCTCAGGAGATGCTGAGGCTGCTCCCCCTGGCCTCCACTCCTTCCAGAGGGTTCCTGGAACATACCTCAGTGTGCTGGGGCATGAAATCAAAGCCATTTTGCAGATTTAGTCAGTGTAGCTTCCTAAATTGGAGCAGACCCCAGTAAGGGCTAGCAGAGGGTGCAGGGTGTTCCCAGGGGAGGGTCCCAGGTGCTGCAGGCCCAGGGGGTCCTGGTGTCCTCAGTGTGCTCAGCAGGTGGAGTTCAGCCACTCCACTCTGCTCCTCTGGCACTGCTCTTGTGTTGTGATGCTGTTGTGAGTCCCAGTGGTGGTTCCCTCTCATTTTGTGTATGATCTTGTGAATTTATTTGTTCCTCCCTTCCCTCTGCCAGTCTGAGTGGCAGCAGCACACAGTAACTTATATCTCAGAGCAAATGCTGTAAACCTTATCGTGTCTGTGTCCAGAACTAGATTGATGAATAAATATCTGGTTGAATTGCACATTCAATGGATTCAATAAAAAAGCACAACTCCTTGTGATGACCTGGGTGCCATCTGTGTCTGGTGCTGGTGTGTGTGAGGAGCAGGGCTGTGTGCTCAGTGTGTGCCTGGATTGAATTGACCCCAGCCTCAGTAGTTGGCCCCATTGCAGAGGTTAGTGAGAGGACTCTGGTGCAGCTGTGTGGCCCTGCAGTGCTGAGGAGGCCCCAGGAGTGTCTGTGGGTCTGAAAGGCTGGAAAACCAGGGTGGGCTGCAGGGAGTGACCCTGAGCCATTCCAACCTCTATTCCAGCATCTCCATCTGAGATGTTTCCTGCAGGTGGCACAAGGGAAGGGCAGCACCTTCCCCCCACTCTGTGTTCTCCATGGCTCCTCCTGGCAGAGTGGCTTTAAATGCATAATAAATATACAATATTGCTTTCAATGTAAGGGCAAAGTTCTTCACCCCCTTCCTTACCCTGTTTCATCTTGAACTTTCCAGAAATGTGTCCCTGGAATGGAGGTGTTGACCAGAGGCAGATTTGAAAGTGCTGGGATGGGTTTTGGGTGTGGTGTGGGGTGGAGGAAGGTTTGGGCAGGTGGGCAGAGGGAGAGCTTCACCCCAGAGCTGTGGGCCAGGTTCTCTGGCTGGGACATGTCAGCACCAGCACAGACACCCTGGATCCATGGGATGGCTTTGTGTGCAATTTGGGGATCAGGGCAGGAGTACTGAGTGGTTCTATATTTGTTTTGCCTTTCAGACAGGTACATTTGAGGGCAGTGCAGTGGAAAATTGTCTGCACTTAAAAGCATTTCTGATGTGAGGGGCATGCTGCAGGAGCAACCACAGAATTATTCATGGACAGGAGAAGAAGGTTTTGTATGAGAAAATTTGGGCTTTGGTCTGTGCAGAGCATTGGAAGGTGGTTCAGAGACTTGTGGGGGGTGGGCAGAGCCTGAAGCCTGTTTTGATCCATTGCTTGGTTTGATCTGGCTCTGCACCACTCCCTGCCAGGAGGGGCAGTGAGGGAACAGGACAGAGGAGGTTAATGGGATATTGGGGAAAATTTATTAGTGGAAAGTTGTGCAGCCCTGCACAGCTGCCCAGGGCAGGGGTGAGTGCCCATCCCTGGAGGGGTTTAGCAGTGGGGATGTGGCACTTGGGGACAGGAGTCAGTGGTGGCCTTGGCACTGCTGGGAATGGGCTCAATGACCTTAAAGGTCTTTCCAAGCCCAAGGGTTCCATCATTCTGTGCTGAATCTCAGTTGTGCACACTGAGCCCTGGCACTCCCTGAATCAAAATCTCAGCATTCAGCTGTAAAATCTCTTTTTTTTGCCATCATTGTCTTGATTCCTGTAACAGATACCCCTGCCCATGCCAGGGAATTGGGACTGTCTGACCCTTAAGGTCCCTTCCAACCCAAACCATTCTGGGATTCCTTGATTCCCTGGCTGTCCCTGAGCTGGGTCATGACCCACTGCTCTGTAGCTGTTCAGCAGGACCCTCAGAGCCAAACCACACAAGCTGGCAAGTGCATATTTTTGAATTTTTACCTTTTCTTTAATGATGTACCACAAAAAAAATGGAAGTTGAAATATATTTTTCTCCAAATATATATATTTATATAATATATAATCTTAGTTAACTCAAGTATATACATTGTATAATAAATAATGCTTATAAAAAGAGAAATTTTCTGAATATAAAATAAAAAAAAATTGACCTCTACAACTTTATACAAAACTTTGGATACAGCAGATTGATGGAAAAAGATCTTCCATTCAGTGCTAGAATACCTGGCTACAGTAAAATAATTACAAGGCAATAAATGTTCTATTTAATATTAAATACCTTTTCTTGATTAAAAAACAAACAAACAAAGAAGGGATTTTGTTTAAAGTCGGGTACTGGGAGTCTTTCCAGGTGGGATTTAATACATACTTTAAATAGATGCAGATCAGAGCACGGCGTGGCTCCAGCTGGGGGAGGCTTTTGGAGCTCTCTGGGATTTTAATTTTGGGGGGCAAAGGCTCCTCTGAGGGTCTGGAGCTGGTCCTGACACTGCATGGGAGGGACCTGGGCTCTGCCCCATTATTGCTCTGTGCAGCTCCACAGGCTGCTCATCCCCAGGAGGAGAAGGGGGAGCACAGCCACAGTCCCTGCAGTTCCCTGGGGTGTGACCGTGGCTGTTGGTCCTGCAGCCCAGCAGGACACAGGCAGTGACTGTGGTTTGATTTTGGGTCAGTGCCCCTGGAGGGGATGTGCTCAGGGACAGGGGTGGCCTGGGAGCAGGTGGGGACAAACTCTGGTTCTGCTGCACTGATGGGCCGTGGGATGGGGCAGATCCCTGCTCATGGCACAGCCTGGGGGGCTGACAGTGCTGACAGCTCAGTGAGTGCCACGGGAGGGGAGGCTCTGCCTGGCACTGTGTGTGGCACCACAGCTCCTGCTGGGGAGGCTGGCAAGGAGCTGGGACAGAAATTTCCTCTCTCCCTGCAGTCTCTCCTCTTCAGAGCTGGTGCAGCAGCTCACCTGACAGGTAACCTGTCCCCAGAGAGATCCCTGAGCTCCCTCTGGGATGGGAAGTCATGTCAGGGAATGCTCAGTAGGTTCTGCCCTGATCCTTACAGTCCTCTCCTGGGCAGCTGCACCTGAGGGGGTGGCTGGGATGGTGCTGTCCCCTGTTCCAGGTGGCAGCAGTGACAGGATGGTGCTGTCCCCTGTTCCAGGTGGCAGCAGTGACCAGGGTGATGCTGTCCCCTGTTCCAGGTGGCAGCAGTGACAGGGTGATGCTGTCCCCTGTTCCAGGTGGCAGCAGTGACCAGGGTGATGCTGTCCCCTGTTCCAGGTGGCAGCAGTGCCCTGCTCTTGTCCTGGGCCAGGTGCCAGCTCTGGGCTGTGCCTGTCTGATGGCCTCCTTGGGAGATGATGGGAGATGTGGGGCTGTGGGGAGCAGAGAGGGCAGAGGGGAGGGGGAAGGAGAGACCACCCCGGGCTCTGTTCATGTGCCTCAGGTTTGAGGGGCTGGTGTGGGGGCTCCTTTCCTCTCCCCACCTCAGACCAGGACACAGCAGCTGGGGGAGCTTTCACTGTGAAAAATCCATTTCCACCTGAGCCCCCGTGTTGGTGTCTGCAGGGGCTGGACCTGTGGTGCAGGACAGAGCTGGGAGCTCAGGAGCTGCTGTGACAGCTCTGCCTGGTGTGGCTGTGCCTTGCTGGGACTCAGCTGTCCCTGGTGTCCCCAGGCATCCTGTCCTGTCCCTGCCATCCTTGTCCTGTCCCTGTCCTGTCCCTGCTCTCCCTGTCCTGTCCCTGCCCTCCCTGCCCTGTCCTGTCCCTCCGTGTCCCACCCCTGCCCTCTGTCCTGCCCTGCCCGAGGGATGCAGTCCCTCCTGGCGTGGGTGAGGTGCCCAGAGCCCTCCCCGTGCCCTGGCCGTGCCCTGGCGGGGCCACCAGCAGTTCTGTGCCGTCTCTGCAGTGCGGGGCTGCCGGAGCCCCGGGCCCGGCTCTGCAGCATCCCCCACCCGCGGGGACCCGCCCGTGCTCACTTGCAGGTGTGGACATCGTAGACCCGCGTGCACTCCTGGCAGCTGACATAGCAGCACCAGTGGAAGATGCAGTGACACTTCTCCTTGCGCTTCTCAGTCCGGGTGTTGTGGCCCCGCCCGCAGCACAGCAGGTCGCAGCCGTCGATGCCGTGGGAGGTGACATTGCACGTTCTGTCCCTGGTCCCAAAGGAGCCCGTCTCGGGGTTGGGCTCGCAGAAATTGGGCGAGTTCTCGTAGTACACCAGGTCCCGCTCCGTGGGCGGCTTGAACAGCGCGTACTTGGCCCTGAGAGTTTCCACCCAGCCGCGGGACTCGCGGTGCTTCTCCACCACCATCTCGGACGCGCTGTCGTACTTGTCCTTCAGGTAATCGCCGATGGCGCGGAAATCGGGCTGCGCCCACCAGCACGTCTTCACCTCGCAGCTCCCCGACAGCCCGTGGCACTTGCACTTGAGGTGCATGTGGTCCAGGATGGTCTGTGGGGAACAGAGTCAGCAGCAGGAACGCAGGGTTTGCTTCCCATCACCCGCCCGGGTTTAAATTCTGATCTGAGCTTGCCTCACCTCGAGTTCTGGGGGCAGGTTTGGGCACCACAACATAAAAAAGGCAAAAAGCCACTAGAGAGTGTCCAAAGGAGGCCACAAGGATGGGGAAGGGTCTGGAGGGGCCTCATGAGGGCACTGGGCTTGTTCAGCTGCAGGAGACTGAGGTTGGACCTCACTGAGGTTTTCAGCACCCTCATGAGGAGCAGTGGATGGAATTGATCTCTTCACTCTCCTGACCAGTGACAGGACCCAGGGAACAGCTGGAGCTGGGCCAGGGAGGTTTAGGTTGGATATTAGGGAAAGGTTCTTCCCTCCCCCAGAGGGTTTGGGCACTGCCCAGGCTCCCCAGGGAACGGTCCCAGCCCCGAGGCTGCCAGAGCTCCAGGAGAGTTTGGACAGCACTGCCAGGGATGTCCAGGGTGGGATTTGGGGGTGTCTGTGCAGGAACAGGAGCTGGAATCCATGACCCTGTGGGTCCCTTCCAGCTCAGGACATTCTCTGGTTCTATGATTTTGTAAGCATGGGCTGGTTGGAGATGCTGGGGAGCTTTAAAAGTCTCCAGAGATGTCACACTACAAAAGCACAGCTGAGGTGGGCAGCTGCTCTGCTCATCCCAATCCAATCCAATCCAATCCAATCCAATCCAATCCAATCCAATCCAATCCAACCCAATCCAATCCAACCCAATCCAATCCAATCCAATCCAATCCAACCCAGTCTAATTTATTCTAATCCAGTCTAACCTAATCCAAATGTTTGATCCTTTCATGGGGATCTGTCCTATCTGTGTGGACAGTCAGAGTCCAGACAAGCTGAGGGCTGGAAATGTTTCTGAGCCCTCTGGATGGAGACTGATCCCTTGCTAATGACCCTTCATTCATGTCCCAAATCCAACAGTTTGTACTGAAAGTGTGTGAAATTGGGAGTTTACAGAGAGGACTCTTCACCAACATCTCCTTTGTGAGAAGCAAAATAATCACTGATTTTGAATAAAATTCCTGGGATTTGGTGGGGGATTTTTGTACTGGAAGCTGTCAGGCTTCTCTCCTTCCACCTCTGCCTGCTGTGGTGTGCAAAACCCATATCAGTGTCAGCTTCAAGCACTGTTGGAAAGGTCCCACTGGGTCTGCAAATGACCCAGGGCAGACAGAGGCCCAGGTACCTGCTGACTGCAGGAATGGGATGGGATGGGATGGAATGGAATGGAATGGAATGGAATGGAATGGAATGGAATGGAATGGAATGGAATGGAATGGAATGGAATGGAATGGAATGGAATGGAATGGAATGGAATGGAATATTCCAGTTGGATGAGGCTGTGACTATCACCCACTTCAAGGAATCATTGGGTGGGAACATGCAGGAAGGAGGCACAGGGAGGAAAATCCTTTTCATCCAGTGCTGACCTGGGGCTGGGTTTCTACCATGGCCTTGGAAGGTGCTCAGGGTGCCCAGGGCAGCCGTGGCTGCCCCACCCCTGGCAGTGTCCAAGGTTGGACGGGGCTTGGAGCAGCCTGGGACAGTGGAAGGTGTCCCTGCCCATGGCAGGGGGTGGAACAAGATGGGCTTTAAGGTCCCATCATGCCAAACCATTCTGGAATTCCGTCTGCATTGGCATCAAGGAATATTTTAGCTCTTAAACCTGTCTGTTTAGGAAAAGGAAGGGTGATGCCCTGGAAAACAGCCCTAGAAATTCGCTGCCGGGGAATTCCTGCGGCCGCCCCGCAGCAGGAGGAGCCGGCCCGGCCCGTGGCGGCGGGGCAGGGTGTCCGTCCGTCCCGGCACTCACCGTCCGTCCCGCCTCGTTGTTGTGCCGGTTCATGGCGGAGCGCGCGTCCGGCCGGTTCTCCCGCGCGTCCGCGAACTCCCGCGACACCAGCACCCCGAAATCCGCGTCCTCGCTGCAGCCCCCCCACTTCCAGCCGTCCCCCGGGGGGCCCTTGTGGTGGGAGTCGCAGCCGCAGATGGTGGAGGTGCCCTCGGCGCAGGAGCGGGTGACAGCGAAGGCCACCCCGGCCGAGGCGATGGCGTGCACGAAGGCGGATTCGCGCGTGGCTGCGGGGACACAGAGCCGGCGGTCACTGCCAGGGCAGCGCTGGCCTTTTCCTTCCCAGCCTCCCCAGCAGCACCTAAACCTCACGGGAAAGCAAGAAATTGTTTTGTTAAATTGTTAATGAGGGTTTCCTGGGAGCTGCCAGCATTGCCCTTGGGGCAGGGGTGTGACTCCAGCTCTGGGGGTCGCACGGGCAGGGTTTCCCAAATCCAGGATCCAGGATTTGATCCAGCATGGGTGTTCAGGGGTGAACAAGGCATCAGTAGCAGCTTGAGGGGCCTCAGGAGAGAGTTACTGGAGTAATTCTTGGTCTGGGAACACAGAGAGGGGCTCCATGCCAGGGGTTAGAGGTGCAGAAGCTCGTTGAGCTGGGGAAAGGTTTGGGATGCTGCAGGACACACTGTGGGACAGCGGGACACTGGCTCAGGCTGTTCCAAGCACAGTCTCAGAAACAACTTCCTCCCTGGGGTCAATCCAACCTCGTGCTGATGTGCAGGAGACTGGGAGGGGCTGGAGGTCTGATCTCAGGGGCTGTGGAGCCTGGCCTGGAGGGTTCCCATTGCCTTGTGGGTCTGGTGTGGTCAGATCATCGGGACAGTCATCAGCAGATGTGGCATGAAGCCAGAAATTTCTGCTGAGAAAATCACCTTGGAGCCAGTCCCTTCCTCCCAGGGCAGGAGCCATGGACCATCCCCTCAGCTGTGCCCTGCATCCCTGCCCTGCTCCTGCCCCGTGCCGGTCCCTGTCCCAGCCTGTGTCTCTCAGAGTGGCTCTGGCTCCCCGAGCAGCTTTCCCAGCTGAGCTGCTGCCAGCCCGGGGCTCTCAGGACGTGGCTGTGGGAATGTGCAGCCCTGCCCGGGCATCTCCCAGGGCTGCTCAGTGCTGGCTGTGCCAGCAGGACCCCGCTGAGGTTTTCATCTCCCTTTAGTTCAAACCCTTCCCTCCGTGCCCTTCCCACCTCCGATGCGAGGCAGGGATCCAGCCTCTGCCTAGCAGGGTTTTCCTCGGGGGGCTTTCACCAGCTGCTTGTGCTGGGACCACTTGGGCTGTGGGCACGGCTGAAGGTCCCTGCTCCAAATGGGGTGTTCCAGCCTGACAAAGGCTCTTTGGGTGGCCAAAGCAGAGCAGATGAGAGGAGGCAGCGAGCCCTCCTGGCCACAGCCCGGGGACAGCGGGGGACACGAGTGGCTCTCGGGCCGGCGCGGCTCCGCTTTCCCTGGCAGGCGTGGATGGGGAGCAGAGGCACTGCGGGGCCGGGCTGGGCTGGGACCGAGCCGGACTGGGCTGGACTGGGGCTGAGCTGGGCTGGGACCGAGCTAGACTGGGCTGGACTGGGGCTGAGCTGGGCTGGGACCGAGCTAGACTGGGCTGGGACCGAGCCGGACTGGGCGGGACTGGGGCTGAGCTGGGGTTGGACTGGGACCGCGCTGGGACCGAGCTGGGGCAGCCAGTGCCCGCAGGGCAGGGCCGCGATGGACACGGCTGGACACGATGGACACGATGGACACGGTGGACACGCTCCCGCAGCTGCCCCGTGCCCCCCGTGTCCCCCATTGTCCCCCGTGTCCCCCGTGCCCCCCGTGCCCCCCGTGTCCCCCATTGTCCCCCGTGTCCCCCGCACGGTGCCCGCGGGGGGGAGCGAGGAGCTGCCAGCAAACCCCTCGCCTTGAAATTGTCGCCGGGCTCTGGGCGAGGAGCTGGGAGAATTTCCCAGAGATGAAATGCGGGAGCAGCGTTCCCAGAACCAGGGGAGGGGCTGGCGAGGGAGGATTAGAGCCGCCTTGACAGTGCACCACTGCGACAGTGTCCCAGCCGGGCCCGTTACCTGCTGGGACACTCAATTTGCCATTGTTCCCGCGGTGTCACACTGTATTACCAGCATAATGCGGAATGTTTCCGCCGGCCAGCGTACCCACGGCACAGAGCACTGGCATTCCCCAGGAGCACCTCGTAGCAACGGGGCAATGTTCCCCTGTCCTGCCGTCACCCTCCAATCCCGCCAGCCCGGCTGGGAAATCCCTATTGATGGCGCTCCCCAGCCCCCCAGAATGGCTAAAGGGCGTGTGAATGCGGCAGCGATTTGAAACGACTGCGGCGCTGCGATGGTATCGCTCGCCCTGCCTCACAGTAGGGGAGGAAGCTTAGCTCTTTCTCATCGCTATAAGCTTATTTTTCTCTCTCCCTCTCTCCTTTCCCTCCCCCTCCCTTTAAGCTGCTGAGTTTATATCAAGCCGGCCCCTGATCCCACACACCCCTGTTTAGATGCAAATGACTGCGAGTGTCACGGCTGAGAAAAGCCGTGGGTTATCGTGGTGCGGCTCTGCCTTTTCACAGCTCGTGTCAGGCTTAGCCCGGCTCGGGACAGCCCGGCCCAGCTGCTCCTGCACCTGCCCCGCTCCGGGATGCGCTCGGGATGCCCGGCCCTGGGATGCTCGGAGCATCTTCCTCGAGAATCAGCCCTGGAGTCCCCGAGAATCAAAATCAGCCCCTGGAGTTCCGGGGAATCAGCCCTGGGGTCCCGGGGAATCAAACCCTGGAGTCCCCGAGAATCAAAATCAGCCCCTGGGGTCCCGGGGAATCAGCCCTGGGGTCCCCCTGGAGCGGGAGAGGAGCAGGGACAGCCGGGCTGGGGACAGGAGCGCAGGGACCGGGGAAAGGGGGCAGCTCGCACAGGCTCCTGCCCAGCTCGGGCAGACCCAGCCCTGGTGCAGCTCCCAGAGCTCTTCCCCAGCCCGGGAATCGCTCTCCAGGTGCCTGCGGGGCTTCTCTGCCTCGGGCACTCACACCCAGCTCTGTCTGGGTTCCAGCTTTCACCAAAATCATGGATTTCATCCCTGGCCCAGAGAAGGGTGATTGCTTTCCCCAGAGCTGGCTCAGCCCTGGCTCTGGGCAGGGCTTGGCTGGAAGAGCCATTGGCTTTGGATAAGAACTGACCTTATTTTACAAAGAAAAGGGAAAGGAGGGAGGGGGAAAGCAGGTTTTTCCTCCCTGCTTATCCCAGACTGCACACCTGCAGTATAAATCATCTTGGGGAATCTGCTTGTAAAAACATGATCTTACCCCACATTCAGGGGTAGGGTTTTTGATTTTTTCGGGTTTTTCTTCATGGCCTGGTTTAGAAAATAAGACATGGAAAAAGGAAAACATAGAATCATAGAGCTACAGAACAGTTTGGGTTGGGAGGAACCTTAAAGCCCATCCAGTGCCTGCCACTGTCCCAGCTGCTCCCAGCCCTGCCCAGCCTGGCCTGGGACACTGCCAGGGATCCAGGGGCAGGAGCTGCTCTGGGCACCCTGTGCCAGCCCTGCCCACCCTGCCAGGAACAATTCCTGCCCAATATCCCACCCAGCCCTGCCCTGGGCAGTGGGAGCCATTCCCTGTGTCCTGTCCCTCCATCCCTGTCCCCAGTCCCTCTCCAGCTCTCCTGGAGCCCTTTCCTTTAGGAGGTTCTCAAACCAGGCCTTTCAAGCCCATAATCCTGATCTTGTGGCCACCATGGCAGCCCTTGCCATGTTCCCTTTTTTCTGACTTCCAGCACACCCAGGGGTGCAGCCCCACAAACCAAAACCAAAACCCAGACCAAGACAGTTCCTGCCACAGCTCACATTCTGCATCTGGCCAGCACAGGCTCAGGGTTTCACCTCTGACAAACACCTGGATGAAATCTCCTCTCAGTATGAACCTGGTTGATCTCAGCTGCTGCTCCCTCAGGTAGATTGAGTCTATTTTGGAAAAGCTTCAAAGGTGCAGTTCTCACTACAGCAGCATTGAAAATCATTTCTAATAGAGCCTGCAAAGGAACTGAGGATAATTTCCTTTTGAAGGAGCTGCAAACATGTTAACCATGGTCCCTGGCACTGAAGGAGGCTCAGTCTGCAGAGCAGCACAGTGTGGGATGCTCAGCTGTGCCTGAGCCTTCCTGGGCACATCCTCCAGGCCCTGGTGCCACTGTGGGAGCTCAGGGCTGCCCTCCCTGAAACACCCAAGGGATTCCTGCCTGCAGCTCTTCCCACAGCCACATCATTTCCCTCCCCAGTGTCACCCACAGCTCCAACCTCCCCTTCTGCAGTCCCTGGCAGGGCAAGGAACACCAAAGCAGCTCAGGGACCCCCAGGGCACTGAACCCACTTGGGATCTGCTGAGCAACAGCCCAGGAGAGGCTCTGCATCACCCACCTGGGTTTGCCCACATCTCCCACCCCACACTCACACTCCCAAGGTTTTGGCTGCTGTAGCTGCCCAGGCTTTGGTTTCCTAAGGCCACTGATGATCTTCCTGCAAGGAAGAACAGGCTGGGAGAGCTGGGGGTGCTCCCCTGGAGAGGAGAAGCTCCAGGGAGAGCTCAGAGTCCCTTGCAGGGCCTGAAGGGATCCAGGAGAGCTGGAGAGGGACTGGGGACAGGGATGGAGGGACAGACACAGGGAATGGCTCCCAGTGCCCAGGGCAGGGCTGGGTGGGATATTGGGCAGGAATTGTTCCTGGCAGGGTGGGCAGGGCTGGCACAGGGTGCCCAGAGCAGCTCCTGCCCCTGGATCCCTGGCAGTGCCCCAGGCCAGGCTGGGCAGGGCTGGGAGCAGCTGGGACAGTGGGAGGTGTCCCTGCCATGGCAGGGGTGGCACTGGGTGGGTTTTATCCAACCCAAACCAGCCTGGGACTCTCACTGCTGCATCTGAGGAAGACCCTGAGTTGGGTGAGGTGATCTTTGAAAGGTCCCTTCCCACCCAGACTGTCCCAGGCTCTCTGGAGGCCCAGGAGGGTCAGTGAGGAGCAGGGAGCTCCCACACCCTCCCAGCTGAAGCATCTCTCAGTTCTGGCACCAGCTCCTCTCTTCCCTCAGCTGGGGGATCCATGGCTGGAAATGTTCTGGTTTCCTCTGGGAGTCTCAGGTTCCTGTTACTCAGTGCCACCATTCCCATCCTCAATCCACTCATTAATTTTGAAGGCAGCAGGGAAAAGACAGGAGCAGAGTTCAAAAATGTGAATAATCCCCACGATCAGATGGGCTGGGCTTTGATGTGTCCTTCTTTGCAGATGATGCTGTTTATTTTTAACTGCTCCACTTTCAGGTTAGTGAGACACAGGAGAAATTCACTCTGTGCTGTCTGGAGATGTGTCATGGTGGCATTGGGAAAGCTGAATTTCCAACGTGCTCACTCCTTTTTCTCCATCTGTCAGAAGAGTTTCAGAGCTCTGGGTGATATTTTACCTTGTCAAAGGGGTGTGTGGAGATGCTGAGGCAAGTCCACACATGAGGCTTTGCTCGAGTCCCTGCAGCCGAAAGAATCTTAAAATATTCTCCATAAATTCAAAGTTCAGTTTGCTCATTACAGGGAGGATGGTTCAAACCTAATCTTGAAGTGCTTTCCTGCTGACAGAAATGGTGCTGAGAGATTTTCAGTGTCTCAGTGCTTGAACAGCTCTTTCATAGCATGTTTAGAATTTTTATGACACTTTTTTAATGGCCGTTTTTAAAGCAAATTAAAACTTTCTGATCTTTTAAGGGCAGAAATTTAGGAAAGGCTTTTATTAGGCAGTAAATTGGAGTGTGTGGAGCCCTGCTGACAAGTTATTTAGTAGTAAATACAGCAGTTACCCCAAAATCTACCCTGGCACAACAGAGGGGAAATGAATGTCATGGTGCCTATTAGTGCTCTAATAAGACTTTACAATCCTGGCTCCTGCAAAGAATCCCACAAAGGAATGGTTTCCAGTGAAATACTCAACTGACATTTCAGGGATCTGAAACCTTCCTACCCTGACTGGGAGATAAAACTTGAAAAGAAGATATCATGAACTGTTTCTTTGCAGAACATTGGGGCTTTGTAAGAAAGATTCACCAGAGCTGCAGCATTTTCCAGGGGACTGTTGGCAAACAGTCCAAAGTCCTGCTCTCACCCCAATTTCTCCAGTTTCTTGGAGTCTGTACCATAAAATTCCCATTTCCAAGGCATCACTAGAAACAATAATTTCACTAGAAAAAATAATTTCTGTTCAATAAAGAGATTTTGGGCTGCAGGGACCCAGTGGTGCCAGCATCCAGGAAGATGAGGAGAAAATGGTTTTGGTTGTGTTTATGAAGCTGTGAAATCAAGATATTGTACTGAATGTGGCACAGGGTGAACATAATCCCACAGGACAGGGTGGAGAAAACAGATTTTTATCCACTGGGAGTTTTTAATCCACCACATGGTCCAATTTCATGGGAATGCCTTTTGATCTGAGGTCTGGGACATCAGAGATGTGGGACAGGTTATCATGGGGCTGCTGGGGAGGTTTAGGGTGGAGATCAGGAAAGGTTCTTCCCCAGAGGGTTTGGGCACTGCCCAGGCTCCAGGAATGGTCCCAGAGCTCCAGGAGAGTTTGGACAGGGATGCCCAGGGTGGGATTGCTGGGCATGATCCCTGTGCATCCCTTCCAACTTAGAAAATTTTGTTTTCTATGCCATTCCCCTCCAGCACCTCCTTCCAGGCTCTTTTGGGGCCCTTTCTCACTTTTTCCAGTGTAATGCCCCATGGTCTCACTGGGAATCCCAATTTTATGGTGCCTCATCAATGCTGCAGAGGGCCTGATCCATGCCAGTGCCAGGAAGGTGGAATTTCAGGAGCAGGGGATGAAGAAGAGTTTGGAGAGAGGGAAAATGAGTTTATAACCTCTCCTTGATCCCTGCTTTTTGGGCTCATTTGTGAAAAGATCCATTGAAATCCCATTGAAAAAAAGATTCATTGAACTAAGCCTGACCAGGACCATGGATTTCAACCCTGGTTCCTCACTGGTGGGGAAACCTGAGCCCAGGAGCTCCTGGGATGGGCAGTTTGTGCTTCAGTGGCTCTGCATGGATCCCAAAGAGCTCAACCACATCCCCTCTCCTTGGCTTTTCCCACTGCTGGACCCAGCTTGGAAATGCAGCAAGGTGGAGCCGTGATTCCAGAACATGTGAGAGTGTTTTGGTTAAACCTTCCCCTTCCTTTATGTCCTTTATATCCTCTATATCCTCTATATCCTCTATATCCTCTATATCCTTTATATCCTCTATATCCTTTATATCCTTTATATCCTTTATATCCTCTATATCCTCTATAGCCTCTATATCCTTTATAGCCTCCCTTCTGAGCTCCTGGGATGGGAACAGACCTTTTCCCTCATTACCCCTTGTGATGGAAAACACCAAAAAATTGGGGAAAAAAGCAACTGGAGCAATCAGAGGTGCAAGCTGGCACATCAGAGCCCTTCCCTGTCCCCAGCAGGACAGTCCTGGTGTGCCCCATGTTACAAGTGATTGGTTGAAGTTAGGATGGAATGTGACTTGTTGTGAGTTAGGTTTGAATGATCAGTGTCTGTAGGGGTGTGTGATGTTGATTGTTGGTTGTTTGATGTTTTATGTCCCTGTAAGGTGACAATATTCCTGGCTTCCTGTCCCTCCCCCTTCTCCAGTACCCAAACCAACAGCCATGCTCACTTCCATCATCCCCTTTGAAACTGGCTCATGACAGCAAGGACTTGTGGGGGTGCCACTGAGGGTAAATACCCTTCAAAATAATGAGCTAATATAACATCAAGGACCAGGAACAGTACTGCCAAGTGAGGAATAACAGCTGAGAAAGAAAACCATCATCTAGAGCCTTCCCCACCCAACAGCCATAACTGAGACAGCACCTGGCTGGAATAACATCCCTGGACTAAGAACCAACAGTGTCTTCTTGAGGAGTTCTGTGAGAAGAAAAGGCCCAGATCTGCCAAAGGACAAAGCTGCTCTCCTTCTCCTCTGTGTTGTCTGGGAAAAAGTGGCAGTGTGTGGGATTCCTTGGGCTCTCCACCCAAAGCTGTCCTTAATAAAGGCCTTGAAAAGGGGAGAGTGGTATCCTGATCCACTTATTTCATCCCAGAGCCCAGGAGAGATGTGCCAGCTGTGCCCCAGCCCCCTTCCCAGTTATCTTTGTCCAGCTGTGCCCCAGCCCTGCCCCAGCTGTTCCCTAGCCCTGCCCCGCCCCACCCGTTACCCTTGTCCAGCTGTGCCAGCTGTGCCCCAGCCCTGCCTGTGTTACCTTTGTCCAGCTGTGTCCCTGCCACGCCCCACCCTGTCCCGTTACCTTTCTCCAGCTGTGCCCCAGCTGTGCCTGTGTTACCTCTGTCCAGCTGTGCCCCAGCCCTGCCCCACCCTGCCCATTACCCTCGTTCCAGCTGTGCCCCAGCTGTTCCCCTGCCCCGCCCTGCCTGTTACCCTTATCCAGCCCTGCCCCAGCTGTGCCCCAGCTGTGCCCCAGCCCTGTCTGTTACCTTTGCCCAGCTGTTCCCCAGCCCTGCCCCGCCCTGCCCCGCCCGTTACCCTTGTTCCAGCTGTTCCCCAGCTGTTCCCCTCCCTGCCCCGCCCGTTACCCTTGTTCCAGCTGTCCCCCAGCTGTTCCCCGCCCAGCCCGTTACCCTTGTTCCAGCTGTTCCCCGCCCTGCCCTGCCCGTTACCCTTGTTCCAGCTGTCCCCCAGCTGTTCCCCAGCTGTTCCCCAGCTGTTCCCCTCCCTGCCCCGCCCGTTACCCTTGTTCCAGCTGTTCCCCAGCTGTTCCCCGCCCCGCCCCGCCCGTTACCCTTGTCCAGCACGGGCCCGAAGATGGCCAGGCTGTGCTCGATGGTGGTGCAGTTCCAGCGGCGCCCCCGGAACTGGTGCTGGCACTCCTGGATGCCCAGCTTGACGCCCTCAGCCACGCTGGGCATGATCTCGATGTAGTTGCGGCAGAAGCGGAGCTGCTTGGGCACCAGCCCGGGGATGGAGCCGCACAGCAGCGGCTGCGAGCCCAGAGAGCTGTACTGCTGGCCCAGGGCCAGGGACCTGCAGGGACAGGACACACAGGGTCAGGACAGGGACAGGGACAGGACAGGGACAGGGCCAGGAGCAGGGACCTGCAGGGACAGGACAGACAGGGTCAGGGCCAGGGACCTGCAGGGACAGGACAGGGACAGGGACAGGGACAGTATCAGGGTCAGGGTCAGGGTCAGGGACAGGGACCTGCAGGGACAGGACAGGACAGGACAGAACAAGGTCAGGGACAGGGACAGGGACAGGGACAGGGACAGGGACAGCATCAGGGAACTGCCCATGGCACTGATAACCCAGCCCTGCCCCACCATCCCCAGGGGCATTTTGGTGAGCCAAGAGTTCAGGGGGACCAGTGTTCTGAAAGCCAGGAGAGAACAGAACTGCTGCTGCTGCCACTGCTGGGGACACCCCAGGCCTTTGTGACTTCATGGAGCCAACCCAGCAACTCCACAGCACCTGAGAGCCCCCCAAGGGGCTGGGGATCTGCCAGGACCTGCCAGGGACTGCACCCAGGGCAGCAACACGTGTTGGGTTTTGCCCTTTTCTGACCCTGAGACAATACAGATGTTATAATTCACAGTCAGGAGCCAGTTATTTCCTAATTTCTATACATTATAAGCATTCCTTGGCCTATCAGCTGTTGTCACATCATGCTGTAAAATGCCTTAAAGCCACTCATCTAAAATAACCCCTCCTGGGTTCTACTACAATGCACCTTTCACAGTTCTATTTCTCCAAAATATCAAGCCTTATTTGCAACACCATCCTTTGAAACTTTTCTCTAGCCCCATTTCTCTCTCAGCAATATCTGTCCTATTCCATGGCATTTCTAAGCCAGCATTCCTTATCCCCAGGTTTGCATACAGATGTGTGAGCCTTGTCAGTTCCTGAGAACTCTACAAATCCATTTTCCACACACCTGGGCCTGGGGAACACGCTGGGATCTCTCAGCTGCCAGGAGAACTGACATGAGAGCTTCTCACTGTGGCCAGGGTGTGAAGTGCCCTGTCCAGTGGAGAGTTCACTTGAGGGATCAGCATTCCTGGGCAGGGCTCTGGGTGTGTCAGTGCCACTGTCCCAGGCTGCCTGGACACCTGTGCAGGTGGCCCTGGCAGAGACTGAACCTGCACAGTCCCACCTGGAGGGACACCAGGCTCAGCCTGAGCAGATTTGAGAGGATCCTTTCCCCTGCTCCAAGGAGCTGCCAGTGCCCAGCAGCAAACTGGGAACAGTGGGTCATAGTGTTTATTTGGGCAGAAATTTGGGGTGAAGACACTGCCTAAAGGAGCACTGAGACACCTGGAACTGCAGAACAGGCACAGCCTGGCCCAGGCTCCAGCCCAGCCTGAGGGTCCCTGCAGAAGGTGGGTTCAGAATGTGAGAATTGAAAAAAGGTTTGTGTTAATCACAGAAATATTGGGGTTTGTATAAACCAGAATACTTGGGTCTGAAATGAAACATGACTCTAAAGAAAGGAAAATATATGATTAAATAATTTTGTTTTACTGACAGCAAAACAAGGCTTTCACACAGCCCAGCAGATTCTGCAAAATCAGGTTTCCTGCCTTTGTGTAATCAATTGCAGCCTATCCCTAAGACCAGACTGCCTGACTCCTGCCATTTCCTTATCTACCCAGAGCAGAGGTTATCTGTGGGACTTGACAAATTGTCTAGAGACTCAGTCATCCAGGACCACCACTGCTTACCTGGCAGAATTATGACAACAAAAAAACCCAATTATTGATGACTACAAGGAAACCATGCTATAAAAGGGAGCTGCAAACCAAAGCTGGGTGGAGCATGGAGTGGGCAGTTGCCCCCATGTCTCCCCAGCGCTGCCTCCTCTGTCTGTATAAAATAAAGCAATGGAAATGCTGCTGAATATCCAGAGTTTTGTTTCTAATTTATAACAAGAAGTGTGTGAGCAGCACCTCTGTGCCAGAGTGACCATCATGAACTCAGAGCAGAGACCTCACTGTGCAGGCATCACTGGGGGCAAACATGAGGAGTTTTGACTCAGTGTGTTCTCAGCCCAGGTGGGATTGTTGGGGTGGGATTGTTGGGGTGTCCTGAGCAGGGACAGGGGCTGACCTGGATGATCCTTGTTGAGTCTCTTCCAACCCAGGGATTTTGTAATACTGTGATTTGCCCCTCCAGCATCTCCTCCAGGCTCTTCTGGGCCCTTGCCCCATGATCTCACAGGGAATCCCAATTTTATGTTGCCCCATCGACATTCCCTGTGCCTGATCCGTGTGAGATTCCCAGCTCAGGGCATTCTCTGCTGCTTTGGGTCTGTTTCTCTTGTCCTGGGGGTCCCTGTGCAAGATGTGAGTGAGGTCCCAGCAGTGCTGAGCAGCAGGGAAGGATCCCCTCCCTCCCTCCCTGCTGTCCCTCGGTCCCTCTCGGTGCTGCAATGTCCCAGGGCTGCTCCAGCCAGTTCTGCTCCAGCAGCACACCCAGGTTTTGCTCTGCCCCCTTGGCTGCCTGGCTCCAGCCTTTGCAGGTGCACAGGGCTGTTTCTCCCCAGGTCCCTCGGCTGGAGCTCATCCCATTCCTGTTTGCCCACTGAAGCACATTCCAACCACCTGTGGCACCAGCCCTGCTCCCACTGCATTCCTGTTTCTCCCTCCTGGAGTCGGGGTGGGAATAAAACAATAATTTACAGTCCTTGGTTAATCCAGGCTGGGACAGCCCCCAGGAGGGCTCAGAGCAGGGAACTTTCCAGGTCACATCTGGTTTCTCAGGGCCTTGTCCTTCCACAATGTGACCTCCAGAGACAGGATGCCAAGAGATGCCAAGAGATGCCAAGAGATGCCAAGAGATGCCAAGGTCTCCAAGAGGTGCCATCCCTTTTGGGACACCAGGTGACTGTCCTCACCCAGAGCTGCTCTTCCAGGCTGGAGTCTCAAGCTGGATGCTGAGCTGGCATCAGTTGGTTGGTTTAATTGCACATGAATGATTTTAAGGATATAAAGGGAACCCCAGGGTCCCTGCTCAGGAGAAATGTGTCTGCTGGAGACAGAATGAGAGGACCTGGCTCCCACTCCTGCCCCAGCTGCTGCTTCCTGTTTCTCCTGCCCCTCTCTGCCCCCTGGGGCACCTGCCTGATCTCCCCACTGCAATTTAGTTATAAAAACTTAGTTATAAAAACTTCATTGCTCCTGTTCCATCATCCAGATCACCCAGGAGTGCTGGAAGACACAGAAGTCAGGAGCTGAGGGGTCCCAAGGGACAATGGTTTCCCTATGGAGTGGCTGAAGATGAAACAAAACCTCTTTGAAATCCAGATCTGGGATCCCAGGGGCAAATCTTGTGTCTTACACAAGGTATTAAATCTAAAATCTCAGTCACAGGACTTTAATTCACAGGAGTTCAATATAATCACAAGAGCTCATGGGGATGAAGGGAGCACACAAGGAGAGGCAGTGCCTCAGGGTCAGTTTGAGAGATGGAGGACAAGCACAATTTTAAGGCACAAACACAACTGCAGGGCTGACAGACCCCAGCTCCCCCTCCTGCTCCAGTGTCCCCTGGCTGCCATGGTGAGAGGGGATGTGCTCAGAGAGGGTTTGGTGTCAGAGGGAGAGCAGGGAGGAGCATGAGGAGCTGCAGGATCCCTTTGCTCTTCCTCTGCTTCATCCCTCCTGGCTCTCAGGGTCCTGACACTCTCTCAGGGGCTCCCTTTGCTCCCCTGGTGCTGCCACTGTCTTGGGTTGCAATGCAGGATGTGCCCAGAAATGTGAATTCTGTCCCATCTGTTAACCCAGCTGGGGCAGTGACCCTGATCTCCTGGCACACATTATCTGCTCATGGGCCAGCTTTAAACCAGCTGGGCAATCATCTTTATCTTCCCACAGCCCATCCTCCCTCCAGGAGATATCTCCTGTTCATGGCCAGTGAGTCCCAGGGCATGACTGATAAAATTCCATCATCCCACTGGGAGATGCTCCAGCCAGGGGAGCAGCCAAGCCTTTCCTACCCAGATAAAAACTGAGATTTGGGACACCAAGGAACCTTCTTTCCACTGGATTCCAGAGGAAAACCAGACCTTTCCACATCATCCCTGGAGCTTCAGAGGAAACTGCACCTTCTCCAGGAGCACTGCTCCAGCTGAACCACATCTGCCCCTGCAGGAGGATGCAGCCACCATTGAATGGGACTGTGCCAACACCCTGACTGACTGACGGGTGTCAGCTTGGATTCTGACTCTGGCAGGGCTGGGATTGTTCTGTGTAATACTGCATTTCTATTTGAATTTTCCTAGTAAAGAACTGCTATTCCTAATTCCCATCTCTTTGCCTGAAAACCTCTTAATTTCAAAATTACAATAATAATTTGGAGGGAGGGGGTTTACATTCCATTTCAAAGAGAAGCTTCTGCCTTTATTGGCAGACACACCTGTCCTTCACACCAGGACAGGCAGGCACAGCAGGGCTGTGGCTCCAGCCCTGTGAGCTGCTCTGTGCTTCCCAAGCTCTGGATGGGCTCTGCAGCCCTGGCAGTGAGTGCTTTTGTGCAGCTCCTGCTCCTGTGGCTGCTGGTGGCTGAATCCCTCCATCCCTGCAGAGGTGACTCTCTCTTCCCACTTGGTGTGGAAGGTGCTGTGCCCACACCCACCTTCATCCTCCCTGCAGAGCTGGCCAGAAATTCATCTTCCACTTGGTTGGAAAGGCAACCAGGAGAGGTAAGACCCAGTAGTGTTTAGAAATGGCAGGATTTGGCAGGTCGGGACTCTTTCTGCAGCAGCATTTAGGGCAGGTTTCCTGCCAGGGAGTTCAAAAGGCTCTGGGACATTTGTTCCTCATTTGTGCACTCAGGACTGGACTCAGTGTGAGCCATGGGCTGGGATTTAGCAGCCAGAGCAAATCCTGCTGCCTGGAACAGGGCTCCAAAGCCTGTAGTGCTGCCCTGCTGGGCTGAGAGGGGTTTGCCTGTCCTCTGTGTGTGCAGGGGCTGGGCTGCCCTTGGGCTGTGCTCACCCAAACTGAGCTTCCACAGTTTAATGATAAAAAACCAGCAAAGTGCCAGGAGGGGCCCCTGCCTCCTGCTGGGCTCACCCCTTTCTCTTTCTTCTGCAATCCCATAACCTGTCACTGTCTGCAGTGAGTCCTGGGAGCTCTTGGAGTCCTGGGGATGGACAGGAATTTGCTCAGACCTGGGAAATGCTGACATGTGTGTGAGGAGTGTGCAATGTGACTGCCTGAGCTCAGAGCTGCAGCTTTTTGCTTGAAATGCAGGGAGAACCCTTCTGGGATGTGCTGCTCTGGGTGTTTTTTCTGGCTCTGAGGCAGCAGCTGGAAGCAGAGGGATCTGAAGGACTCTTTTCCCCCTCCCTGTGCCAGGACAGCTCCAGCCCTGTGGCAGGAGAGCCCTGGGCTGCCACCAAGGGCACATCTGTCCCATGGGGCTCTCCCTGCACTGCAGCTCTCCCTTGCCCCTCCTGAGGATCTGCCACATCAGTGGGACAAGCTCTGGGCCCCTCTGTGCCTCTTTCCCTGACAAATGGTTGGGATGATTTGGTGTTTTCCTCACTGGAGCCTCCAGCACACAGGGGATCCATGGCTGGGAGCTGCTCAGAGGATGCTGCTGCTCGTGGTGGCTCCTGCTCCTCCCAGATTCCTCCAGAGCCACCAGCAGCTCTCCCTGAGAGCCACCAGCAGCTCCAGTGAAGCTTTTAACCACAGTCACAGAATCCCAGGGTGGTTTGGGTTGGAATGAACCTCAGTGCCCACCCAGTGCCACCCCTGCCATGGCAGGGACAGCTCCACTGTCCCAGGTGCCCTGTCCAGCCTGGCCTGGGACAATTCCAGGGATCCAGGGGCTGCTCTGGACAGCAGAAATTTCCTCCCACAGCAGCTCAGGCCCCTGCAGCACAGAATGACAAGGAAACCTTGTCCTGCTTGGCTCTCTGGCATCCATCAGTGCCTCAGATTGATCCCTGAGGTTTCACAAAGCACTGGGACAGCTGGGAGCCAGCAGGAAAAGCCAGCCCACAGCTGGGACCTTCTTTGCCACCTGCTGCCTGTGGGAAAGCCTCTCTCAGCCTGGAGGGGCTTTTATTGGACAGGTCTGAGATGTGTTTGGTGTTTTCCCATTCTGGGAAACATTTCCCAACATTTCTGGTCAATGTTCCTGCTCAGGCAGTGGCACTGGTGCATCCTGGCACCGTGTTGGGAGCAGCAGTTTCCATCCTGGCTCTTCCTCTGCCTCACACCTGCTGTAAAATTCACCTGTTTCAATTCTGTTCGTGCTGACTGCAGCTCTGGGTGGGCAGGGGACACACAAACCCTTGGGTTTGCCTGAAGATCAAGAGCAGCAGCAGGAAAAGTTTTGCAAGTCAAAGCATGAAATGGATGTTCACATCTGAGCAGGGAAATGTCAGGTCTTGACTGAATGTGGAGAACAGACAAAACATGACAGAATTCCAATGAGGAGAGGGACTGGAGATCAGCTTTTCACTCAGAAATCGCCCTCTGAGCATGTCTGGAGGTTTTAGCTTTTCCATAGAGGGGGCACAGACTCCCCACCCAACCCTGCAGTCCTTGGGGTCAGTAAAACAGACCAAAATTTCCTTTTTAAAAGGATGTTCAGCTGCCTGAGCACCAGGGGCTGATGGCCCAGCCAAGGGTGGGTGCCAGGGCAGGAATGGGAGGTGGGGTTTGAATGTTTAATTGTCCTGGGAAGTCCCCACAGATTTTACACCCCAGTGTGACCCCTTGAACCAGAGAACTCTTTTTCCAGTTGGAGTGTTTGAAAACGCCCTCATTAAAGAGTGTGAACATCCCACAAGGCAGATTCTGTCCCATTAAACTCCCTTAATGTAGTCACTAAGGGCCACAATCCTTTCAAAAGGCAAAATTCCATCTAGAAATCACTCCCAAACCTCTGACTGCTTGGAAATAATTTAATCATCACTCTCCTCATTGATGATTTAATCATTATTGAGCTCTCCTCAGCTCAGGGTGTTTGAATTCCTCTGGGTCCTGGGTGATTTTTGTTTATTGTCCATGCACACAGTGCTGCAGGGAGACCTTGCCAGGGCTCTGCCAAGACCAGGGATGGTTGGTCCCTGTGGTTCAGGGGCACACAGCACCAGCTGGCCAGAAATTCATCATCCTGCTGCATCTGCAGAGAAGTGTTGGTTATTTGCAGGAGGAAACAGGAGGAAGCACACGTCAGGTGATGCCCTGAGCACCACACAAGGGTTGGACACCGTGTCAGGGGGAGGGACAGGAGCTGCTGCTGCACCTCCAGGGATTTTGTATGGAGGGAGAAGAGTGATGATGGCCCAGGTGTGGCCAAAAATGGATGTTACAGAGAAATGCTGCAGAGGCAGCTCAGGTCTGAGGGACCAGAGGAAGAGGCTGCTGTTGTTTTGTTTTAGCCTCCAATCAACACCAATGTTGGAGCAGCTGCTGAAACACATCCCAGACTAAATCTGTACTATGTCAAGTGCAAACCCCCTCTCTGCACACAGAGAAAATCATTCTTAGTGAAAGCAAGATTCTTTTCATGCTGTCAGGATCCCAAATGCTCTGCAGGGAGCATCTCTGTGCCTGTGCCTGTTCCCCCTGCACTGCAGTACAGAGGCAGCAGAGCCCAGCAAAGCCAGGCTTACAGGGGCTAGAACATGACCCAGGGTGAGGAGCCTGGCTCAGGGGTCTCCAGCTGGGCACTGCAGGACTGTGGCACCAGAACCATCCCTGGTCTTGGCAGAGCCCTGGCAAGGTCTCCCTGCAGCACTGAGTGCATGGACAATAAACAAAAATCTCCCAGGACCCAGAGGAATTCAAACACCCTGAGCTGAGGAGAGCTCTCAGAGTGATGATTAAATTATTTCCAGTTTCAGTGGGAAACTGGGCTGGGAGAGCCTGGGCTGTGGGACAGAGCAGGGCAGACCCTGCAGCCAGCAGGGCTGGCACTGACCCCTGCACGTGGTGAGATGGGGAAAGGGGTTTGTGAGCAGGGCTGGGGCCACAAACTGCCCCAAGGTCACCTGAGACCGGCAGGGAGAGAAGCTGAGAGCCAGGAACAGGCAGGGAGCAGGTGAGCTGGGTGTGGGTGGAGGGATGGAGGGATGAGGGATGGAGGGATGGATGGATGGATGGATGGATGGATGATGGATGGATGATGGATGGATGGATGATGGATGGATGATGGATGGATGGATGAATGGATGGATGGAGGGATGGATGGATGGATGGATGGATGGATGATGGATGGATGGATGGATGGATGGATGGATGATGGATGGATGATGGATGGATGGATGGATGGATGGATGGATGGATGGATGATAGATGGATGGATGATGGATGGATGATGGATGGATGGATGCATAGATGCATGGATGATGGATGGATGGATGGATGCATGGATGCATGGATGGATGGATGGATGGATGGATGCATGGATGCATGGATGGAGGATGGATGGATGGATGGATGGATGGATGGATGGATGGATGGATGGATAATGGATGGATGATGGATGGATGGATGGATGATGGATGGATGGATAATGGATGGATGGATAATGGATGGATTGATGGATGCATGGATGATGGGTGGAGGGATGGATGGATGGATGGATGGATGGATGCATGGATGGATGGATGGATGGATGATGGAGGGATGGATGATGGATGGATGGATGGATGATGGATGGATGGATGATGGATGGATGGATGGATGATGGATGGATGGATGGATGGATGATGAATGGATGGATGGATGATGGATGGATGGATGGATGATGGATGGATGGATGGATGGATGATGAATGGATGGATGGATGATGGATGGATGGATGATGGATGGATGGTTGGATGGATGGATGGATGGATGATGGAGGGATGGATGGATGGTGGGATGGAAGGATGGATGACAGGGATGGCAGGATGAGGCTCTCCCTGTGGACAGACTGGCAGAGGAGGGATTATTTTCTCCCTGAGTGTTGAATCCCAGGGAGGCTGAATGGGAAGGAGGTTCAGGGGTGCAGTGATGCTGCAGAAAGGAAAAGTCAGAACAGGGAAAATCCAGGGTGAGGCTCATGGAAGCACCAAGGGGGGTGCTGTGAGGAGGCTGACCTGCTCAGTGTGAGTGTGAGCACTCAGGGAATAACAACCAGCATTTCATGTATTTCTCATTCTGCTCTATCAATCATTTAAAAAATTGCCAAAGGACACTGAGTAATGACAGATCATCCTCCCAAAGAGGAGCATCTGGTTGTTCTTTATCTTCTTCCTGCACTCTAAAACAAGTCACTGTTGTCTGTGGGATGGGGTTTCCCTGTTTCCCCTTAAAAATGCACTCAGATCCCTCAGATTTAATTTAACTGGGGACAAAGAGGGGCAGAGGGGAGAGCACCACTCAAATCCCAGGCATTGTTCAGGGTTTGTATCCTCAGGTGGTTTCTTAACTGAAAGTTGGAGTCACATGTGGTTGGTTGGGGCAGATTTTTGTGTCTAAACCCCAAATGTGTTTTCCTCAATCTCCCACCCAGTAACTGGTGTCAGTTTACCATCTCCAGGCCCTGAGTGGTGCTCACATGGCAGGAGGGTGCTGAAAACCCCAAACCCATCTGCTGGGCTGGGTCTCACGTGCTGAGCAGCCCCAGGATCCTCCTGCCCTGAGCACATCTGGGGGGATGAGCACAGGGCAGGATGAGATGTACTCAGCCTGGCTGAATCCCTCCTGTGCCAAGGGAATGTCCTGGGCTGGGACACTAATTCTGTATTTCTCCCAGGATCTCCTAAAGCTGCTGCCTTGGGGACCCAGGGGTCTCCCCACTGAAGGCTGCTCTGCTCTGCCTGTGGGGTGAGGGCTCCTGCTCACACTCAGGATCTCTCTCAGCTTCAGGACCCACCTTCTGTAAGAACTGACTTGCTGCTCTCTCCATCGAGATCTCCCCAAATTTGGGCTGGCCCTGGGCAAGCACTGGCTCCTGGATTTGCTGAACCATTCCTGGGGTCTGGGCAGAGCCAGAGGTGCTCTGGGAATCCCAGTGCTCTGAAAGAGGCAGGAAGGGAGATCCTGGAATTCTCAGAGCTCAGCACCCTGGGATCCCCTCTGCCAGGTCCTGGAGCAGGCAGTGCCCAAAATCCACCAGAGCAAGGGGAGGCTGAGCTCCCTCCAAGGCTGGGGGAGTTTTGGGGTTTAGGAGAAGAGCAAATGCAGAAAAGGAGGTGAAGGTGTGGAGCTGCAAGGGGTGTGTTCATCACTGTGGTGAAGGTGATTCATCTCTCCCAGGGTTAAACCCCTGATGTTTGCTGCTGTTTCTGGTCCCACAGCCACTCCTGATCCACAGAACTCCAAACCCACAGCTCCCCATGCCAGGGGGATGCTGCCCAAGCAGTGCCCCCTCCCCGTGGCTGTGCTGAGCAGGCTCACTGCCCCTCACTGCCCCTCACTGCCCCTCACAGCCCCACACAGCCCACACAGCCCCTCACAGCCCCTCACAGCCCCTCACAGCCCCACACAGCCCACACAGCCCTCACAGCCCCTCACAGCCCCTCACAGCCCCACACAGCCCCACACAGCCCACACAGCCCCACACAGCCCACACAGCCCACAACAGCCCCACACAGCCCCACACAGCCCCACACAGCCCCACACAGCCCCACACAGCCCACACAGCCCACAACAGCCCCACACAGCCCCTCACTGCCCCTCACAGCCCCTCACAGCCCCTCACAGCCCCACACAGCCCACACAGCCCACACAGCCCCACACAGCCCCACACAGCCCCACACAGCCCCTCACTGCCCCTCACAGCCCCTCACAGCCCCACACAGCCCACACAGCCCACACAGCCCCACACAGTCCCACACAGCCCCACACAGCCCCTCACTGCCCCTCACTGCCCCTCACAGCCCCTCACAGCCCCACACTGCCCCACACAGCCCCTCACAGCCCCACACAGCCCCACACAGCCCCACACAGCCCCTCACAGCCCCACACAGCCCCACACAGCCCCACACAGCCCCTCACTGCCCCTCACTGCCCCTCACAGCCCCACACAGCCCCTCACAGCCCCACACAGCCCCTCACAGCCCCTCACTGCCCCTCACTGCCCCTCACTGCCCCTCACTGCCCCTCACTGCCCCTCACAGCCCCACACAGCCCCACACAGCCCCTCACAGCCCCACACAGCCCTCACTGCCCCTCACAGCCCACACAGCCCCACACAGCCCCACACAGCCCCACACAGCCCCACACAGCCCCACACAGCCCCTCACAGCCCCACACAGCCCCACACAGCCCCACACAGCCCCACACAGCCCCTCACAGCCCACACAGCCCCACACAGCCCCACACAGCCCACACAGCCCCTCACTGCCCCTCACAGCCCCACACAGCCCACACAGCCCCACACAGCCCCTCACAGCCCCTCACAGCCCACACAGCCCCTCACTGCCCCACACAGCCCCTCACTGCCCCTCACAGCCCCTCACTGCCCCTCACAGCCCACACAGCCCCACACAGCCCCACACAGCCCACACAGCCCTCACTGCCCCTCACAGCCCACACAGCCCCACACAGCCCCACACAGCCCCTCACAGCCCCACACAGCCCCACACAGCCCCTCACAGCCCACACAGCCCCTCACAGCCCCACACAGCCCCACACAGCCCCACACATCCCCCACAGCCCCTCACTGCCCCTCACAGCCCACACAGCCCCTCACTGCCCCTCACAGCCCCACACAGCCCCTCACTGCCCCTCACTGCCCCTCACTGCCCTCACTGCCCCTCACAGCCCCACACAGCCCCTCACAGCCCCACACAGCCCCTCACAGCCCACACAGCCCTCACAGCCCCACACAGCCCACACAGCCCTCACTGCCCCACACAGCCCACACAGCCCACAACAGCCCCTCACAGCCCCACAACAGCTTTTCTAAACCTTTGATTAAATCATGGGAATTTTCTGGGGGTCATTTTTCTTCTCACAATCTTCACTCACAGCTCCTATGAGTGAATGGGCTGAACGTGCTAAGTTTGAGCCCAAATCAGTTTGAACCCAAATCAATTTGAATCCAAATCAGTTTGAGCCCAAATCAGTTTAAACCCAAATCAGTTTGAGCCCAAATCAATTTTAATCCAAATCAGTTTGAGCCCAAGTAAGTTTGAACCCAAATCAATTTGAGCCCAAATCAATTTGAACCCAAATCAGTTTGAGCCCAAATCAGTTTGAACCCAAATCAATTTGAACCAAAATCGGTTTGAGCCCAAATAAGTTGGAACTCAAATCAATTTGAGCCCAAATCAATTTGAGCCCAAATCAATTTGAACCCAAATCAGTTTTAGCCCAAATCAGTTTGAACCCAAATCAATTTGAACCCGAATCAGTTGGAACCCAAATCAGTTTTAGCCCAAATCAGTTTGAACCCAAATCAATTTGAACCCAAATCAGTTTGAGCCCAAACCAGTTTGAGCCCAAAACAATTTGAACCCAAACCAGTTTGAGCCCAAACCAGTTTGAGCCCAAACCAGTTTGAGCCCAAACTGGTTTGAACTCTCAGCATGCACTCACTGGGCTGGGTCAGTGTGGGCTCAGCACACCCAGGGATGTCACTGGTGGTGGTGGCACCAATCTGGGAATGCTGAACCAGGGGGATGTGTAGGACAGGGACATTGTCCAGGGGATGTGACCTTGTGCTGGGGTTGGGGGGCTGAGGGGTCCCAGGGGAGGAGGAAGGGCTGGGCAGGGTCAGTGGGCAGGAAAGGAGCTGAAGGGGTCCAGGAACACCCCACAGCCACTTGTGGGGCAGTTCCAGATGTGGCAGAGCCAAACTCCTCCCAGGGCTGCCAGATGATGGGAAACAACTGGAAGAGCAGCCTGGAAATTTAGGTTGGGCATGAGGAAAATTCCCTTTGCAGGGTTGGACACAGCCCCTGCTGCCCTGGGTGTGCTGGGGGTGTCTCTGCCTCAGGGGAGGCTGGAATACAGATCCTGAGGATCCTTCTCCACCAGCACTGCTGTGACCTGGTGTAAAGGGATTTTGGGGAAGAAGGGTGTCTTGGGTTGCAATGCAGGATGTGCCCAGAAATGTGGATTCTGTCCCATCTGTTAACCCAGCTGGGGCAGTGCCCCTGATCTCCTGGCACACATTATCTGCTCATGGGCTATCTTTAAACCAGCTGGGCAATCTCTTTATCTTCCCACAGCCCATCCTCCCTCCAGGAGATATCTCCTGTTAATGGCCAGTGAGTCCCAGGGCATGACTGATAAAATTCCATCATCCCACTGGGAGATGCTCCAGCCAGGGGAGGAGCCAAGCCTTTCCTACCCAGATAAAAACTGAGATTTGGGACACCAAGGAACTTCTTTCCACTGGATCCCAGAGGAAAGCCAGACCTTTGCACATCATCCCTGGAGCTTCAGAGGAAACTGCACCTTCTCCAGGAGCACTGCTCCAGCTGAACCACATCTGCCCCTGCAGGAGGATGCAGCCACCATTGAATGGGACTGTGCCAACACCCTGACTGACTGACGGGTGTCAGCTTGGATTCTGACTCTGGCAGGGTTGGGATTGTTCTGTGTAATACTGCATTTCTATTTTAATTTTCCTAGTAAAGAACTGTTATTCCTAATTCCCATCTCTTTGCCTGAGAGGCCCTTAATTTCAAAATTACAATAATTTGGAGGAAGGGGGTTTACATTCTCCATTTCAAAGAGAAGCTCCTGCCTTTATTGGCAGACACCTGTCCTTCACACCAGGACATTCCTTCAGACAGGACCATGAAAAATCCACACCCAGCTCTGAAATGGCCAAATGTTGAGTGAGCCTGAATTCCAGTGACACCATTTAGGTGCTGTTCCATCCCTGGCAGGACAGGGAGGCCTGAGGGCCCTGGCAGGGATCAGTGCTACCAGAGAATCTGCAGTTCTTTGATGTGGAAGATTTCAGAGAAATGCAGATCTTGCCAGAGCAGAGAGGTGCAGACCAAGGGCAGAGCAGTCTCAGTGAGGTGAGGTTTGTTGGGGTGAAATGGGCACCAGGATGTGTTGGGTGCACCAGGGTGTCAGAGAACACACATTTCTGCAGCTTTCCTCTGAGCTGAAGGGATCTCTGTCCCCTGTCACTGGGCAGGGCTCCCTTCCCCCTTTAAACTGCAGGTGCTGCAGCCCAGGGAGCTGGTGGAGAGGGGGAGGCACTGAGTGCTCAGGTGCTCTGCTCCATGTGGAGTTACTGCAGACAGGAGTGACAGGAAACTCCTCTGACCCCACAGAGGATTAGGGAAGGACTCCTCAGATAAGGTCAGCTGAACCTGCCCCTGAGTGCTGCACAGTGCAGGGCACATGGACCTTAACTGGGAGAAAAATGACCAAAGAATGACCCCAGAAGGTTTGTGGTGAGACTTTTGCCCCATGAACTGAAATAAATCTTGTTTTATTCCATTTTTCCCTTGCCCTGTAGACATGAGCTGCTCTCCTGGGTGTGCACCCAGATCTCTGCTGCCAGCATTTTGTAGTTCTATAAAATCCTGTAGGTGCAGGTGGCAGCAATAAATAAATGAAAAGAGGGTGTCTCACAAGACCCAGGTGCTCCCACTGACTCTGGGCTGGGGGCTGCTGAGTCAGAGTTCTGATGAGTTGGGAAGTCAGAGGGATTTTTGCTGTGATCACAGGATGGTTTGGTGTGGAAGGCACCTTAAAGATCATCTTGTCCCAACCCCATGGGAAAGGCTGTCACCCCTGGAGCTGCCCCATCCTGCCTGTCCCTGCCCATGCCAGCTCCCCTGGGTGTGGGGAATGCTTGGCAGGGAGGAGGGATGGAGCTGAGCCCTCTGAGAGGGTGAATTGTTACCCTGACCTCGAGCATCAAACCCCCTCTGGGTGAATTGTTACCCTGACCTCGAGCGTCAAACCCCCTCTGGGTGAAATCAGCTGAGCTTGGCTGAAGAAATGTAAAAGCCCCAGAGGACACCTGGACTGCAGAGTCCATCTCTTGGTATGGGATTGTTTCTGGGAAGCTCAGAAGTTCCTATTGAAAGGACAAGGGGATGGAGGGTCCTCCAGGAGAGCTCTGCTGTGGTGTGGGTGTGCTCTGGGGGAGCAGAGGCCTCTCCTGTGCCCCAGCTCTGGGTGAGCTGAGGGAGGAGTGACCAGCTCCAAGCTGAGCTGCCAGCCACAAAAAGGCACTGTGAGCCCCTGACAGTGAGCAGAGCCCAGGAAATGCTGGCAGAGGCCACTGAGAGCCCCAGCCTGGGCACAGATGTCAGCTCTGAGAGCAGCAGGACGTGTCCAGGCTCAGTGTCCACCTGCAGTGGCATCTCCAGGAGGATGCAGCAGAGGGGACTGGGACACCCAGGGGCAGAGGACAGGGTGCTGTTTGTGAGATGGGATTCCTCAGCTCTGGGATTTGCCCTCAGCTTCCCCTGGCTGTGCTCAGGGTGGCTCTGCCCTGTCTCCCTCCTGGAGCTCTGCCTGGGCTGGGCTGTCTCAGATGCTGCAGGAACTGGAGTGGTTTAAGCCTCCTCCTGGTTGTAAATGGGATGTCAAACATGGGAAGGGGACAAAGGAGCAATAGCAGCGAGCTGAGGCAGTGGCTTATGCTGACAGTTTGATCAGTCTATTGGAAAGACTTCTGAGAGATTATAGTTACAGTGAGAAGAAGGGGAAGATTAAGACTTTCTGTCCAGCAGAAGAGGGCAGGACAATAGCTGTGAGTGGAATTCAGACCAGGGGAGTGCAAAGGCACAAATCTCAAAGCAAAGGACCAATGCCCAGCACTTGCTGCAGATTCTCTTACACTGACTGTTTCAAACCCAGCCTGTGCCTTTCTGACAGAGCTGCTGGAGCCAGGACTAGTGAATTGCTCACCCTTGGGGTGGGGGTCACACTCAGGGTCACACAGCCCTGCCTGGCCCTGCAGGGAGGATTTTCCCCTGTCCCCTGTGCCATGAGGAGGCAGAGCCCACCCAGTGGGTGCTGTGCTGCCCTGGCACAGGACTGGGATCCAGCTGGTGTGTGGTGGATCAACACTATCAACACCCTGAACAGATCAATACTCTCTAACTAAAGCTAAAATCCTCCAGCAGCCTTTGGTAAAACCCCTGAGGTCTCCAGGAGGGGCCCAGGGCAGGGACAGCAGTTCTGCACACCATGGTCTGAGGCAAGCCAGTAATTTCAGATCATTAATTTCAGATAATCTCAGATAATTTCAGCTAACCCTGTGGTAAGTGCAGAGCCCACAGGGAGCCCAGGCTCCGGGTGCAGGCTGCAGGAGGGACAGGGGATCCCAATGGGCTCTGCTGACCCCCCAATACTCCTTGAACCCACAGGCACTGAGGACAATTCCTCTGTCCCCTGCTGGTTTTCCCTGCTGCTTTATTCCCTTGTGGCCCAAACGTGTTTTGTAAGGACAATGGCTTCAAACCTTTCCCCAGTGCTGTCTGCTCCCCTCCATCCCTCCCTGGCACCATCCCCACAGTCTCTCCTGCCTTTTGAGTCCATTCTCAGGAGCAGAAACAAATCCTGCTCCAGGGCCCAGGGCCCTCCTGCACCTCTGGCACCCTCAGAGCTCCAGGTTCAGCGTCCCAGGGCCAAACCTGGGACATTTTATGGATCTTTCACAGCCTTGTGCCCACCCTTTGCCTCCCTGGGTTCCCATCCCAGCCAGGGGTGGTTTCTCTGCACACACAGCCCTGGTTTGGCATTCCCAGAGCTGCATCAGGGAATCCCAGGATGGTTTGGGTGGGGAGGGACCCTAAAGCCCATCTCATTCCAGCCCCTGCCATGGCAGGGACACCTTCACTGTCCCAGGTGCTCCCAGCCCTGTCCTGGCCTGGGACACTGCCAGGGATCCAGGGGCAGCACTGGTGTATTTGTATTTTTTTTCCTGTATTTTTCTCAGAGAAGCACACATTCATTTCTCACTGGCAGATCCCTGGGCACAACAATGACAAAGGACTGTGGCAAAATTGGCAGGGAATAACCTGTGCAAAATCCCCATGGCTTTCTTTTTCTTTTTTTTTTTTTTTTTTTTTAATAAAAGAAAATAAATGCCTGACCCTCAGGAATGCTCCTTGTTGCACAAATAGAACTCTCTAGTCACTCAGT